>NC_085867.1:46122934-46472934 GCF_034702125.1 Engraulis encrasicolus
AGATTTCAGACGATGCCCGGTGATATCACTTGAGCATTTTCAGATTTTGAGCCTTTATTGTCCCATAAATGCAAATTATGACAAAAAACTAAAGACACCTAACATTACTGTGAATAATGTTACAAAATGTACCAAATTGCTTATATTACCTGAAAAACATTCACATTGGACTGCCTTAACACTGCCCTTATTGAAACAAACCCAATATGGGGTAATAATTAACCCTTTCATAACAGCAATCCCACAAATAAGACGAGACACTGTAGGTGAATAGGGTATTTTATTTTAACTTGCAGATATCCATATGAAACTTTATCAGATGATTACTCGTATGAATTGGAGAAAAAAATGTATTACAAGTTTTCTATATTTTATGTTTAAATATGCTAATTAGACTATTATCTAATTAAATATGCACTAATTTGCATTATATTTTGATGCAATGAATCTGACCACCTGAAAATGCCAGCTTCAAAATTCCTTTTTTATTTTGTTAATATCCTACATACAAGAATATTTACTCTGGTTAATTGTGTCCTTTTGTTATCCAGGTACAGAGAAAATACTGCTAATAACCTTAAAAAATGCGATTTCGGCCTATTTTTATGCATTCAGTTATATAAATCAGGTCATGAATGACAAATCAACAAATGCCTCAGTAAAAGCATTCACAACATTGCTTAGAATAAGACTGTAAAGTATGGAACGGATTGTGCATTATGAGATCCTGCATAACATCACATCATGACAACATACATGACAAAATCGCCGGTAGGTAGCCTACCACAAATAGCCAACATAAAAAAAAAGAACAACAGAGTGTGGGGGTAACTGGTGAGCAGTCGTTGGCTGTTCCAAAAGATGAGTAAAGAAATGACATACATCCAGTGTATCCAGACTGGTATTGAATGATCACTTAAATCCATAAAGCCATCAAATAAGATCTGTACATGCATTTAAATTTACACAGAAAGACCTATATACACTGCAACATACAGTACCGCACGCTCAGAGAGAAAGAGAGAGAGAGAGACCTGTCTACACCTATAGAACATACAGAGTCCTTAACACCTAAAACACCTATAGCCTACATTATACTACACGCACACGCACACGCACACGCACACAGTAAAGCTCACACAACATTGGTTCAGCAGCATCCCAGCCGAAAACATGCACAGAAAATGGTGCAAGGCACACTGTTTACAGCACAGCTACATTTCTTAGAATTGCAGGGGCTTTTACTCTTGCAACCACATCTGATCATCTGTAAAATGTAGTCTGGTGCCACTTTGACCTTTTCTGGAACACTTATTGGTATCAGTGCTTTGATGCATGGGTCTTTCTTCCATCCAAATGCTTCAGGAGATAGTTCAGGTGGAGTGTGAACCAATGTCCTCCACAATATTGCTTGAAAAGGAGCCCTTTTCACATTCTCAAGAAATGCCTCTGTTGTTGGTGGAAGAGCAGCCAGGTTAGGTGAAGATAAATGACCTTTCCCATTCTTTTTTCGCCATACCACCTACCTTGTATGTGACATGCTGATACTGTCTGGAATGCCATAACATGCCGACACAAAGTTAGTGGCCTCACTGGAAAGTTGTTGGAATGGTGCCAGCACATTACCAATTGATGTAAAGTGATATCCAGCTTTTAGGGTCTTGATAACAGAGCCTTTACCAATACCAAAATAGGATGCCACAGTGTCACACCCTGATATGGCATGGGCTGGTAAAAGGTCAATTACAATGTCATTTTGTGGATTTACATTTTTAATTTTATCTCTTTCCATGTTAATACGACCAAATTATGTACTTTGTAGGCAAACAAATAATCAGCCAAAAATTATGTAATTATTACTTACAATTTTTATTTTGTGTTACAACAGCACAGGAAGAGTAAATAGCAATGTATGAAATGGTGAAATTCTGTGTTGAATTAGTACCGGTAATCCTTTCTAGGTATGTCTAAGCTGACACCACCAATATTCGCCTAAATGTTACATATTTCTGCTTGACAAACAGCTAGTTATGTAATTGTCTAAAATGTATTTGGTACGAGGACACTTTCTCCACTTTGATGTGGCAGGCCTACCACCCAGAATGATCTATGGTTAATCATAATGCAGTTATGAAGCTGTCAAAAGCTTGTGGGCTATGGCTGCAGCGAAATCAACATGAAAGGGTTAATATCTGAAATTGGCACATCACCCACTCTTATCCTGATGGGTAAGTGTTGGACAACTACAAACAGCAAAACCAAACAACCCACTATGAGATATAAAGCCACGTTTGGCGAAATGTTGGACTTTGTGTCTCCGACTTGGAAAATCAGGCTTTTTGGTGAATGCCCCGCCCCCAAATATGCATGACCCCACCCCCACTGATGCCCATACCTCACCACCTGTTCTTATACACATCCCACCATGTAAACAAACACAAAATAAGTATGGTATAGGGTATTTGGTCAGTATAACATGAATTGGGAGCCAAATACTGTTGTAATCTATGGCTGCAGCACATCAAGCATAAAAGGCTCAATATCTGAAAATGCTCAAGGGATATCATCGTCTGGAATCTTAATAGGTACACCTTAGGCAACCACAAACTGCAAAGAAAAAAACTTTATCAGACGAAACTGGGTTCGGCTGATATTTGGCTTTTGGCTGCCGGACTAGTAGAGATTGAGATCGGTGTGAGTCATGCAGCCTGACTGTGAGGCGTCTGCCTACAGTACATTCACAGCCCAGCCAGCCACCTGAGTCTGAATCAGACACATGAGTGTGAATGGAGACTAGACTACAGTGTACAGTGCAGTCACTCCTCCAATCACCTGGTATTAGGGATGCAAACGATTAATCGATTAATCAATGCATTAATCGATTAAAAAACATTAATCGCAATTAATCGGCAATTCAACTGACAAGAGACCCAGGTGAAATGGGCATGTGAAGAGTGTGTGTGAAGAGGGGTATGAATAGTGGGAATATTTAAATCACCTTTGGATTAAAGAATTGAAATAGAATGAATTTAAATGTGGTATTTTATCTGAATTTTTCTTGATTTTTCTTAGATTTAGTCGTTTTCTTTCGAGAAACTTTGATATTTTGAGGGGAAACCGCCGCTTATCAATTAATCGTAAGTCGATCGATAAGGCTATCAACTAATGATTAATGAATTAATCGATAATTTGTATCCCTACCTGGTATCCATCGACACTTTATTCCCAGAGGGAAGTTGCACTGTAAAACATTGCAGGCCCTTTAAACTTTTAAAAAGTAAGTTGTCCTGATGCCTTAAGTTTGTAAGTTAATGCCACTTGAGAATTTGATTTCTGAGTTGACGCAAATATAAGGTGAGTTAACTAACAAAGTTAAGGCAGGAGGGCAAGTTTAACCCCTTATCGCAGCACTATGGCTTTGTAATGTCATAGCAATGTTGTTATGATGTAGGTAAGCATTTTCAGCAAGTGAATAGGGTCGCCGGCGACCCCTGCTGCAGTAAGAGGCTACCTGGCCTGCAATGTTTTATAGTGTGGGTATCTTTTCACTCCAACAGTTGACTATTTCATACACGCGTATTAGCAAGTTAGATTATGACACTGTAATTCATACACAGAACCACTGAATTAGTAAACCTTTGGAGCATGCATACTTGAATCTTGTTTTAACACCCTGTGTGTGTGTGTGTGTGTGTGTGTGTGTGTGTGTGTGTGTGTGTGTGTGTGTGTGTGTGTGTGTGTGTGTGTGTGTGTGTGTGTGTGTGTGTGTGTGTGTGTGTGTGTGTGTGTGTGTGTGTGTGTGTGTGTATGTGCGTGTGTGTGTGTGTGTGTGTGTGTGGGTGCGTGCGTGCGTGTGTGTAGGCATGTCTGAGAGGGAGAGGCAGGTGATGAAGAAGTTGAAGGAGGTGGTGGACAAGCAGAGAGATGAGATCCGTGCCAAGGACCGAGAACTCACACTCAAGAGCGAAGACATCGAGGCTGTAAGTAACCCAGTATTGCCATTATTTATAATAAATGTTATTATTAGTAACCCACTGTAAGTAACCCGCTATTGTTATTATTCATGAATCTTGATAAATGTTATTATTATTAACAGCCTGTAATTAACCCGCTATTGTTATAATTTATGATAAATGTATAATGTATTATTATTAAGTTAACATGCCTGTCCTCCCCTACCTCGGCCCCAGCAATAGTTAGTTGAAGATCATCCGTCATAACCTGTTATTATTCTTCTTATTTTTATGTAAGATGTATGATGTAATGTATTGTGATAATGTTTCAAACGTTACCATACTATGTAATGTGTTGTGATAATGTAATAAAATAATCAATCTGCTCCTCTGTGTCACAGCTCCAACAGCAGCAGAGTCGCCTGATGAAGATCAATCACGACCTGCGACACAAGATGGGTGTGGTCGAGGCCCAGGGCAAGGCTCTGATTGGCCAGAAGGTGGAGCTGGAGGCGGGCGCTCAGGCGCGGCAGCAGGAACTGGCGGCTCTGAGACAGGAAGTGACACGGCTACGCGAGCGTCTCCAAGGCGACCAGGAGACGGGACCCGTGCAGGAGGAGCTGCCCCAGGAGCCCGTGGAACAGGTGGCACAGGTGAGAAGATGAGCAGGGGGGACAGGTGAGAACAAGTAGCACAGGTGAGATATGAACAAGTGGCACAGGTGAGAACAGGTGGCACAGGTGAGGACAGGTGGCACAGGTGAGGACAGGTGGCACAGGTGAGGACAGGTGGCACAGGTGAGATGTGAGGTGGCACAGGTGAGGACAGGTGGCACAGGTGAGGACAGGTGGCACAGGTGAGGACAGGTGGCACAGGTGAGATGTGAGGTGGCACAGGTGAGGACAGGTGACAGGTGAGATGTGTGAAGAAGTGAGATATGAACAGGTGGCACAGGTGAGAACAAGTACGGTAGCTAAGGAGAGATATGAACAAGTGGCACAGGTGAGAACAGGTGGCAGGAGCCTGAAGGTCATACAGGTGAGGTGGTTAAATGGTACAGGTGAGATATGAACAGGTGGCACATGTGAGGAGATGAGGTGGCAGGAGCCTAAAGCTAAGTTTAGACTTCTCCTGTACTCAAGTTGACATAACAGGAACCGCACTACCAGAGATGGGGGAGGGGGTTGTTCATAGGTTTTGTAGTAGTTACGTACTTAACTACTTCATCTTCAACTTAACTTAACAGATAGGACGTGATTTGGAATGATACTTCACCCTCGAATTTTGCCTACTCTCTGAATTTTGCTGGCCTGCCTCTGTGTTGCACTCTAGGCGGGTAATCATGAATGGCCTGGTGACTCAGGGCTGTCCAGAGTGGAAGCAGGGTGAGGTTATGGATAAATATAGCCCTGGACACACACACACACACACACACACACACACACACACACACACACACACACACACACACACACACACACACACACACACTAGCAGCACAAGTCCGTCAGTCTCTCACTGGCCGACTTCCTGCCTGAGGTCATGGGTGTGTGTGTGTGTGTGTGTGTGTGTGTGTGTGTGTGTGTGTGTGTGTGTGTGTGTGTGTGTGTGTGTGTGTGTGTGCGCGTGCGCGTGCGCGTGCGTGTGTGTGTGTGTGCGCGTGTGCGTGTGCATGTGCATGTGGTGTGGATGTAGAGTGCTGACATAATGTGACTATCACGTCAGCTTGAAATCTGGTAACTGTGTGTTTATTACTTAAGTTATTACTAGTGATGGATTGGGAAAAAGATTTATCTCCGAATGAGTTAAGGAGTCGTTGCTGCTTTTAGAGTTTGGATGTTTTAGTTTAGACAATTAAGAAATAGAAAAAGTCCATTTCAACCAGGATGTTGTTCTGCTCCCTCAGTGGAAGCAGAAATTCCTGGTTGAAGCAAGCAGACTTTTTCTCTTTTTTTATCTGGTCATTTGCTTCACCTGCGCCCAGGTCAGACATTTGGATGTGTAGACTTTAACCGACTCTTTTAATTTAGACAATTGACACAGCTGTAAAAGAGTTGAGCAGTTAGTATGGTAACCATTGTGCCTGTACAGTATGTGTCAAATATAATACACATTGCAGTCCTTCCCATAAGGTTTGTCACTTATCTATGTTGTTAGAATAACAAGTCAAAACCTGACTAATCATTTAATGACTGGAGAAAGGATAGATTTTGGCAAGACAAACGTTTTGTTTTCAGCTGTGGTTCCAGCGACATGGATAGGTGACAAAACCTATGGGAAGGAGTGCACAGTATATGGGGAAATATTACATCATTTATATGCACACATGCAGACATTGTTGTGTCCTCAGGTAACACATTTTTACGGCCCTTGTAAACCCTTGGATAGCACCTGACATTCGGCACATGTCCTACTCAGATGTAGTAACAGATCACTTGCCTTAGTTGGCAAAATACAGGATCATAACAGGTTTGTAAGCAAGCACATCACAATAGTACACGGTGCTGTTGAGATGTGGTGGTGGAAGGCTTGAGGTGTAGGGTGGGGTTCAGATTTGGCCTGGTGTAATGATAATGTTGTGATATTGAACGGTGTGAGGTGTAATGTTGTTCTGTAATGGTGGTGGCAGCGTACCTACCTTGCCATCTTCCAAATGTGCCCCCACCTCTACCCCCTGTGATGTTAAGATGTGGTCTTGGAGTATGAGGTGAGATGAATGAATGAATGAATTTATTTTTTCATGCTGTCATTTATTTTTCAATTACATGAGACATACAGTGAGTCCAATATGTATTTGATCCCTTGCTGATTTTGTTGGTTTGCCTACTAACAAAGACATGATCAGTCAATAAATGTTATGATAATATGTATTCTAATATGGAGAGACAGAATATCAAAAAGAAAATCCAGAAATTAACTTAAGAGAATATATATTAATTTATTTCCATTTCATCGAGCAAAATAAGTATTTGATCCCCTGCCAACTGATTACAGTTCCGGGCCCACAGACCAGATGGTCACTTCCGATCAACTTGTCATCTGAATTAAAGACACCTGTACATACTAACATGCATAAAAGACCCATTGAATCAGCAGAATCAGTCCATAGTATGAGTGAATCAGTCACACTCCACTCACCAGCCTGGGAAAGACCAAAGAGCGGTCAAATGATATCAGGGACAAGATTTTAGACCTGAACAAAGATTAAATGGGCTGCAAAGCCACAAGAAAGAGACTGGGTATTAATAACCCAGTTGTTGATGCATTTCTTCCAAAATGTGAGGAATACAAAATGACTATCCATCAGCCTGTCTGGGGCTCTATACAAGATTTGACCTTTTGTAGGGATTTGATAATCATGAGAACAGAAAGAAAGCACCCTAGACCTGTACGGGATGAACTAGGCAATGATATCAAAGCTTCTGGGACCAAAATCACTGAGAAAACTACAGGTAGCACTTAATGCCACAGAGGTTTAAAATCCTGTAGTGCACACATGGTACCTCTACTTCAGAAGGAACCTGTGCAGTCCCACCTGAGGTTCGCCAACGGACATCAGACTGGTTTAAGATATGATAAGGAGGTGCTGTAGTCAGATGAAACCAAAATCAAGCTGTTTGGCATTAACACAATTCAATGTGTTTTGAGAAAGAGTACTGCTGTCTATGATCCCAAGAACATCGTCAATGAATGGATGGAGGGAGAGATGTAATGTGCAATCCTGAGTGCAAACATCCTTCCCTCCACCACTACACTGAAGGGTGGGCCATTTTTGGATCTCCCAACATGACAATAATACACAACATACAGTCAAAGCAACGAAGGAGTGGCTCAATAAGAAGCATATTAAAGTCATGGAGTGGCCTACAGTCTCCAAATATTAACCCTATAGTAATTCTATGGAAAGAACTGAACCTCCCATTTGCCAAGCTACAGACCACAAACTGTTAATGTTTTAGAGATAATATGCAAAGAAAAATTGGCAAAAATATTTTCTACTATATGCACAAACATTGTCATCAACTAAAAGAAGCATCTGACCTCAGTGCTAGACAACTAGGGCTTTGCCACAAAGCACTTTATCTTCTTTAGCTAGAGGGGTCAAATACTTATTTGCCTAAATTAAATACAAATAAATTAAAATATATTATTTTAAGTTATTTTCCGGAATTTCTTTTTGATATTCTGTCTCTCCATGTTTGAATACACATTATCATAAATGTATAGACTGATCATGTCTTTATTAGTGGGAAAACCGGCAAAATCAGCAAGGGATCAAATACATATTGGACTCACTGTAGAGAGTTAAACAGCATGGAGAGATGGGGTCCCTGTCCCAGCTGTGGCTCAATCAGCTGGGCACTCGACTGCTACACCGGCGACTCGGTTTCGATTCCGACCTGAGGTCATTTGTGGAGCTCTCCACGTTTCTCTCTCCCCGCTAATTTCCTGTATCTCGCCACTGTCCTGTCATAATAAAGGCATAAAAGCCCCAAAATATTTTAAACAAAAAGGTTCCCAAGTGCAGCTGAGAGTAACCCTCATATAACAGGGCCCAGGGTGTAACGTGTAAGTGGTGTGGTGACCATCTACCATTCCTTCTCCCGAGTGTGTCCCCACCTAGTAGTGAGGGGCAGCCGTGACCTAATGGTTAGAGAGCTGGCATGTTGATCAGAGGGTTACAGGTTCAAATCCCACCCTTACCAGCACTTTCATCCATGGCTGAAGGGCTGTTGAGCAAGGCACCTACCTAACCCCACACTGCTCCAGGGACTGTAACCAATACTCTTTATGGGACCTAACCCCACACTGCTCCAGGGACTGTAACCACCAATAGCCTGTACCTACATAATTAAGTCGCTTTGGATAAAAGACACTTTGGATAAGTGTAGTGCAGTGTTATGTAATGAGGTGAGATGTGATGTTTCAGTGGCATGGTGATGTACCATTCCTTCTCCCGAGTGTGTCCCCATCTCTATCCCCCCCTCCCCTTACCCCAGAAGTCCACTGGCACCCCCCCTCTGTGCTCTGGTTCCCCCGTCCTCTCGCCCGACCCCCCCGAAGAAGGGGCGTGGTCAGACGACCCGCCGGGCCCCCTCTACCCCCGAGTATTGCTGTATGGGGAGGAAGATGAGGAAGAGGATGCTGTATTGCTATGGGTAACGATGAAGAACTTAGCGGCCAATGGAGTGCAGTGCTGTCAGCGGGAACTAACAACATGCTGATATGAACTTACATGATATGACCTGGAGTGTGCTGAGTTATTGTGTGTGCTGATATGAACTTACATCTGGATTATGCGGAGTTGAATCGTGTGTGTTGACTTTGCTCAAGAGTGTTCTGTTGACTTGATTATCTTGTTTTTACTTGTACAGTGTGTGTTGGCTGGAGTGTGTTGGATTCAATGTGTTGACTGTACTTAAGTGTATTGAGTTGTCATTAAGGCATGGTGTGTCAACCTGTTTTTATGGAAGCATGTGTGTATGAACAGATTACAGTAAAAATGTAGGTTGGTGTTGTTTGGCATGTGTACAGTTCACTCTACTAAACTAAACGTTCCTCTAACTAAATCATACGTTTTGCTCTGGTATACCGGTAATTGTTCCTGTCCCTGTTTTGGAGAGTGTGAGTGAAACGTAGACTAACACAATAGTAAAAAATATAGTCTAAAAATAGTCAAAGATGCTCTGAAAACTAACACTCTTTTTTTACATAATCCTTGCATACCTTGGGGTGCTTTAACTCTGATGATGATGCACCTACGCTTGATGTAGGCTGCAGTACGATGTGCTGAGTGTGTGATGTTGACTATTTGACCTCCCACCCCCAGGAGGCGCTGTGTGATGACGACGCGGCCAATCTGGACTCCAAAGACCCCAACAGGCCGCGCTTCACGCTGCAGGAGCTGAGAGACGTGCTGCACGAGAGGAACGAACTCAAGGCCAAAGTCTTCATGCTGCAGGAGGAGATCGCATACTACAAGAGGCAAGCACACATCATTATTATGATTACTTTATTATATCATCATTACATTTATGTGGTGATATGTAACTAATAACACTATATTATCACTATATCACCCACACTACAACAAGCAAACACATTCACATAATATTAACTAATAACACTATATTATGCTACAAGAAGAGACTTCACATCTATATAATAACTAGTAACACATTTTACTACAAGAGGCAAACACATTTATATAATAACTAATAACATTACAATATACTACATAATAACTAGTCTAGCACTACTAACTAACACATTTATATTATACGTAACTAATAACACTACATTATACTACAAGAGGCAAATAAATAAATACATCTATATTATACACAATTAACTAATGTATATATGATAACACTACAAGGGGAAAACACATTTACACATTTACTAATAACACTACATTATACTACAAAAAGCAAACACATTTATATTATACATAACTAATAACACTACATTATACTACAAGAGGGAAACACATTTACACATTTACTACATTATACTGCAAGAGCCAAACAGGTAAGGGATAACGTTCGGCGAGAAGATCCCTAACGTTGTGGAATAGCGCACAACAGTGAGATAGAGGACCCTGACGTGAAGCAGAGGGGTCTTGATCTCTCTGAAGGGCGCTATCCCACAAAAGGGACCGCCTTGCCAAATGCTATCACCGAATGTTATCGCTGAATGTTACAAAAGGCAAACACATTTATATAATAATAACGGTAACACTTTATTTTAGGGATACATCTATTAGCACTAATACATACAATGTTAATGCCTGCATAAGTAACTTGTAAGGCATGTACTAAGCAAACGCTAAGGCCTACTAGGTCCTTACTAAGGTTAAATTGGTAATAAATCCCTTACGCATGAACAAGACATTTGCGAATACATGCCTAACAAATGTTTGATTTTGCTTTGTACGTGCCTTACAAGTTACTTATACAGAAACATTGTATGTATTAGTGCTAATAATAATATAAAATAAAGTGTTACCATAATAACTAATGGCACTACACTACATCACCCTCTCCCTAATATAAGAGGAGAGTGCATTCTACAAGAGGCAAACACACATCGTTATTATTTGTGTCTCATGTCATGAAAGTAATAGGAGGAGCCCACTACAACAAGAGTCAAAGACAGCTATATCAGTATTTACACTTCATTAAGTTACACTTACCCTAATATTACATGACATAATACAAGAGGCAAACAGTCATTTAGTCATTTAACTCATTGTGTCCTGGAGACACATATACGCTGCATTCAGGTCCTTGAAATTTGAGCTGTTTTAAAATGTGAGTAAGTTAAAGCTGAACGAACACAATCCAGGGCGAAACAGGGGTCCTAGCTTTTAAATCGAACTTATTTCATGTTTGTATGTGGTTCGGAGGCTGAGATATTTAGGATTTAATAGGCAGAGGGCACCCTTTCCCAAAAAGGACATAGGACAAAATGGGTTAACAGACATAAGTCACTAATACTGTATATGTGTATGTAATACATGTCTTTGTGAGTGACCCCCATGTTCTTGAGGATTTGACATGCAGTAACTGCATAAAAGCAGAAGTGAGTGCATGAGTGTTCTGCTTGAGTGTTCTTTCCAATCATGTGATCAGTGATCAGCAGAGTAATGGAAAATGACTGAACTGTTGATAATATCCTTCATATCTCTCAAACGGGACACATTTGAACCATAAGACTTTGTCACAAGATAAAAGAGGTAAAAGAGAGACCTTTTCCAGTCTAATTTCAGTTTTCGGCCAAATATGTAGTTACTGCTCTTCGCTACCTATGTAGCCCTATATTTCGACATATTAGGTCAAAAATTTAGTTTAGACTGAAAATGGTCGGAGGATTTTTGCAAATGCCTTTGCAAACATCTCCGTTACACTGCTGCTAGTTAAATCGTGTCTGTCAAGTCAAGTTTGTCTTTCATGTGATTGGTCATGTGTCATCTCGTTTCTGTTTCCTGTTTCTGCAGTGAGGAGCAGGAAGAAGATGTGGTAGCCCCTCCCCCTTCCCTGGCAGACAACGCCTTCCTGCTCATACCCCGCCCACGTCCAGTTAACACCCAACCAGAGTCCGGCATCAAGCGTCTGTATGTACCTGAGCACACACACACACACACACACACACACACACACACACACACACACACACACACACACACACACACACACACACACACACACACACACACACACACACACACACACACACACACACACACACACACACACACACACACACACACACACACTACACCCAATTGGACTCTGGCAGCAAACGCCTGTGTGTATTCCAGTGCACACAAATACTGTACATATACTGTACACATGCATACGTACGGTACGCACATAATCGGATGCTACATACAAACACTTGTTACAATGTCACACTCATTATTATGAACCTGTGGATGAACCCACTGTACAACTTAAAGTGTTTCAAAAGATTAGCTTCACACTCTCACACACTGACGCCGACTCTCTGAGACGCTGTGTGTCTGACTGCAACCCTGGCCGATCCATCAAGGCCTCCTCAGACCTACTGCACTGCTTCTTGTGCTTTGCCAGGGTGCCGTTACATTAAAGCAGCGGGATGATTATGTGTATGTGTGTCTGTGAGGAGCTGAGGGTGACCTTTGACCTGTGTGTGTGCCTCTCTGTGACAGGATCTTTACTGCCATCATGCCGATGGTGGCGGCTGGCCTGATTCCAGATGACCCCACTTTACAGCCAATCAGACGCCTTATGTCTCTCGTATGACCCGCCCTCCTTTCTAACGCACCAATCAAAAAGCCTCATGTCTCTCCTATGACCCCTTCCTCCCTTCTTAACGCGCCAATCAGAACCCTTATGTGTCTCGTATGACCCTCCTACCCCTCTGTTCCACACTAATGCACCCACCAATCAGCCTGTGTGTGCTGCATGCACCCCCGTCCAACCAATCCCACCCCTTAAACCAAATGCATAACTGATCCGAGCATTCTGATTGGCTGATTGTGGTGCCGTCTGTGATGCTTCCTGTGTGTGTGATGTCATCGGGGATCACTGGAATCAGCCAGTCAGAATGGAGTCTGTCTGCTTTCATCGCCACCTATCACACAGTGCAGCTCTTTAACTCCTCCCCCACCCCACATCTCTTGTGATTGGCTCAGCACTCGCATAGTCCCCACCCATCCACCTGTGATTGGCTTATGGCTCACTCAATGCCCATCCATTCATTCATCTGTGGTTTGCTACTCACTCATGGCACATTCAGGCTGACTGAGAACCGTGCCGGTGCCCGTTCCTGCACCTAGTTGTGAACCGGCGGGATATTCATGCCGCAGATCTTAGCGTTCACGAACCGGAAAGTTGGTTCGCAAATACGAACCAAAAAATCCTTGTTTTTTTCTCCGCGAACTGTGACACCAACGCAAACGTCAGCAGGTTCATCCAGGTAACACAGCCACGCGCGGAAAAAGTTAAAAGCCCGGTATGAACACGGGTGGTTCGCAGATTAGCACTTAAGTGCCGAACGTAACAGGTACGGGCGCTGGTACCAGCAAATGGCCGACTTCTCCTCTCCTGGTGTGGTGGCAGTAAGCCAGAAGGGAGATGTGGAGAAAAACTACTCTGCCACACTAAGGCAAAGTGCAGTAACTATGCCAACATTGAAACTGAGAAAAATGCCTTTAAAGCCTTGGTATTAGATTGTATATTGTAGTTACTGCAAATTTGACATATCAATATCTCGAAAATACACTCGGATTATAAGGTTATGTCACAAGATAAAAGAGGTGTTAGAAAGACCATTTTCAGTCTAAACTCTAGCTTGACAAAATATGTAGCTACTACACTTTGTACTCTGTACGCCAATGCTGTGTAAGAGCATTCATGATTGAGCAGGGCTGATCTGGTGCTCTGTCTGTGCTCTTTCTGGTCTGCACAGATCTGATCAACTGCAAACAGGGCTAGTGGCTGAACATGCTCACTATGAAGCATAGAAATGTGTAATGAGGCCATTGTCACATGACCATTAAACATGTTGAGGCAGACTGTCTTCATCTTGGACCTTTGGTTTATCCTCATGTGATGCATCGTACACCAGGCTGTCATTGGCACATGCCTCCTCTCTGACAGAGAGAGAGAGAAAATAATATGTTGTCAATCTGGAGACAAAAAATTGTTATGCAAGCAACTTGTAATTGAGTCTTTGACAAGACAAGGAGACTGATTCTGTTTCCTTAAATGAATTCCGTTGCGGCTCATGCAGGCAGTTCTGGAATGCCCTCCACAATGAAGAGAGGTCACATGACTGATGAGTTAGCACGCTGCGCTACGCTAGCCTTTTACAGACAGACACTTCACCTCCCCCTTCTCTTCCTACATAGTGGGTGCAAGTCAAACTTCTCTCTCCCATCCTCTCCTGGTCCTCATAACCTTTATCTCAGTGTTGCCCCGTCTCCGTGGAGAAAACCAGAGTTGTATAAAGTAGAAGTAGAAGTACTCTTACAGATGCAAAGTTGAAACCATGTAATACCATAGGCCTACTACTAGTGTTGTTATTACATCTGTAAGAGTTCTTCCACTTCTACTTTATACAACTACTGTGTAATGTGTTTATGCAAACCGTGCAAAGGCAAAGTGCAGTAACTACATATTTTGTCAAAATTGAGGTGAGGATGAATATTGTCTTCTTCTAACTTTGTTTACTATATAATTTTTCTTCTTGTTTGCCATTGTTTAATATAATCACTACTGCTGTATCTGCAATGTGTTCAGCTGGCCAGTATGAAAACTTTGAAGGCATCCTTCTCAGTTTCAATGTTGGCATAGTTACTGCCCTTTGTCTTTGTAGGGCAGCATAGTCCACTGGAAAGGAAGGGAGGAAATAGTTTGATTTACACCCGGTGTGTGTCCTCAGCTCCTCACCCACGCCATTTCACTCTTGTAGTACCCTAGCCTGATAAACCAGACTAAATGTGGATGTCTAATTTAGTCTGGCCTCGATGCATAATACATCCGAAGATTGTTGATGAGAACAACCTTCCCTCAAAACCCTGCCCGCTTTGATTCAAAACACATCTTTGCGTTGTAATTGGTTTGCCAGATTCATGGCATTCTGGCTTCATTGAATCATTATGTGAGGCCAGACCCACCCGTAGACAAAACATTTTGCCGTCCAGCGGGTGGCGCTGGTTCACCAGGCTAGTAGTACCCCACAGTGACCAGGCTGTAGTGTGTATGCACTAGGGCTGTAATGACACGCTCAACTCACGATTTGGTTCGTATCACGATTTTTGACATACAGTTTGATACATCCCATGATTTCTGAAATGTATCTCATTTGAAGCACTTCACCAAATAAACTACCAGCAAAGATACCAGTGTGCGGTGATTCATCCTTCATTTAATGGATTACTCTTACTGCACATCACCAGCCTAGACAGTGGTTGTGCACAGGGACGTTACTTTGAGTATCTCATTTGAGGTTTGGAAGCACTGTCACATCGTATCATATGGTTGTCTTCTAGACTGAAGGATAACAGAACGTCGAAAGGGTGTATCACGATACTGCGTCCTTACATCACGATACAGTGACTCTGAGTATCGTGATTTCTCGGTTCGATCCAATATCGTTACAGCCCTAGTATGAAGAGCTAGAGAGTCTAATACCTCATTCTCTCATTATCTCATCACTACACTATATTGCCAAAAGTATTCACTAACCTCATCGATGCACTTTTGGAAATATAATATATAAACTATACTGGAGTAGCCAACTCCATGCAATGTAAGCTGTAGCCATACATGGCTTAAGACTTGATCTGAGTTTTATTTTTATTTTTATTTTTTCATTTTTATTTGTTGTATGAACCTATACTTGTGATTTAACATTGGGATTTCTATTGTCTTTTTTCCCCTTATATAACATCTGTACTTTGTTTACTATTTAGGTCCAGTCAGGGTGGGTTGAGGGTGGTGGGTGGGATTATCAGTTGTGTGCTTAAAAAAAAAAAAAAAAAGGAAAGAAACAATGTAACTTTTCCTGAATATGTTTTTACACACTTTCAATAAAAACAAGTTTTAAAAAATGAGTCTTGTGGACAGCCTTCCAAGAAGAGTTGAGGCTGTAATGGACCAACATCATACTGTATTGAACTCTATGGGTTAGGAATGAGTTGGAACTTAAGCTCATGTGTGAGTCAGGGCAGGTTAGTGAATACTTTTGGCAATATAGTGTATGGACAGTACATGTGAATGTTTTACACTCTATTAATGTAATTTCCTTTCTCTTTCTCTTTCTCTCTCTCTGTGTCTCCACATCTTTCCCTCTTTCCTTCTGCTGGTTCCCCTTCTCCTCTGTCTTTCTCTCTCTCGCTTCCTCTTCTCGTCTCTCTCTCTCTCTCTCTCTCTCTCTCTCTCTCTCTCTCTCTCTCTCTCTCTCTCTCTCTCTCTCTCTCTCTCTCTCTCTCTCCATATCTTTCTTTCTTTCTCCCTCTCTCTCTCTCTCTCTCTCTCTCTCTCTCTCTCTCTCTCTCTCTCTCTCTCTCTCTCCATATCTTTCTTTCTTTCTCCCTCTCTCTCCCCCTCTCTCTCTCTCTTCTCTGTGCTTAGGTTTAGTCTCTTCTCTAAGCGCCGCAGCGGCCAGCGGCCCGGACAGGAAGTGGGCGGTCCTTGGAGCGGAGGGGCGGAGCCGTACACAGAGCAGGCCCAGGAGGCTCTGCAGCACATACAGGACTAACATCATAACGTTCCCTCTAGTCTAGCCCTTCACTTCAGATGCCTTCAACACCTCACCCTCCTGCCTACATGGCCATGACTCATACAGCCACCAGGAAGAACTCACTCCACCCGATAACATTCACATCAGATGCCTATTCTCCATACAACCACCGGGAACAACTCACTCCACCCGATAACGTTCACCTCACATGCTTATTCTCCATACAACCACCAGGAGCAACTCACTCCACCCGATAATGTTCACCTCACATGCTTATTCTCCATACAGTCACCAGGAACAACTCACTCCACCCGATAACATTCACCTCAGATGCCTTCAGCACCTCACCCTCCCACAGCCTCGTGCCTACACCCCATATTACACACCAGGAAGGGAGAGACTCCACTAACTCATTACCCAGAGTCCCTCCCATCACCATCTCCCACATACGTACACGCAGGGCGGCCAGACAGTCGACTCCAATAACTAACTCCCAGTCAGGAGCCTCTTCAACAGCCTCATCAGCCTCTTGCAGACACTCCCCATGGCCACCAGGGGCCCCAGTGCTGAGGGATTAGTAGAGTCCACTTCCTGCCTGTTCCTGACGTAGGCTCTTGGGGGCAGCAGTGCAGAGGGATTTCCACACCCATAGACATCTATCGATGTTTATGTCCCCACCAATAAGCACTGCACTGTATGTTTATGTTCTCTTCCCAGACACCCGCCACTGTAAGCCCCACACATGCAGACCACCTCACTCACTGCTTTGGCCTATATACGTAGTAACCTAAACACATCCAGAACCAGAATAACTTACTTTAGCTGGTGAGTGTGTGCCTCGGGTGTTGGCTTGAGGGTGCTTGCTTGTGTTTGAGTGGATAATGCCACATGGACTAGTGAGTGTGAGCTTTGCTTTGCGGCATGCACATGTCTGAATGCTGCTAAGCATACAGGAGGGATGTTCTAGAACATACACATCAGGAGGTATGTTCTATAACAAAAAACATCAGGAGGGATGTTCTAGAACATAAACATCAGGAGGGATGTTCTAGAACATAAACATCAGGAGGTATGTTCTAGAATCTAGAACATAAACATCAGAAGGTATGTTCTAGAACAAGCCGGAATGAGTCACACAGATTTACAAAAAGAACAAAGAAAATGGAATGAGATGAGACTGTTAGTTCTATTTTGGCACATGGGTGTGGGAAAGAAACGCCCAACACACAGGAGGTATTACATGAGCTGCATTATGTGTGACTGACGAGTATTTTTTATTTTTATTTTTTAAAGATGAAAATGAGCTTTTTTTTTAGATTTGTGAGTTAGGTAGGTAGATAGGGATCAGCAGGTTTGGATGCATCTGAAAATGTGCATCTGCAGAGAGCTGTTTGGGACGTGGATAAGGGAATAACTTACAAACACATGAATATACATGGACCAGTCAGCTGTGCCTTTGGAGACGGTGAGGGGAGGATGGTGACACACAATGGCACTGGAGAGATGGCCTATGGACGATGGCACTGGAGAGATGGCCTATGGACGATGGCACTGGAGAGATGGCCTATGGACGATGGCACTGGAGAGATGGCCTATGGACGATGGACGATGGTCTCTCCTCTCAAGAGATGACTTACTATGTAGGGAAGACGCTTTTTATAAGAGGATCACCACGTAAGGAAGAAGCTTTTTGTTTTTTTAAAGGATCTTTTTGTGATCTGTGCACAATGCAGTGGATGCATATACTGAAAGTGAATAATATTAATATTTAATAGAGGAGCATTTGGAGTTTCCTGTGTGTAAAGGCCAACTGGGCAATGTTTTCAAGTTGATTAATCATCTTCACAAGTCAGCCAATGCTTAAATAATACATGAGTCATTAATGCTGAACAAAGACTATCCCCACCTCGCCCGCTGACTGGATAAATGTCCCTACAAACCACCAACGTCCTGTGAATCGAGACAGGCAGGATTGCTCACCAGCCATGATGAAGTCTGACTTTGGTCATCTCAGCATACGTTCAATACGTTCAGAAATATTCAAAGCGTGGAGAGGAAATGAAAAATGTATTTTTATGACTGTAGATTTTTAGGCAGGCACCTGGAAAACTGCGTAGGCAGCCTTTAACTCTTTGCTCGGTGAGAAAACTTGAAATTTTGTATGTGGAGGGGATGAGATGATGTGTGGTGCCCTGCAAAGGCAAAGTGCAGTAACTACGCCCACACTGACACTGAGAACAAATACCTTCAAAGTATTGATATTAGGATCAGTTACTGCAAATTTGACATATCAATATCTCAGTGGGCAATTGGGCAAGTTTGGAACATTAGGCTTTGTCACAAGATTAGGTTGAGGTCTGACCATTTTCAGTCTAAACTAAATTTTGATAAAATATGTAGTTACTGCACTTTGTCTTTGTAGGGCAGAACTCTATCAGCACGTAGTGGCCACTGCACTGTAGCGGGACATCATGATGAACATTAGGGGTGGATTCCAATCTGCGGACTTCCGTCCTCCCTTGCTCACTTGCCTGCTTGTGACCTCATGATGATGTCACTGACGACAGAAAATTAATTCAATATCTTGCAAAATCACAATTCTAATGTCATTTTCTCATTTGCAATTGGGATGGTAAATGAAAAACAGTCCCCCAAAAATTGTTGTGGTTAGGCTGACAGGGAGCTGGGAAACTTTAGTGTTTTCTCCACGGAGGAGGGGCCAGGAGGCAGGGTGAGGCCACAAGCACAAGTGGAGGACGGGAGTGTGCATATTGGAATGCACTCTAGGACTCCGCTTATGGCATCGTAACGTACCGCTGGTGTTGCTCTGTGTCTGCATAATACTGCTTACTTAGATTGTGATCGGCAGCTTCTAATAAACACCATGTCAACACGGACATCAAAGGGAATTGGAGAGGGATATTTGATGTTTTATTTTTGTTTTTAATTTAAAATACTTTTGACACTTGTTGTTTTGACATTGACTCTGTGAGCTATGAAATTCATTTTCCATCACTAATAGCATCAGCCCCATAACGATCAACATGGTTGTTTAAGGGAGGCAAATACTGTACACATTTTAAAACAACAATGCTCTTTTATTTGGACACATTGTAAAGGAAAGAAAACTATCAAATGCAGCTCAACAGAAACACAAAGCATGCTCAAGTTCAGACCTCACATGCCAACAAGACTTTGACGTGTAACAGACCATTCATCCAACACGCTATCTTGAGCACAGTAAGGGACTCTGACTTTAAAGGTGCACTGTGTAATAATTTCAGTAGTTTATTTCCAAAATTCATATTTTTAGTAGTTTATTTCCAGAATTCATGCTGCCCATTCACAAATGTTACCTTTTTTTTCTCAATATTTACCACCATCATCAAATTCTAGATTCATTATGACTGGGAATATTGCACTTTTCATCAGACTTCTTCTCCATGTCTGCCATTTTGAATGTCCAGAAATAGACATTTTTAGCTGCAAAACGTACCGTACTTTGGTCATACTAGTAAAATTAGTTAATTGCTTATTTAAAAAAAAAAAAAAAAAAGGATTTTCGCAGTAGGCAGCACAGTTTCAATGAGCAGCATAGTTGCAGTACCTACTCTGGCCACCATCCTACACAGTCCACCTTTAATTGGCCACTGTGGTTTGTCACAGTGAGAGAAACAATAGCAGTTTGTGTATCTTTCTGAATAAATTGAATAACAACTCATCATATTTAAACTTGACATGCCAACAAATGGATCTCACTGTGCTTGTGAAGTGGTTACAGTACTCCCAACAGAAATTAAAGTTACCGAAATATTTAACTTTGTGTCACCTTTGTATCTCTTTGGGTTTTGAGTGTTTAAATATATTTTTGGGGGGGCTTTTGTATGCCTTCATTAGGACAGGACAGTTGTAGAGAGACAGGAGATTAGAAGGGAGAGAGGCTCAGCAAATGACCTCAGATCGGAATCGAAGTCCCAGGGGCTAACTGTATCTAGTAGAACAGGGATGGGCAACTGGAGGCCCAGGGCCAAATGCGGCCCGCCTCCTCACTCAATGAGGCCCATAGATAAAACAGTAGGCCTAATAAAGTAAAAAATGATCATATATTTTTTTAAATGACTACTGAATCAATCTGTTGTAATTATAATGGAGTATTGAGTATAGAGTATTCTATTCCTTCCAAACAATATGGTCAGTCAGCAACCAACTGCAACTCGAACTCTGCGAATTGCAGTCCGATCCGTGGTGGCCCTTTGATGGTGCCGATGAAAAAAATGTGGCCCTCCTTACCATAAAAGTTGCCCATCCCTGTAGTAGAAGATGTGGATATCTTGATGTATGAAGTAGATATAGGCCTATAATCCCACATCTTAAACAGAGGGAAAAGGAACAAATATATATCTATAATACAGAATGTCATTTACTTCATAATTGCCAGGGAATGTAATATGCAAACATATTATTGCTTGATAGACATCTAGGTTTGAATTAATGAATACCGCATGTGTGTATACTGTACAGTTTGAATATTGAAGATGGTATCTGGGCGCTGGAGACCCCTGGTGGCCGTGGGGAGTGTTTTGTCTGGATTTAAAATTACAGTCATGGACAGATTGTAGAGGGTTTACCTTTGACAAACAGCATTGCAAGGGCTATGTTACTGTAAGACACCATTATTGCACTTTTGTAATTTTGCTTATTGTAGGCCTATTCCCCCACAATAAGTCCCTCTCAGTACCAAGCTCCATACTCGCAGACTACAGGAATCCACTCTACTAGGAATCCACCTCTGGCATTCGACATGTCTCTCTCCCATTTCCTTACTCCTGTTACTAGACATATAGACATATGAGACGTGTGTGTGTCTGTGTGTGTGTGCGCGTGCCTGTGTTAACGGATACCATAACATATGTACACCAGTAGGCCTACATGTGTTAACGCATACTTTATGTACAGTAGCAGTAGGCCTGTGTCTGGAGCCTTGTAAAGAAGCAGAGCAATGCATTGTGAATGTATACTGTATATTGAATGAAACAAAACTGGGATCTAAAATAATTGAAATAAGAAGTAAAATGATTAGGGGCAATGTCTGAGGGGTTATCGGTGACATTAGCTGAGGGCAGGGTGCGATTTGTTGAAGACCCAGAAGGGGGGATAAGTTTCAGATTTTAAGCATTATCAATGGAGTTAAATACTGCAAATATTAAAATCCTGTAAGAAAAGTGGAGGTATCAAAACCAGAGGGGGGGACAATCCTCCCCATCCAAACCCTACAAATCGCACCCTGGCTGAGGGTACATCGATGATTCTGTCTGGGGGTAAATCAGTGAGGCTGACGAGAGGTGCACACTGCCTGAAGGCACTTCGGTAACAAGGTCTGGGGCCACATCGGCAACAAGGTCTGGGGCCACATCGGCAACACTGTCAGGGGGTGCATCAGGGACATTGTCTTGGGGTACACCCTCATCTAATCTGATATTTCTATTGCTTATTTTTTTCTTTAAAAAAAGGCGATCTCCCCCAAGATCGTATGTGGCAGGCAATTAATAAGTAAAGTGATACAAGACAGAGAGACCATTCAATTCTCAGGTGATACTGCTGGGGCATTGTCAGGGGATGCATTGGGGACAATGTCTGAGGGATTGTCGGGTACATCATTGGCTGTGGGTAGAACAGGGACACTGTCTGAAGGCACATCCTGGACAATGTCTGCTGCCACATTGGCTGGGGCTACATCAGTGACATTGTCTGGGGGTAGGACCACATCCTCATCCCCCTCAGCCACTGGCAGAATGCCTTCCTCTTTGCAGCTTTCTGTCTGCAAGTCTCCAGTCTTCACCTCCTCTTCCCCTTTCCTCACCCCCTCCCCTTCCTTCACCTCCTCCTCCCCTTTCTTCTCCTCTTTCTTCTCCTCCCCTTTCTTCTCCTCCCCTTCCTTCACCTCCTCCCCTTCCTTCTCCTCCTCTTTTTCCTCCTCTTCCCCTTTCTCTATGACGACCATACTCTCTGCCATCATGCCCTCTGCAGCCCCAACAGGTTCCAGTGTGCTTAGTTCCAGAAAGGGTCGTATAGGCTTATTGTCGGTGGATTTAGGTTCAGTAGATGATGCTACTGGTGTTTCAGCTGTATTCTGCTGACCTACCATTCCCTTATTACCACTACTAAGCACTTTATCATCTGAAACAGGTTTTTCTTTACCATGGAGTTCCTCAAGCTCTGCTAGTACAGTTGCATCGAGATGTTGTTCGACATCATCGTGTGTTGATGCTTCCTCTTCTGCCTGTTCAGATTCCGCCGTAACTTCTTTAAATGTGACTTGTCGCACCCTGTTGTTTTCCACCGTGCTGCTCTCTTCTAGTTCTTCTACATCTGCCTTCTCCACCATCTCAAAGGGGGAGGATGTGTTGCTGTCCCGGAAGAAGTCTGTCACTTCCTCTTCTTCTGCGTGAGCCGTAGCGTGCTCCTCCTCCTCCTCCTCAGGTGGTGGGCCGAGCTCCGCCAGCTCCACCACATCTTCAGGCCACAGCCTCCCGTCCTCCTTCATGGGAGCGCTACTGGGGATCGGGATGGCCTCAGAGTCAGATTTCTCCTCAGCCTGAGGCATTGGAGGGCCGTCAACGGTGAGCAAAAACTTTTCGAGGTATCCCTTGTCCTCCCGGTCTGACTGTTGGCTGTGGAAGGACTTCTCCGAGGTCTGGCTGAGCGCGTCGTCGTCCTTTGTCCTGGTTCCCACGGCCTCTTCGTAGAGGTCTGTGTAGAGGAACGCCATGGCTTTGGGCTCCTCCAGCAGAATCTGGTCGATGATCTTCGGTGGGCCCTCAGGAAGGTAGATAGGTGTCAGCACGTCGTCTTCTTCCTCAAATAGGACACTGCCGCTTGCCTTTCGTGATGAAGACCTGGTGGATTCGGTCCTAACCTTTTGCATTTCCATCTCCGGTTCAGGATGCTCGCCTTCCTCCGTGCCACCGTAGAACACGTCGTCTAGGAGATCGCTACAGAATTCTCCAGAGAGTACAGGGTAGTCTGGATCATCGTTGGCTGTCTCCTCCTCGGCCTCTTTTACGCTCTGCTCAGGAGCCGCTTGTTCAGCAGCATCCTGAGAGACCTCCTCATCTGGTTTAGCCCCTTCATCTTCCTCTTCCTCTTTCTTATCAGCAGCCTCGGTAGACTGTCTGTCATACGTGAATACATTGCAGTAGTCCTGAGTTGGGCCGTTGGTAGGAGGTGGCTGGAAAGGTGACACAGGTGGGACGTCTTCTTGCGGTTCCCCTTTTTGGCTCTTATGTGTGGCAGCACCTGGTTCTGTTGCTGGCTCGGAAGTGTACAGATCATCAGGACATTGTTCAACGTCTGACGGATGAAGAATTGGTGTATCTTCCATGTAGGCAAGATGGTCTTCCAGTGTTTTGCTCTCCTCCTCATCCACAGTGACAACTTTGGGTGGCACCACAATGTTCAGTATTTCTGTACTTTCAGAAATAAGACGAAACAAGCGCCGCTCTTTCTGTTCTGATGAATCTGTTTCATTTGCTACTCCCTGTTGTGTGTGCTGTTCATCTTTGACGTTAGGAGTGGCCACCTCCACCATGGCGGGCCTGTTGACGCTCTCATCCATCTCCTCTGGAGACAACTCTGGTGGTGGAGGAGGCTGTGCTGCTTTTTCTTTCGCCTTTCGCTTCGTCCTCTTCTTCCTAACGGTGTGAACATCGTCCATGATGAAGATGATGTTGCCGGCGTGTCTGGCGCTACCGTATCTGTCCGCCGGCTGCATCCAAGCAGCAGAGGAGGCTGCGGGATTAAACGAGGTCTCCCAGCTGATGTTGCTGTCCTCACTCTGGACCGTTACCATGGAGAAGGCGGGGTCCATCATCAGGCACTGGAGTTTGGGCTGAACGTTCTCGTCCTGGACCGCTTCCCTTAAACTGGGGAGAGAGGAGAGGGGGGTCAGTCAGTATCATCAGAGACAAAAATCGTCATGAGTGTGAATCAATCAGTCAATATGCAAATGGTTTTATTTTATTAAAGTGAAACCGTTCTCTGTGTTAAAACAAATAACAAATGCAACACTGAAATAACAACAATAATTATAAAATCCCCTAGCCTACAGTCTCTGTAAGAAGTGGGCTCACTTCCTGCACAGGAAATAAATCATACCAACCTCGTGCAACCTTCTTGGAGGAGACAGGTTGCACAACACCACAGGCAGCAGGTAATGGATATGCAGTAAAGGAACACCCCCACCCCCCAATGGAATACATTATGCCTTAGCCTACATCAATGGCATCTCATGCTGAGTTCAAATAAGGTACTAAAGCCTCACCCAGTAAAACATACAATCGTGTAGTCTTTTTTTGTTATAGATTAATGCATTGCCTCCATTTTAAACCACAGTTCAAACAATAGCCTCTTTGCGCCTGCCGGTGGGCCTGTTCAGTCATTGCTGAAACGCTCAGCTCAGCTACATCATAACATTGCTATGACTCAGTAAGTAAGTCTTAAGATTAGGACTTGGTCATCGTAATTTTGGTGACAGTAAAGTTATAGCAAATGATCTGAGCAAAGAGGTTAAGCAGCATGCAGTCTGTCACAGTGTGTTGTCAACGCACAGAAGTCAGGGCATTGCATTTTCATACTGAATAATACTAAAGTAAGTCAGAGCTCAAAATATTTGTTTTCACTTTGTGGCAGTTCATTTGGCAGACCAATAATGCAATAATATTTTTTTAATTAATATTTTACTTTTTTTTACAATCAATGTTACAAATGTTTCTGTGTCATAACCTTCAGAATTTTAAAAAGTAATCATAATCATCCTCCTCATCATCATCACAATCATCATTTTCACCAGTTTGCCATGGGTTCTGTGCGGTTGTTTTTTGTGTAGGTTAGGTTAGGGTGTGTAGGCTATATTTTTAGCGGTAGACCTTTTGCTCAGTTCCTCTACTTCGTCACTCAGTGGCAGGTCACTGTCCCCCGTCGCCTCGTTCTCCAGCGTAGCCATCTGGACATCTGCAGCCATTCCTCTTCTGTGCCCAGAAGCGTCCACAGACGTCCCAATTATTATTTCCAAATTGAATTTTTCCTCAGCTCTTATGATACTGACCTGATGTTTTTGACTACTCCCAGTGGCAATGTTTGAACACGACCTCAGTGGTGTGAGGAGGACAGGGGCGGATCTAGCCTCTTTGGGGCCCTAGGCAAAATATAAACATGGGGCCCCCAAAAGACAGTTTTTAAACATGTCACTAGGGGTGTAAATAATAATCGAAATGTATCGATATAATCTGACGATTGAATCGAATCGCATCGTATCGTGGGGCATTCTTAAGTATCGAAAAGAATCTAATCACTGGCCCCTGCCAAATGCCCTAGCTCCATAACATAATAGAAGTGGAAAAGTAATTGGAAAAAAGTTGAATCGAATGGTATTGTATCATATCGTGGGGCATTCTTAAGTATCGAAAATAACCGAATTGTATCGCATCGAATAATAAGATATCGATATTTAATCGTATCGTCATGGAGGCTGTGATTTACACCCCTACATGTCACCAATTGGCATGGAAGGAGCGATGCTCCTGTTTTAGTGTTTTGTCTCATAAATCTTTGACGACTTTACATACGTGCCAAATTAAGATCAGGCCTACTTTTTTGTGTGTTTATTGCGACTGGTGTGACAGTTTGGGGCCCCTTATGGAGTGCAGATTTGGTCACGGGGGCCCTAGGCAGTTGCCTAGGTTTGCCTAATGGTAAGTCCGCCTCTGGAGTAGGACCACTCTCTTGCCTCAGCATAATCCCTAAATAGCGAGACGGCTGGCCAGCCTGCCCTCAGTTGTTGATGACAACCAGTAAATAGATATCAGAGCCACTCCAGACATACTATCTGATCTGTCTATAACTGATGTCACGGCACCGCAGGCAGGCTGATCTGACATTATAAAAACTGTCCTCTTCCCTCCAAACAGAAACTGAAAAACAGATTCACCTGTCAATGCCTGTCTCCAACTCAACTGATGATGACACTTCAGACCTGAGCTCATGTACCTGTCAAAAATGTGTAACTAATCATGCAAACACAGGTTTCCAGACAAACACATTAAAATAATGAGATTAATTGGTAGAGCTGGAGGTGGTATGCAGACATGTTTACAATACTAAATGTTCACTCTCAATTGTTTGTCAACAAGTAGTGTAACTTAAAGGTAGATTGTGTGAATCATTTAGTAGGCCTACCGGTAGTTAGTTTCCAGAATGTGCTGCCCATTCACAAAAATTATATTTGAATTATGAATAGGCCTATATAATATCACCATCAACATTTTGAGTCTTTATTATGGCTTGAAAATGGACAGTTTCCATCCATGGATCTCGTAAATCGGTTTTGAACTACCAGTCATAGGATCAAATTTGTGAATGGGCAGCATACATTTTGCAAATAAACTTCTTGAAGTATTCTTCAACTGAGAAAAGTATTAGTCTAGGCAGGATTTCTGAAAAGGTGCTTATTTAAGGTCCTGAAGGCAAATCATGTTAATTTTCGGCATACAACTGATTTAGGGGTATTCAAGGGTGCTGAATCCAAATCTGCCGTATGCCGGACGCAAAAATGTACCGAAATGCCTCAAACGGGCAAAATCCAATATGGCTGCCGCCATCGTGTTAAAATCCTGCAATCACATTTCTTTTGGACTAAATAAGGGATGAATTTGAAAATAGCACTTATTTTTATGTTTTCAGACATGGGGAAAGCCATTATGTCATCAGATTTAAGCTCAGATTGGAGGAAAATGCTTATGTCATTGGCTGGCAGCCATTTTAAAAGCAGAGAGCCTCATATTGTCAGCGATTTTTAACATTTTTACTAATCTTTAAAGATCCACAGAAAAAATGCTCTTTGTCTCTGTGAACACAAATACTACAGAAAACAGCACTGAACTGTCTACTTTCACCTGAAAAAAGAAGTTTGTATCTACCTTTTTCCATTCTCTAGTTATGGGCAGTAGAACATGGGATGACACCACAAAAAGCACTGATTTTTGACCCCAAAATACTGCACTTCTCACTGCCCATATTTTTTATTTAAGGACGTATTGTCTTTGATAGTGTTCATGTTTGATATACAACATTTTCAGGGGGTTTGAAGGGTGCTTAATGCCTTTAATTCCCATAGTACATCAAAATGAAGGAATCCAATATGGCCGCCGTCACCAGTCTACAGTGTACATTTCTTTGATTAAACAAGGTAAACTCTTAAGTACATTATGTAGCATTAGGTTTTCATACAAGGAGAATTCATTTCCATACTCAGATTTAAGATAGATATCAAAGGAAATTATTTCAGTGTAGACTGAATTCATGTTTGCAACATTTCCATAAATTGACCATTTGTATTTAAATCTCTCCCTATTTCAATTACACTTTTAATGCATTATACCATGAAAAATGTTTCCACCTCAAACCACCTAACAATGTTTCCACACCTCTTCACCCATAAACAATAAATGCACACAAGAGTCTGAATGTCCCTAAATCAAATATTTTTTTAATATTATCCTTTGTACAATGGGAATTACTTTATGTTTGCTGGTTTAACTGCTGTGCTCAGATGACTGTATATCTAGGCCTATAAAGGAGGATCTAGAGGCAGACTGATGTGAAGAATATAGAATAGAATAGAATAGAATAGAATAGAATAGAATAGAATAGAATAGAATAGAATAGAATAGAATAGAATAGAGTGAACAGATAAGGGAGTGGCATTGTGTGTGTGTGTGTGTGTGTGTGTGTGTGTGTGTGTGTGTGTGTGTGTGTGTGTGTGTGTGTGTGTGTGTGTGTGTGTGTGTGTGTGTGTGTGTGTGTGTGTGTGTGTGTATGTATGACATACTCAGGCTGGTATTGCACATCAGTCATCCAAAGTTATTGCATAGATTGTCTTATTTAATGTACATATTTCAGCTGAGATGGCCACTTTGTGACAATTGTACCATTAATTACTAGGCTGGCCTTTGTTCTGTAGTACGGCAAGAATTCAGCTCAACACATTGCACTGTATCAATTATTGCACAACAACCGGAGGATGGAAGGAGATCAGTGGAACAAGAGATTGTAATGAACAGTCAGACAGTCCACGTGTGTGAAATGTGGTTTTAGTCTTTGGTCCTTACTTTGATGATACATCTGTAGTGCCAATGATACATCTGTAGAGACCCAAGAAGTCAGAACCAGGATAATGTCCAAGATAATGTCTTACCTCTGTTGAGGCAGCGGGAGATTTAGAGAGGGCTAGGTCTGTTCTCACTTTACAGTAGGTGTGCCTTGTGAAGGCAGCAATGAACTCTTTGGTTTTCTTTGCATTCAGAGCTAGAGGAATTTGTCTCTGTCTCTGTACACCAGGCTGCCACCTTCAGTCCCTTTTGCTGGCCATACTGCGGTCATGGATGGATAGGCTTTAGATGGGGGGCTTAGCATGCAGTCATGTGGAGATCCAGCCCTGCTGAACAGGGGAGCAGGAGGAAAAGAGATTCTGTCTGTTCTCTTCTGTTGGTAGAATTGTGCAAGTATAGACTTTAAACTAGAGATGATAAAAAACCCGGAGGATCCGGTTGGAGAGCCGGGTAAAGACCTCACCCGAACAGACCGGATGGCTGTCGTGCATTGATCCGCCAAAGGCGGGTCAGACGGCATTTCATTAATATGTCAACAAAATGGCAGTTACAGCGCGAGAAATTGTGAAACCGGAATATATCCTCTTTAGTTGACTACAACAGCCATTCTCTAATCTCCCTAGTATGCTGTTCAGTCACGAACACTCACTGAGTAAAACTGAACCAACTCCCGCCTCGTCATTCATCGAGCCTGTTTGATCCATCCAGCCATGTTGTGGCCAATAGAGTGTTTGAGTCGCGAATCCCCGCTCCCTATGCGTGTGCTTCTGACTCTGTTGAGGTCTACATTTTAATGTTAATAGTGCTCTGCCAACGCTTTAACATCTCAGTCTGTAGGCTACTCTTAGGGAAAGTATAGTCTACAGACGTGACTCGATCACTCACTGCGTTACGGCGTAGGCTACAGTCTTTAAAGCCACACTGCTGCCGTGCACTCCCCTCGTCCGAGTCACTCAGCAGCGGCGCCCTCGGCGACTCGGTGAGACGAATCCTGACTGAGTTGTTGGTAGCAGCGAATCCCCTACGGATCGGATCAATCGCTTAAGTTTCGTTTTTGCCAGGAGTGTGTGAGTCGCAAGGCAACTCGGCAGCGGAAGCGAGTGGTCATCTGCTGCTCGCCTCCTGACTGTCCCTGCTCAACTAGACTTCTGCTCCCAAATGTTTGACTTTTAGTCTTAAATACAAACACACACATTATTTATTGCAAAATCAGGAACATGCCGTTTCACTGCTGCCAAAGGCTGTTCGAGTTGTGGTTGCATGTTTAGTGAGGAGACCCAGGTGGGTCGGATCGCAGCATGAGTTTAGGAACTGTTACATTCATAAAGTGAGTTTTGTTGATCAAACTGTCTTACTCTTTGATTTATCAACGTGAATTGATAAATGGAACAACAAAGGCGAGGCGCATAGCTACTTAACGGCAGAAACGTTTTAAAAAATACATTATTTTTATTTATTTTAAATAAGTGATCCGTGTGATCCGATTGATCCGTCTAATCCGGGTACCCTCCTTGGAATGATCCAATCAATCCGGACGCCTCAAAGATTCGAGTTAAGCACCTCTACTTTAAATTGGCCTAGTTAAAATATACTGGAATGTACATCTGCAGTGTATCAATAACGGTGCTCAGCTGGAGAGAGAGAGCCAAGGGCAGGCAGAAGAGCAAGTGGTAGTTTTAAGGTGCCTAGGCACAGAAATGGGCACCTCCCTGTCTTTCTCACAGCACATGAACACAATATTCAAAAATGGACTGCTAATTAACCCATTTTTTCCTAAGCCCTTTTTGGGAAAGGGTGGCCGGTGTTCTGACAAACGGTCCTACATTGTAATTTTATCCTACGGTAGGATATTCTGTCAGACATGTCTGTTAAACGGTCCTACATCGCCAAAGATAGACGTCAGACATGTTTGTTCAACAACTTATCCTGATTATCCGACCATTTCCTTCCCGCTTCCTGCAATCGCGTCAGATCAATGGTAGTAGGGAAATGGTAGTAGGGATGGTCAGGACCAGGCTACATTCTTTGCCTAGGTACCTAAAAACTACCACTTGCTCTACTGTCCTTGGCTGTTGATGTCTTGTGTCGGGGGTGTCTGTGTCAGCGATATGTGCCACTAAGGTAATGTCATCAGCATACATTAAAAGTCATACTTTCTTTGTGACAGGCTCTGACTGTACCACTAATGATCCTAGCCCTCTGGTGAAGTGGTTAGTGATTGCTTTATTGTTGGACAAAGGTATATGCACATACAGTCACCCTCCTCTACTCTAACCAAAATTGTTTACTTGGTATACTAAGTTAACCTATTCCTAATCACCCCTCCTGGAGTTGCTGAATTGCAGCAACTGCTTGACTCCATGTACTCCATGCCACTTCCTGCAGATGCAGTTTTGGATGAGGCAAGCACAAGTTGTGATGTCTTTGTGTGCCTTGAGAATACATGGGTTCTAAATTTTGTTTATAACCTGACTGCGAACCTAGCCACGCACAACTCAGCCTCTGATTGTTGGAAACCGCTGTCTGTCAAAAAAAATGGCTGCCATTGTCTTGCCCCTCCTCATAACATTGTGTTGATAAACAATGAGAACCCATGTATAAGTGGCAGATACAGGAGCAGTGGGACTAAAGCCCTGTCCAATACCACCCATCCCACTTCGGTGACTGGCAGGAGGATAGGAAGGGGTATGTGGGCCTGACTCAAAATAGAGATTTGATAATGTGGGGCATTTTATGTAACCATGTGACATCTGAATTAGATAGGACTGATCATTGCAAAACGTCATGTTTTACTTTGCTTTTGTTGCATTTGCAGCAAAAGTGCCATGCAGTGCATGATATTGTGTGTCCTGCCAAATCACTGGAGAGGAGGAGGTTGATAGGCCTAAGTTAATGGTTGGGAATGAGTTATCATATATCAAGTTAATTCCTCACAATAACATAAACTGTTTTGATCCACGTTTCACCTTTCCACCTTTCAAATATATAATGAACAGCTTATTGACATGAAAGTCAACTGTCACTTGTAAACATGACTTCAACCTATACTGAAATCATGTCCTTTGATGCTAATCTTACATCTGAGTATGGAGATTAATTCTCCATGTATGACAACCTATAGCTACAATGTAATTAAGAGTCCACCTTGTCTGGTGATGGCGTCCATATTCGATAAATTCATTTTGAGGTAGGCCTATTAAAGAGGTTTTTGAGCCTACTACACAGCATATTTGAATATTGGAATTAAGCACCCTTCAAACCCCCTGAATATTGCTGCATATCAAACATGAACACCATCAAAGACACTTTGTCCTTAAAGCAAAAATGTGGGTTAGGACAAGTGCAGTATTTTGGGGTCAAAAAATATAGTTTTTTTGTGGTTCCTGTTGCAGTCATGAATTCAGACCACACTGAAATAATTTCCGTTGATATTTTATCTTAAATCTGAGCATAGAAATGAATTCTCCCTGTATGAAAACCTAATGCTACATATTTAGGAGTTTACCTTGTGTAATCAAAGAAACATACACTGTAGACTGGTGACGGCGGCCATATTGGATTCCTTCATTTTGATGTACTATGGGAATTAAAGGCATTAAGCACCCTTCAAACCCCCTGAAATGTTATATATCAAACATGAACACTATCAAAGACAATACGTCCTTAAATCAAAAATATGGGCAGTGAGAAGTGCAGTATTTTGGGGTCAAAAATCAGTGCTTTTTTGTGGTGTCATCCCATGTTCTACTGCCCATAACTAAAGAATGGAAAAAGGTAGATACAAACTTCTTTTTTCAGGTGAAAGTAGACAGTTCAGTGCTGTTTTCTGTAGTATTTGTGTTCACAGAGACAAAGAGCATTTTTTCTGTGGATCTTGAAAGATTAGTAAAAATGTTAAAAATCGCTGACAATATGAGACTCTCTGATTTTAAAATGACTGCCAGCCAATGACATAAGCATTTTCTTCCAATCTGAGCTTAAATCTGATGACATAATGGCTTTCCCCATGTCTGAAAACATAAAAATAAGTGCTATTTTCAAATTCATCCCTTATTTAGTCCAAAAGAAAAGTGATTGCAGGATTTTAACACGGTGGCGGCGGCCATATTGGATTTTGCCCGTTTGAGGCATTTCGGTACATTTTTGCATCCGGCATACGGCAGATTTGGATTCAGCACCCTTGAATACCCCTAAATCAGTTGTATGCCGAAAATTAACATGATTTGCCTTCAGGTGTCAACTTTTTGGAAAAATGACCCTGACTATATGTACTCTAACTTATATTGAAACATGTTATATACTTTGTTACTTTAATACTTTGTTCCGAGACAACGCTGCCAGCCTACCAACTTTGCCCTCATCACCAGCCTGCTGTGAGCTGGGCCTGAGTAAGCAGTACTGTAGGCCTACCATTTCAGGAAATAAGCTCATTTTACACCTCCCTGAGTTAAATAACTTTTTAGTTTTACTTTTGAGTTTTAGGCCTACCTTTCTTCTGTTCTTGCAGCCATTGTCTTCGTCTGGTGATGCTACTTCTAGTTTTATACTCTTGACATCATTCCCAAATCAAAATATGATTGAATGATAATTTGATTATAGGTTAGAGAGAAATAATCTCATATTTAAATTAAGAAAAACATACTAAATTACTAAAATCTTGTAGTCGTCACTGTTTAACATCCTTGGTGGGCACCTCTGAAGCTCCTGGAGGGCTACCTGGTGACCACGGGCACAACGTTGGTGACGCCTGCTCTAACTCTACTGATGATAAATTATAAAATTCTTGGCTGCAGACTCCATCAACACCATGCTCAGAGACCTCACAACAACATTTACCCACTACTGCCATCTAGGCGTAGAGGATGGGAATGAGAAACCGGAAGTCCATTGAGAGTAATCTGTAAACGCACCATGCTGCTTGCTACAAGCTAACAACACAACACTGGGCACACATGATGATATCTTTTTGAAGACATCAGACACAGGTTGTGAAATGGACACATTGTTGCATGGTGTCTCTGATTTAACCATTGAATCGGACCCGAGTCCTAATTGCGAGAGTGTACCAGTGGAGCAGGAGGAGGAAGATATATCCAGAGACCTACTGGAGCTGCCAATAGAGATATGTGAAAGACGACCCACTTGTCAACGTTGCTGGTGAGTAACAATAACGGCTTATTTTTGTATGAACCTTTAAATATAAGGACAGCAGCACACTGGCTGGCTTTGAATGGCTTTGTTGATTTCTGTACTACTGACGTTTTAAAGAGACATGCTGACTTCTTGAAATGATATATAGGCTAGCTAAAACCAATGACAGCACGCAGTCTGGATATAACTAACCATAAGGACAAAGCAAAAGTAGGCTAACCCAGAAATTCAGCTTGTATTATCCCATAGCGTCGAGAGGATTATCTTTGCAACATAACGGCATAATAGTAGAGAGGTTAAGACAAAAAAAAGGGCCTTTGACTTCAAGTCATGATGCAAAGGTCCCCTTTGGCATGGAAGTACCTTAGGGTCATACAAACAAATTTATCCTAAGACACAAGTGAGATCACTCTTTTTTTCGGAAATAAACACGTTTTTTCAAAATGGCCGCCAATGCATCGAAAAATTCTCTATAGAGTCTATAACTTTGCTTCTGTTACCGCTATGATGACAAACTTGGTGTCAAAGTATACATTTTTGGGGTCAAGGAATCCAATAAAACATGTCTCAAGTAAAGAAAAACAACAGTCTACCCATACAATGATAATTGGAGGTAAAATATGCATTTTTTTATTTAACAAATGTGTGACAAAAGCATATTGCGTTCATACATTATTAATAATTAAATACATATCAAATAAGTGTTCAATTGCTGTATTGTAGAGAGGAGGACAACAACAACTATGTTCACAGTTTGAGGTATGCATGTTATACCCACAATAGTGATTAAAACTCATAGCTTAGCGTCAAAATGGCTGCCAATGCATCGAAAATTCCCTATAGAGTCTATAACTTTGCTTCTGTTACCGCTATGATGACAAACTTGGTGTCAAAGTATACATTTTTGGGGCCAAGGAATTCAATAAAATATGTCTCAAGTAAAGAAAAACAACAGTTTACCCATAAAATGATAATTGGAGGTAAAATATGTGATTTTTTTAATTAAAAAATGTGTGACAAAAGCATATTGCGTTCATACGTTAGTTAAATACATATCAAATAAGTGTTCAATTAGTGTATTGTAGAGAGTAGGACAACAACAACTATGTTCACAGTTTGAGGTATGCATGTCATTCCCACAATAGTGATTAAAACTCATAGTTTAGCGTCAAAATGGCCGCCAATGCATCGGAAATTCCCTATAGAGTCTATAACTTTGCTTGTTATCACTATGATGACAAACTTGGTTTCAAAGTATACATTTTTGGGGTCAAGGAATTCAATAAAATATGTAACAGGTAAAGAAATACAACAGTTTACCCATAAAAGGATAATTGGAGGTAAAATATGCAATATTTTACATTTAAAAAATGTGTGACAAAAGCATATTGCGTTCATACATTACTAATAATTAAGTACATATGAAATAAGTGTCCAATTAGTGTATTGTAGAGAATAGTAGGACAACAACAACTATGTTCACAGATTGAAGTAGGCATGTCATACCTACAAGAGTGATTAAAACTCATAGCTCAGTGTAAATGCATTACTAACACTTTCTATTTAGACATTACAGCACTATGGGAACATGAACCATGGCATCCACAGAGAGACATGCAAGGCAGCTTCTGCATGAAGCAATTGCAAGATGCTTTACAATTAGTTTTACACTTGCTAATGTTCTGGCAAGTTCTGGCAAGTCCTTAGAAATAGTGGCAGCTGTAGTGTAGACAGGTGTTGGTGGAGCATCTGCGAAATCTTGCTGCCATCCCCAAAGAGACGGTGATACTGCTGCATGGTGTTTGGCAAGTCCATTGCCCCATACATGTCCACTCTAAAGAGAAACATGATACATGACACAAAGGCCCTCCAATATTGTAAGGCACAGTTATATAATGTCCCTATGCAAAATTGCTTTACCTGAAAAGCTACTATCAGGAGGTGCTGATGGAGTGCATCACTGCTTGGTGACATGTGATCAGTCTTTTCTTTTGTGGAAGAAGAGGGATTAAAGTAACGTTAAAATATATTTCAAATGTTACCTACTATCAATTAGACAAGGATTTTCATTATCAATACTGATGCTGATTTCGCTTTTCATTGTGCATTATTATGAGCTTCGTTGATGACTTTTACGGGCTAGTCTCAGATGACGCAAGTAACGCTGGCGCAGTTTTAGCAGCAGAAAAGCTGTTCGGCTTGTGTTGATAATAATACATTTCTGGACTATTTACAAATTTCCAAATGCTTCGTTTTGTGGGCACAGACCATATTGTACTACTGTAGAAGTTTGGTGTCGTGATGTGATTTTTGTGGGGTAGGTTTGGAGATAATGTCCGGGATCCATGTGCGCTTGTGACAAGCTATCCGGAATAAACATCGAATAACCCGGTAACTCTGTTGATGTAAGCCTAAGGCAGAAAACACTTCGGGTGGACTACTAGATGGCTGTCACGGTTCAAATGGCATTAGGGTGAATCTTCTCCGAACCATCACTCTAAGGACTTTCATTGCATGCCAAGCAATTGTGGGGCTGGTATATGACTGTGAACAGTGGCAACATGTATGACTGAGATGGAGGGCATGAAGTAGCCTCCGTAAGGCTGGCATAATGTGCAGCCCATGAGATCCATTCTCCAGCTATAAGGTTCTCTTTCAAAAGAATGTTTCTGACTCTCTCCTACCACTGGTAACCTTCTTCAATTACATTGATGAGAGGACAGGAGGCTGGATGAGGATCATGACTGTTGGTATTCAAGGCAGGAACATATAAAACCTCATCGGGTGGCAGAGACACATCTAGATCCTTGCTTGTGTAGTGAAGTGGCAAGGATATCACATCCCCATTCCCCATTTTAGCTGGATCTAGGATGTTGGCTGTCTGAGGAAAATTGCTGTTGAATGCTGATGCATGTTCCATGGAGGGCTGATGTTGCTGTCGTTGATGAAGGGTTATGGTCAATGTTGTCAATACCACCAGTTGTGAAGACACCCTTAACTGCCTGAAGTGCAGCCAGAACACCATTCTTTTACTTTTCTATCCAAGGCAAAGGTGGCAGCCCTCCTCAGTTCCTTTTTGTTGCCCACCTCACCACAGAAGGTGGTTCACATGATGGTGATGATGATGATGATGATGTGGGTGAAGTCTTGTTTGGTGGACTCATCAGTCATGCGCCGTGTTTTTACTGGGCAGTCAGGCTCTTCATGTTTTTTTTCTTTCTTTTTCTTTCATCAAGCTTTTGCATACAACAGATGCTGTGTAACCCAGTAAATGGGTAGTGGACATGGAAAAGCATAATAGGGCCCCTTTCACTAACAAGTTTTTGGAGGAAGAGATAAGTAAAGTCACTCTGATGACAAAGTAGGCTACATGATCATTTACTTTGTGTGAAATGTCCTTATTTACCTCGATTTTACACTGTTCTTTTTCTTTACCTGAGACATATTTTATTTCCTTGACCCCAAAAATGTATACTTTGAGACCAAGTTTGTCATCATAGCGATAACAGAAGCAAAGTTATAGAATCTACAGGGAGTTTTCGATGCATTGGCAGCCATTTTGACAGTAAACTATGAGTTTTAATCACTATTGTGGGAATGACATGCATACCTCAAACAGTGAACATAGTTGTTGTTGTCCTACTCTCTACAATACACTAATTGAACACTTATTTGATATGTATTTAACTAACGTATGAACGCAATATGCTTTTGTCACAAATGTTTAAATAAAAAAACACATATTTTACCTCCAATTATCATTTTATGGATAAACTGTTGTTTTTCTTTACTTGATACATATTTTATTGGATTCCTTGACCCCAAAAATGTATACTTTGACACCAAGTTTGTCATCGTAGCGGTAACAGAAGTAAAGTTATAGACTCTATAGAGAATTTTTCGATGCATTGGCGGCCATTTTGAAAAAACGTGTTTATTTCCGAAAAAAAGAGTGATCTCACTTGTGTCTTAGGATACATTTATTTGTATGACCCCAAGGTACTTCCATGCCAAAGGGGACCTTTGCATCATGACTTGAAGTCAAAACTCACTTAACCTCTCTACTATAAGAAAGGTGGTGTCAGCCATACTTGAGTCTGTATAGGCTAGTAGTTGTTTGAGTTACATCAGACACAGATGACTCTGTGAATGTCTGGGTTCAATCAATCTCAGTGGACTTACATATGAAGGTGTTGTAACCACAGACCTGTATTAACCTAGACTGGCAATGCCCCTCGAAATTTTCGGATTTCTCAGAGCCTCAGAATCGTAGTCTGCCATCTTGGTGGAGACTCCCGTAATTACGTAATGACGTCATGCACCGATGGGGTTTTTAAAAAAACTATTTTTTTTGCAACACTGGTTCACTAGTTAAGTTGGGTCAGGCCATGTGTAACGTCTTTAGAACAATAGCTCTAGTATAAATTAATGTTCTAGAAAAGTCTCGCTCTCAAGTGGCTCCTTATTTTCACAGCTGCAATGTGCTGTGCCGTGTTGTTGCTAGGTTACCTTCAGCGTCCTGGGGTGGGGGGGTATTAATAATAGCACAGTTACCGGTAGCTTCACTGAAAACGTACGGCTTATTTAAGAAATATACATACCTATATACACAGTTGTCATTACATCTGAGTTAAGTACATAAAATAAGCTTTACATACGTAAGCATGGCCGATTCAGTGCCACAAATATCCACAAACCTGCATAAGCGGCAACGAAAACAGTCGGCTTCAGGGTTGCCAGATAATACTGATTATTTTCGTCCATTTTTTACCCACAGACCGCCTTCCTCAACGGCCCCGATTGGGCGGGAAACCGCCCGATCTGGCAAGACCGCTCAGCTTCAGGCTCTCTAATAAAACGTTTGGAGGTAGTGAGGGTTATTTCATTAGTGGAGTGAGAATTTAGACGTTACGACTTACAAAAAATGATTGAAACCCACTTTGATAACGTTGTAATCACTGTTTGAAATCGTATGCATTCCTATGGGTCACAGCTGCGATAGTCTCCACTAGGCGGGGCTACGTCTGTGGGAGGCGTCCACAGGGCGCGAAAAAGGCAAAGATGGCTGCGCCCAGTCAATCCGAAAAGCTGCCACTGGCTAGAACCGCCCATTGCCAGTCTAGGTTAATACAGGTCTGTGGTTGTAACATATGCATGTTTACGTTGTGCCCCCACCACGTCAATGCAATGTATGTGCCTTACATATTGAGTGCGCCCCTGGCGGCCCGGTGTATTTTACCAGTGAATAAATCAGTTAGATTGAGATCAGTGATCGTTCCGTTTACTGTTTGTTTATTTGGACACTTATATGTCAATAGACACAACAAGAACATTACATGGTGTCAGAATAGTTAGTGTTTTATTTTCTGTCGACGAAAATGGACCACTTCAACGTTCCTATGCCTCGAATGGATTGGGAATCCACGAATTTACCTCAGGCTTGGAAAAAGTTCCGCCAACATGTCGAGCTAATGTTTAGCGGACCGCTACGTGAGAAAACTGAGGAGGAAAAGTGCAGCTACCTACTACTGTGGATCGGAGAGAAAGGCAGGGATGTCTACAGCACCTGGACACTTACAGCGGACCAGAGGAAAAAACTCAAGACTTACTACGACAAATTTGACACGTACGTAAAGCCAAAAGCTAACCCCATCTTCGCGCGCTACCAGTTCCATCAGCGAGTGCAAGGGGAAGGGGAAGGCATTGACCAGTTTATTACGGACTTGAGACTGATGATTAAAGACTGTAACTTTCGTGATGAGGACGACATGATCCGGGACAGGATTGTGTTTGGCACCAACTCCCATAAGGTGCGTGAACAACTGTTATGCCACGGTTCTGAGCTTACGTTAGAGAAAGCTATCGACACAGCCAGAACGCACGAGCTATCCCGCCAACAGCTACGTTCAATGGATGATAGCCACACTGCTAGCACTAGCGCAGCCAGCCATTCCGCCCATGCAGTTAGCAGAAAGCCCGCGTACGCCTACAAGCCAGATCGACAACGGCAGGGACGAACGACGGACGGCGAGAGGACAGCAGGTGCGACGAAAGTGTGCGGTGCGTGTGGAGGGGACCATGGACGTATGGGAGAGTGTCCGGCGAAAGGAAGGGTGTGCAACAAGTGCAAGAAGCCGAACCACTTCGCTAAAGTATGCTGATCATCAGCATCCCAACCGCAGCGACAAAAGCCCAGGTACCATCAAAAGAAAGTCCACTGCGTCAACGAGACCGACGATGAGTCATCGGATGAGCTGTACATCCACACCATCACCAAAATCCACCCCGACACGACGAGAGAACAAGCGTTCGCAGAGGTAGAGCTGGGAAAGCAGAGGAAAAAGCTGAAGTTTAAGATCGACACGGGTGCACAGGCCAACATCATCCCAGCAGAGACTTTCCACAAAGTGTTTGGCAACACACGACTGAGCCCACCAGACAGCACCATCTCCGGGTACGGCGGACAGCGGCTGGACATCGAGGGTTCGTGCAGACTCACCTGCAGGTACAAGGACAAGGCAGTCACGCTAGGCTTTGACATCGTCCACGCAAAGAACTCACCACCTGTTCTCGGAATGCGGGCCTGCCTCGATCTCAACATGGTCAAGTTGGTACACATGGCCACCGCGCAGCCCCACACCAGCATCACGGAGGAGTTCGCGGACGTGTTCGACGGCATCGGACTGTTCCCCGGTGAGTGTACCCTACGCCTGAAGCCAGATGTCACACCAGTGGTGTGTCCACCCCGCCGCATCCCGTATGCACTGCGAGCCCGTCTGAAAGAGGAGCTACACGAGATGGAGAGGCTGGGGGTGATACAAAAAGTGACTGAACCTACCGAGTGGGTAAATGCATTAGTCGTAGTTGAAAAGCCCAAAACAGGAAAGCTGAGAGTGTGCTTAGACCCCCGACCTCTGAATAAAGCCATACAGCGACCCCATTACCCTCTTCCAACGCTGGACGACATCACACCACGACTGGCTGGAGCCAACTTCTTCAGTGTGCTGGACGCCAGATCCGGATACTGGGCAATTAAGCTCAGCCACGAGTCGTCGATGCTGACCACCTTCAACACCGTCTTCGGGAGATACCGATTCATCAGGCTTCCCTTCGGCATCATCTCAGCGCAAGACGAGTTCCAGCGGAGAGTGGACGAGGCGTATGAGGGGCTCCCAGGCGTCGCAGCGATCGTCGATGACATCTTGGTGTACGGACGCACGAGAGAGGAACACGACGCCAACCTGCGCGCACTGCTCGAGAGGACGAGAGAGAGGGGGATAAAGCTGAACCGGGAGAAGAGCATCATCTGCGTTCCAGAGGTGAGCTACTTCGGGCACAAGCTGACGCGAGACGGGATCAAACCCGACCCCAGCAAGATTAAAGCCATCGACGAGATGCCACCACCGCCGAACAACAAGGCAGAGCTCGAGACCATATTGGGCATGGTCACCTACCTCTCCCGCTTCGCTCCCAAACTGTCTGAAACGACAGAACCGCTCCGACAGCTGCTGAAGGAAGGCAACGAGTTCGTGTGGGACTCCAACCTCGACGCAGCATTCCAGCGCGTGAAGGACACGCTGACAAGAGAGCCTGGACCAGTACTCACCTACTACGACCACACGAAAGAGGTGAAGCTACAAGTCGACGCATCGAAAAGCGGACTAGGTGCCGTGCTGCTGCAGGACGAGAGGCCAGTGGCGTATGCATCGAAAGCGCTCAACGAGACCGAGCAAAACTACGCGCAGATCGAGAAGGAGCTGTATGCAGTACTCTTCGGATGCAGGAAATTCCACCAGTACCTGTACGGACGTCAGGTGACAGTCGAGTCAGACCACAAGCCACTCGAGTCAATTATGCGCAAGCCACTGTCAGCAGCACCACCACGACTGCAGCGCATGATCCTGCAACTACAAAGGTATGACATCAACATCATACACAAGCCTGGAAAACAAATCCCTGTTGCCGACACACTTTCCAGGAAGTCAATTGCATGTGATGAACAGTCTCTGTGTGAGGGAATGGACAATCACATCCACACAGTTGTCCGGAACGCCCCCGTGAGCGACCGGAAAATGGCACAAATTAGGATGGCCTCAGCCCAAGACAAGCAGCTCTCGCTACTGAGACAGGTCATTCACTCCGGGTGGCCTGAAGCAAGGAAAAAGTGCTCACCTGAGATCATGGAGTACTGGAACCACCGCGACGAAATCTCAGAGGCTGACGGCATCCTGCTGAAAGGTGAGAAAATCATTGTGCCACACTCACTCAGAACTGAAATGTTGACACTGATACACTCAGGACACTTGGGCATGGAGAAAAGTAAACAGCGGGCACGAGATGTACTGTTCTGGCCAGGCATGCTGAAAGCCATCGACACTATGGTCGGAAACTGCCTCATCTGCCTCGAGCGCCGGAACTCCGTCACCAAAGAGCCCATGATCGCGCATCCCATCCCAGAGCGGCCCTGGCAGGTAGTAGCCACAGACCTCTTCACCTGGAACAACAGTGAGTACATCGTCACAGTGGACTACTACAGCCGATACTTTGAGGTTGAAAAGATCACCAGCCTCACAGCCTCAGCAGTCATCAAGAAGCTGAAAGCCACATTCGCCAGATTCGGCATACCCCAGACCGTTGTCAGTGACAATGGGCCGTGCTACAGCGCTCAGGACTTCAAGGCCTTCAGTCATGCATGGGACTTTGAGCACATCACCAGCAGCCCCCTGTACCCACAGAGCAACGGGCTGGCCGAGAAGACTGTGCAAACAGTCAAAGCCCTCATGGACAAAGCGCATGCACAGAAGTCAGACCCTTACCTCAGCTTACTGGAGTACCGCAACACTCCAGTGGATGGACTGAAGTCACCAGCGCAGCTGCTGATGAGCCGGCGCCTGCGCTCAGTCCTGCCCTCCACCGCGAAACAGCTGCAGCCAGAGCTCGCCTGCCGCGACACAGTCCGCACCAGGAGAGAGCTGTGTCAACGGCGACAGAAGCACTACTACGACAGGAACGCCAAAGCACTGCCTACGCTTCCTGCCGGTGCCACCATCCGTCACCAGCTTCCAGACGGCAGGTGGAAACCTGCTGCTGTCATCCAGCCAGCCGACACACCACGGTCGTACAACATCGTCACCAGTGAAGGACAGCATCTCCGACGCAACCGGCGTCACCTTCTTCCCACGGCCGAGGACAGCACCAGCGAGGAGGAGATTCAACCGCAACACAGGTTTGACCCTACAGACACTGAACCTGAACATTCACAACCAGACACTGATACTACACGCACACCACTTTCCAGCACGAGATCAGGACGCGTCGTGAGACCAACAGCAAGAATGGACCTGTGAAAACTGTTTTAAGCCTGTGAACATGAAAAGAAAAAAGAAAAAAATACAATTCACAAAAGATAAGTCTGATAACACTTTAAAAAAAAAAAGAAAACAGACTTCAAAAAAAAAAAAAAAAAAATGAAAAGATGATTCACACAAAAAAAGACAGAAAAGAAAAGATGAATCACAATGTAAAAAAAAAAAGAAAGAGAAGAAAATGAAAAGATTTTATTGTCATGATTGTATACACTGTATTGTTGGATGTGATTTGACAGGATATATGGTAAGATGGTTGATTATATTGCAGATGTGTTTATGCAATAACAATGTTTTTCTTACAGCTACTGATGCATTTTGAAATGGACTGACAGACAACATGATTATTTAATATCTAATTTTGTGTGATTGATGTGACTGCATAATATATTCTATGTGATTGATTTGATGACTTATTTTAACAGGTGATTGACTTGACATGGTATGGTAAATGTAATGCTTTAAAAGTTATTAATGTATTTGGCAATAGAAGTATAGCTGTGAATTGAAATGGTACACTGTACATTAATTCGATATTTGCTGATTGTTTGTTGAATGTAAGGATTGACCTGTTGTGTTGATATAACCAAGTTCTTGCTTTAAAAGAAGGGGGATGTAACATATGCATGTTTACGTTGTGCCCCCACCATGTCAATGCAATGTATGTGCCTGCCTTACATATTGAGTGCGCCCCTGGCGGCCCGGTGTATTTTACCAGTGAATAAATCAGTTAGATTGAGATCAGTGATCGCCCCGTTATTCTTTGTTTATTTAGACACTTATATGTCAATAGACACAACAAGAACATTACAGGTGTCTGCGAATATTCTCATTAATTTAAGTCATCCAACGAGTTTAGTTGTTGTTAGCAACTTGGCAGTATCTTGAGGCTTAAGCACCCCCACTGGATTTGCTGATATCTTAAAGAACTGGCAATCTTGTAAGAGGGGTCCACTTCAGTTAATATAATGTGATGTGTGTTGAAATATCAGTGTGTTATGTGTCAAACAAGCCTCAACTTTATTGAAACTGTGTGGCCCAGATGAAATTAATTAATGAATGAAGATAAATGTGAATTAGATACATGCCAGTCACAATAGAATAGAATAGAATATACTTAATTTGTCACGCAAGCATGAAATTTATCTTTCGTCTCACCATAAAAACATACATGTACATTCACTCAGGTGAAACCTCTGAAGTTGTTATGATATCATGTGATGGATGTAGACATTCCTTGCAGGGCTGTAGTCAACACAATCCTTAGTCTGAGTCTGAGACCAAGTCAAGGTCCAGTTTAAAAAGATTTCAATCTGAGTCACTGAATGATTGACAATACTATATGGGTCTATTATGTTTTTTGGGGGCTCAGATGTCAGATGGTGCAACTCTTGCTAATGCCCATAAATTAATAATTAATTAATAAGTAATTAATGTATTGCAATGAATATGCTTCACAGACAATACACTAGAGCCCGTAGTATAGCCCTGATTTCTTGTGCGACCTTGGTGCACATGACTGAAACAAAGGAAACCTCAGTGCTATTCAGCACAATCTGCCACTGACATTTGTGTGCGTCGTTCTTTTGTCCTATCCCTCCTCTGCAGCCGACCAGTGAAGGTCTGCCTCTGCCCCTTCCTCCCTGCTCATCCTCTGGAGGTCTCCACAGGTCTGTACATCGTCCAACATCCAGCTGAGGTAAGGGAGATTCTTTCTTTATTTTTTGTTATGCCTTTATTATGACAAGGTGGCTGTTAATGGCCTTTAAAGTTTGGCCATTATGGCATTAATAATAATAATAACTAATAATAATAGCATATAATAATAAATAATAAATAATAATAATAATTAAAAAAAAATGATAATAATAATAATAATTAATAATTAATAACATAATGCCATTATACTTAGTTTGGGAGCATCGAACAGTGTTGCAGACCTTTTGTTTTACTGACAGGACTTGTCATAGAAGACACAGATTTTAACGTCTAACTTTAGGCTTATAGATACTGTAGAGGTGCGATTGTGTGATTTCCTGGTGTGTTTCAGGAAAGCCGGGTGCTTCGCACAGTTCCGCTCCTAGCCGCCTGCTTGCCACCCGGGAAATGCAAAGTCTTCGTCGGACGGAGGTTCAATAAAGAAAGGTATTCATTAAATGTGTAAATAAATTGGTATAAGGCCAACCCACAAGTGCAAAACGTTTTTGGTCACCAGACATTCCTCAGTGCAAAACGCACTCAAAAACCATATTCCACATTATAATATAATATTTTTTTTGTTGAATGATTAATGTTATGTTGCATTACATTACATTACATTACACTTAGTTGACGGTTTTTTATCCAAAGCTACTTAAAGCGATTTAGGTATAGGGTATTGGTTACAGTCCCTGGAGCAATGTGGGTTTAGGTGTCTTGCTTTTCAGCCATGGAAGAAGGTGCTGGTTAGGATGGGATTCAAACCTACAACCCTATGATCTTAAGGCCAGCACTCTAACTATTGAGCCATGGCTGCCCCAAAAACCTGAATCGAATCATTACCTCACAAATTGTAATCGAATCGAATCATAAGGCCAGTGCCAATGCACTCCACTCATTTTATTTAATATAATATAATGTTTGCGTATAGGAATGCGGAGCTGGCGGCGGTGTGCCATAGCAGCAAGACCCTGCTGCTGTACCCTGGAGCTGAGGCCCGGAACCTGGAGGACATGAGCGAGGAGCTCAGCGGGGAGGAACACAACGTCATCATCATCGACGGCACGTGGAGCCAGGCCAAGGACATGTTCCTCAGGAACTCTCTTTTCCACATTCCCAAGCAGGTATGCTATCATGCTATGCTACGCTATGCTGCTCTGCTGCCCTGCGAAACTCAATATGCTATGCTGTGCAGTGCTAAGGGGTAAACTAAGAAGCTGGTTCAGGAGTAAGGTTAAATTAAGAGGTGAATCATCTAATTGAAGAGCCTGGAGTCCTCATTTTCTTAGCCTGGTTTTCCTGATCCAGTTTCTTAGTATAGGCCACACGTCTTCGAAATATGACGATATGTTCCTCAGGAACTCTCTTTTCCACATTTTCAAGCAGGTATGCTAAGCAGTGCTGCCAGATAGGGCAGTTTCCCGCTCATTTTTGCTGTTTAGGATGGCCGTCTGCTAGTAAAATTGGTTAAAAAATTAAATTTGGGCAGGTTTTTTGGGCAAATTTATGGCCATAGGAATCAAAAGAATTTAGTTCAAATTGGGCGGGTTGAGCATTTTTTTGGGCTGGAAATCATCAGTCTCATCTGGCAACCCTGAGATGCTATGCTACGCTGCTCTGCGAAACTCAATACAAGATATTTTTAAAGTTTCCGTTGGCTGAGGAACTGTTAACTACTCGCTCCTTTTGAAATAGGAGAGGTCACATTGGAGTGGCATACACATGCTGGACAAGGAAATATGTGTCCAGTCCGCCCATGCTGCCTCCTTCAGTCAATGGAAGAAAAGGGTTGAACATATTGGGCTACATGTTAAATTCGGATACCACACAGGGGGCAGCAAGGGAAAGTTATTTAGGGTTAGAAGGACGTTAGCGGTTATTAGTAACTATTGGACGTTAGTAGTTATTACTAGAGAATAGTGTTCTATGGAACTTCGCTACAGGAATAGGCTCTATGCTACACCTTTGACAAAATGACAAGCTATTCTCAAATACTTTCTAACCAGTGCCATCTGCCTGTGTGAATTAGCAGTGCTTTTAAAACAAATCCGCCAGTAGAGCACAATACATTTTTTCATTGTTTCTTAACCATTGTGTTGTCACCTTAATATTCTTATGGATCATATATACAAAACATTTATTAGTCATTAGGTTAAAAAAAAGTTCATAAAGGTGGGAGCAAGCTTCCTCGTACCAGGCTCAAGGCCACCAGTGACAGAGCCTTCCATGTTGCTGCTCCCATTCTTTGGAACAATCTGCCTGACCACATCCAGAATGCCCCTTCACTGGCCATGTTTAAGCAACACCTTAAGACACATCTCTTCCTGGAGGCTTATGGCTACTAGTTCCACAAGCACTTTCACTTACATGCATTCACACACACGCTCACACACTGACGCACACACACTCACACTTTCCAACACAACACTCTGTGAAGCGTCCTTGGGTGTTTTGAAAGGCGCTATATAAAACGAAAGTATTATTATTATTATTATTATTCACCCAAACAGATTTTCTTCTTTTTAGTGTGCTGACCAAAATATTGTAAAAAGTAAGAGAAGGTCGACCCATGCATTGACTTTCTTTATATTGTTATACAGACGCGTAACACGTCTGTGTAATTATAAAAAGAAAGTCAACGCATGTCGCGACTTTCTCTTACCTTTAGTCATTGTTGAAAAAATGTTTTCTTTATTCTGCACTAGGTACAGTTGAACAGCACTCTGTCCAGTCAGTATATGATGATGTGATGTTTTATTCTGCACTAGGTCCAGTTGAACACCACCCTCTCCAGTCAGTACGTGATCCGCACCCAGCCCACTAACATGTGCCTGTCAACACTGGAGTGTGCAGCCATTACTCTGTCCATCATGGAGAAGAACCCCGCCATACAAGAGGTGAGACACATTACTGTACATTACATTAGTAAACTATTTTGTGACTCAGGACTTTGTGCTATAAAAGCACGCTATAAAAACTGTATTATAATGATTCTCACAATGATTCTCACAATATCAATCATGTGGAAGCATTGGTATGGCTGCTTTTTAAGACCGTCACGACAGAGGGTATGTTTGTAAATGCTTAGGCATTATTGCTTGTTTTTTTCTCCCTTCTTTTTCTTTTCCTGCCTATTTTTATTTTTTTATGTATACTATGTTGTGTATCTGCCTATTGTACTATACAGTATATATTACACTTAGCTGACGCTGTTTATATAAAGCGACTTACAGATATTTAGGTACAGGGTATTGGTTACAGTCCTTGGAGCAATGTGGGGTTAGGTGCCTTGCTCAAGGGCACTTCAGGAATGGATAGAGGTGTAGGGAGGACTGGTCAGGGTGGGATTCAAACCTGCAACCCTCTCATCTTAAGTCCACCTCCCTAACCACTAGGCCACGGCAGCCCAACTGCTTCCAAATGGAAAAAAACCCAATGATCCTTAGGTCACATATCCTTTTTCAGCTCAATGTGTTTTGGGCCTTCAGATGGATCCTAAAATGGGACAAAAACTCAACTGGTTTCACTGTGTCATTTAACAAAATGGATATGATGGATAGATAGTTTAATAAATAATCCAGCAGTTATTTTTGAAGATAGTTCATAATCAGAAATAAGCAATGTGTACTGTCTCTTTACCATACACTTTGTATTGGTAGTTACCAGTAAGTGTTTTTGATGTAAAGCTCTAGAGCCACCTGCTGTCAGCATGTTGCAACTACATGAAGATTACAGCACGTCGCTTTGCAGAGCATAAAGCAACCTTCAACTGCCAGTCGTCTTATCCAATTAGGGATTTGGCAACACCATACACCATGCAGTGGTCATATCCACATACCATTATCAGCTGCATTTTATTTCCATGGTCAAAAAGAGCAAGTCCATGGTTATTGTCCTAGGCCGGGCCACAGCATTTTTCTTATTCATTCATTGCTTAGTGAGGTAAACATCTGCATTATGGCTCAAGGTTACATTTTTGCATATGAGATATGAACTGTTTCACTTCAGGCCCCGTAGAGACGAGTGGCATAGCTCTATCTTTTTGGAAGGACTAAAGAATCTCTGATATGCGGTTTGAACTGCAGTGTGTGCTTACAAGTCCAACTCTCTGAGTTGAAGAGTTGAATATATGAATAAAACACATTTCCTTTCAGGCTACACACATTTGAAGAGAATACTATAATGGCCAAGAATGTAGACTGGGATATAGCTCTCTGTATAACACACCTGTTGACTGGGATATAACACTCTGTACACCTTATCCCAAATTTGATCATAATCGGGATAAGCCTGCAATGGCATCATGACAGTGCGTAAAGATTACATTGCGTTACATTGCATTTGGCAGACGCTTTATAACCAAAGCGACTTTCAAAAGAGGACATAATCAAGCCAACATCACAAGCAAATACAAAGTGCACAGGAAATATACAGAACAACAAGTGCAGTTGCAAAGAGGGGTTAGTTAAAAAAAAAATATATATATAGAGAGAGTAAATAAAGAGTAAATAACGAGTACACACACACACACACACACACACACACACACACACACACACACACACACACACACACACACACACACACACACACACACACACACACACACACACACACACACACACACACACACACACACACACACACACTAAACTAAACATCATGTCAAGAGTCTGCCCTGGGGCTAGGCCAGCTCAAGCATTAGCCTAGTAGATACTCTCGAAAGAGGAAGGTCTTTAAGATGACATGCTGATTTGAACCGACTATCGCGTGTGTCAAAACAAAATCCCTGACACGTTGTGAAAACTGCGCAAAACTCATCACGTGACCAAAGTCCATGAAAGTGCTTTGCCGTTGCGTTTGAGAATGCAGAATGCACTAGCTAGCGTGTGATGCATATGCAAAACCATGTGGTCAGCCTGCATATTCAGTACACTGAACTGCATATAAATGCACTCATTTGCTATGTTTACATGAATTAACTCACTTGAATTCTGAATAAAGCTGAATTCCGCTTTGAAAACGTCATGTAAACACAACTTTATTCGGAATAGAATGAAAGATCAAAGTAAATTCGACGTAACAATGTAATCCTGGATTATTAATTCGGAATTAAAACTGTCATCATGTAAACGTAGCAATTGTCTGTGTGTGTCCTCCTCCTCCCCCAGGTTCTCCTGAAGCCTCTTCAGGCCCTCTGCTCCTTCCAGCAGCAGCACCTTTAGGTCTTAATAATGTTATTGTGTCCTCCTCCTGGTCCTCCTGAACCCTCTGCAGCTGCAGCACCTTTAGGTCTTAATAATGTTATTGTGTCCTCCTCCTGGTCCTCCTCCAGGTTCTCCTGAAGCCTCTCCAGCTGCAGCACCTTTAGGTCTTAATAATGTTATTGTGTCCTCCTCCTCCTCCAGGCCCTCTGCTCCTTCCAGCGGCAGCACCTTTAGGTCTTAATAATGTTATTGTGTCCTCCTCCTCCTCCTCCTGGTCCTCCTCCTCCTGGTCCTCCTCCAGGTTCTCCTGAAGCCTCTCCTGCTGCAGCACCTTTAGGTCTTAATAATGTTATTGTGTCCTCCTCCTCCTCCTCCTCCTCCTCCTCCTGGTCCTCCTCCAGGTTCTCCTGAAGCCTCTTCAGGCCCTCTGCTCCTTCCAGCTGCAGCATGGTGCCCAGGTCCACCACAGCAAGGAGCACCTCCTGAAGTCCGGCCTCTACGACAAGCCGCTACCCAAAAACAAGCGCAAGATCAAGAGGATACAGAAGCTCATCACCAACCAGAACATCTGAGCAAATACTATTCTGGAGCGATGGGAACACTCAGCAGACAATTTGAAGAAACGCTTTCTCACCTGCACACTTCGTTGTTTTCTTTAATATACAACGTTTCGATCCTAGACCTTCATCCGGTAAACATCTGTGTGCTGAGTGACCCTTGGGCCATCTCCGACGCACCTGCCAGCTGAGGTGTATATATAAAAAAAAAAAAAACAGTTGTGAAGAGTGGAGCGATGGGACATTGGAATACAAAGGAAATACGCAGTCTGCGCTTCTGAAATAACAATCAAGTGGAATCCAGCGCAGGACTAGATCATAAATGGAAAGGAAAAAGAATCTAGTGCCACACCACACGGATGTCTTTTTTTCTGCAGTTTATTTTAACAGTGCAGTCAGACTAACATTTCGACATGAGAGTCCTCCAGAGGACTCGAATGAAGACGCATGTCGAAACGTTAGTCTGATTGCACTGTTAAAATAAACCAAGGAACATTAGGAATACAGACAACAATACTGGATTTACTATACCTCTATTTATGCGACTAAATTTGGATCTGCAGAATTCTACACCTTGGAGATCTGCGAAAAGAACTGATGTTCTGTCATCATTGTGAGTGACGGAGATATAAGGAATGGAATTCTATTCAAATGTGTCGATGTAGAGCTGCTGTGCAGACCATTCAGCTTGAAAACATTTGCTTTTCAACTCCTTAAGATTTGTGAGAAATCACTTCTACATGAATTCCGAGAGTTTTAAAGAATGTAATACTGTACTAAGAGCAACAGGGAAGTAGTAATAAAGTAGACACAGGGAGTGCGTCTTAATATGCGACCTTGCCTCCTCCACTTGCGCTTGTCTCCTCGTCCCGCCTCCTGGCCCCTCCTCCGTGGAGAAAACGATACAGTTTCCCAGCTGTCAGCCTAGCCACAACAACTTTTGAGGGACTGTTTTTCATTCACCATCCCAATTGCAAATGAGAAAAAGAGCTTTTGCAAGATATTGAAATATAATGCTGTTGTCAGTGATGTCATCATGACGAGAAGCAAGTGGAGGAGGCAAGTGGAGGAGGCAAGCTCGCATATTAAGATGCACTCAGGGAATAGGAAAAGACACCTAGTACCTCCAGTTCATTCACAGAGCTTCAAATGCATGTTTAGGTCCAGAAATATTGAAGGACATAATTATGTTGTTTTATTTTTTATTTATTTATCATTAGTGTTATTTCAGAACCTATTGTGTTTTTTTTCCTTCATATGACACTAATGTTTTTAAAAGGGTATTTTAATTTTTGTAATGTTTTCGTCATGAATGACAAATTTGAGCAATAATGGTTTGCGATATGGCCTGCACCTCTCAAAAATAGCTGGTTGACACGAAGATAGTACAAATGTGTAATTATCTATTTGTACCACAGCAGTAGGGTGTGCTTTAGAGGAATATTAATTACTGTAATACGCAGCGAAACTAAAACAGGTGGGAAATAAATTGGCAATAAATAGGCACATCATTACACTCAGGCACATATTCTTGTACTTTAGGAATCAAAAGAAGAGAGGGGCTGTAGTGCTATGTAGAGATGCACCGGATCCTGATTTTTAGGATCCTGCCGGATACCGGATCCACTGCTTAAGATCCTGCCGGATCCGGAATCGGATACCGGATCCTACGAAAGGGTTGAAACACATAGCCTACTCACACACGTGGGCCCTTTTTATCACGTTGTCTCAAACTATTTTGACTGAAAAGCCTCGGCTACCGGATCCTGGATCCTGGAACCGGATCCGGATCCTGTGAAAAACCCTATTATCCTGCCGGATCCGGAACCGGATCTTGGATCCGGTGCATCTCTAGTGCTATGTACTATATTGGCCATGATAACAACCAATTTAGCCTTGTATTATAACTATGTTGTTCTTAGGATTAGAGGTTGCCATTCTGTCACTGTGTTGCTGTTCTGAAAAACCAAGCACCATTGTACATGTAAGTATTAAAGAGATTTTTTATTACCCATCAACCAAAGATATTTTTAGTGAATTCACTGACCTACAACCATTGTTGGGGGGGGGGGGACACTTGGCATTTTGTGAATAAAAAACAAATACTGAAATTTTCAAAATATTAAATTATAAGATGGTGAATTGTGCAAAGTCAACCCATCACAATACAAACCATTTGTTTTGAGGGCGATGGTGTGCTCATTTGAAATTTGAGCCACGCAACAAAACTCAAAAGTTGGGAGAGGGCAATAAAATGCTGTGAGGCGGTGGCAGGCTTATAATGATGTCAAGTGGGCGCTTATTCAAAAAATGGACTCAGATGACACACAAACTGCCCTCTGATTTGCCCCCTCCAGGCATCACAGATGAATCATTCAACTCAATTCAATGGTCAGTTGGAAAGATGTCATGTACTGTATGATGGCATGGGGGTGCAGTAGTGCCTTGGTTAAGGTCTTCTTACTCATGTGGAATGAATGAATGCTGAATGATATATCTGGGTTTTTCCTCAGCCTAAACAGTCACCCATGCATTGTATTTCTCTACTATGTTCCAACAGTGTGGCTCCATCATAGTAACCAGATGATAAAATGACCAGCTTCCAGTCAGGATCTGTAACATACACCCGTCTCCAAAAGAGTTGTCGCCTATCCATCTGTTTGGAATAACAGCTAATAACCTGACATTCAATTAATCACTTGGCTTCAGAAGTCACTCATATGAAAGCTATAACCCTCCCGAATGAAAATGTATGTACAAAAATAAATTTCATGCACCAAAGAGAGAATGACCCTTTATTGAACACAGACAGGGCAGATTTTCACAAGACAAAAGCTTTGTCGCCTATCGAACATAATGTGAAAATGAGCAGATAAGTCACTTCAAAACACAGATCGGGTGTCATACTTAATCACAGAATCACTCTCACCTCTCCAGAAAATCAACTTTGGCCTTAGGTGTATGTTTAGGGTCATTGTAATCATGGAAAGCAACACAATGAAAATCAATGGAGTTCAATGAAAGATGGTGACATATTTGCTATTCGTAGAGCAATACATGTTTAACTTCATGATTTAATCAACGATAAAAGCCCTCAAACAACTGCAGCATGCATGCAGCTCCTCATAACAGCAGTATCCGTACCATGTTTCACTTTATGCACCATTTCTCTTTTTTCATATTCTTCATCTCCAACACCATATAGTTTTGATGCTCTCAGTTCTAAAATGGTTGATCTTGGGATCTTGACTTCAGAGTATGAGTCCCATTAGCCTTCATTTTTGTCAGAATTAGGCCTGGCATACTCTTGGCTGGCTTTTTTGAGACAGGACAGTAGGAGAGACTTCTTTGGTGTTAAAGGTGAAGAATTTGGAAAAAAAATACATGCCTAAAGTCAAACATGGGAGGGATACAGCTCTTATGTGGAGCTGCATGCATGCTGCTGGTGTGTGAGGGCTTTTATCATTGATTACATCATGAAGTTAAAAATGTATTGCTCTACAAATAGCAAATATGTCACCATCTCTTATTGAACTCCATTGATTTTCATTGTGTTGCTTTCCATGATTACAATGACCCTAAACATACACCTAAGGCCAAAGTTGATTTTCTGGAGAGGTGTGAGTGAATCAGTGATTAAGTATGACACCCGATCTGCGTATTTGAAGTGTTTTGAAGTGACTTATCTGCTCATTTTCACATTATGTTCGATAGGCGACAAAACTTTTGTCTTGTGAAAATCTGCCCTGTCTGTGTTCATTAAAGGGTCAATCTTTCTTTGGTGGAAAAAAAGGTAAAAGGAAAACACGACAAAAAGGGCACCTACCAGTTGAACTGCTGAACTCATGTCTAGACAAAAAAAAGCAGTGAGTACACTATTGACTGACTACTGTATTTCTTTCACATTGTAATGAAATGTATTTAGATGCACCCTGCTACGTATGGACTTGGTTCATCTCAAGTCTGCTAGACTCCTGTCTTGTGTAACCATTTTACTGTAAGATTGTTGGGTGACAGTATCATTTTATATTTAAAAGTTGCCATTCTTGTGACTCGCAGGCCAGATAAAACTGCTCAGAGTGTGTGGGCCGTGTGTGGCCCCCGGGCCTGAGTTTGCCCACCTCTGTCATAGAAAAAAAGTCTCTGGTTTAGCGCACATCAGGGGCTTTCTTGGCAACTTTGAAAGTAAATTTCAGCTATTAATATCCAATTAACACATACTAGATATGCTGTGACCATCATTGCAGTAATTGAGTTCAGAAAAGTTGGAGCAGGCTTCACTCAAATAGATTTTTCTTCTTTTTAGGGTGCTGCTGACCAAAATATTGTAAAACTGAAAAGTATGAACTTTCTTACTTTTCATTAAGTAATTGATAACAAATTCATGCATAATGTAGGCTTAAACATTTCATATTTGTGACATTTTTGTGGCAATGTTAGGCCGATAAGAGAATGGTCAAATGTGACTTTTGCCTTTGATGGGGCCTCTGTGAGAAACAGGAAGCACAGAGAGAGAGAGAGACGCTCTGCAGGAAGTAAACAGTCCTGGCCATGTGACATAGGCTACATAGAACTGAACTATTGTTCAATATTTCCAGTGATAGGCAATTAACCATGGAATGCACTCCAGGGTCCTGTTTTTATTTTTTATTTTTTAAGGGGTTTGGTCACATTTATTAGGTCTTGGGGGTGGTGGATGTGTGATTCAATAGATTTAATGGGATCTGTTTCCATATGAATTCATAATGTTGAGCGTTCATCAACTGCTTCACCATTTGAGCTGTCAGGGTTAAAACTTCTTTTGCCGAAGTCCCCGCCCCCTTACATCTCCGCTGTGTTCACCTGCCTGTGGGCTAAATTACGTAGCTAACGTTAGCAATAACTAGATCCTAGCCCATGTTGCGCTTCTGTCTTTAGACATGCTACCTAGTTAGCTTGGAAATCCACGGCAGCCACAAGCGAAAGTTGGCGAGGTTTATTGACTAGGTTACAACAGTTGTCACTCCACAAATGTCATCCGTCTTTGAGGCCTGTGGTCGCACGTGACAGTAATGTGTGCTGCTGCTCGCTAGCCAGTTGTTTTCTTCCTCCTTGTGAGGCCAGCTAACGATTGTTTTGCAGAGAGACAGATGACACTTTCTGAACAGCACGGATGGACGTTAGTTGACATGTTTGTCATGTTAGTTAACGGATCAACGCTAAACTACAGACATACCTCAGGGAGGTAATTTTAGTCAGTCGTTTCAGCAATCGATGGACAACTATTCCACAAGTACACGAGTAGAACTAGTTATTTAGACAGCTAAACGGATCATGTAAGTTATTTTGCGTCATTCGCGTTAGCTAATTGGACAGCTAGCTAAGTCGCTGTAGCTAACGGGCTGAATAATGTGTTAAATAATAACAACACGGTTATTACGACTCATGTGGCATGCACTAAAGGATGCAGGATGTTGGAAACATTACGAATAATCCACTGTTAATGTGATATCGTTCCCTATTATCGGATTTACGTGTCACTGGAGTTCACGCCCAAGGATCCAAGAGGCAGTAGAAGTAAGTCACTTTGCTAACTTATCTTGCCACAACGCCACAGGCGAGGCATAGATCATGGCTCCTGTCACTCACCAATGAAAACCGCCGTTAATTGCTAGTTGTCTCATTTTTTGGGGCTTTGTGTATGTTGTGCAATATACTATATGGTTGGTTTGTTAGTATAAAAACTGTGTAACTGTATACTGTATTTACCTTTGCTATTCTGCTGCCTCAAACGTTAAAGGGCAGTGCTTCTGGTGCAAAGCAAGGATCATGCAACAGCTAGAGGTGTAGAACTAGTTTTCAGACTATCTGGTCAAATAACTACTGCATCTACATCAAACTTTGCCAAAAGTCAGTGTTGTCAATGTTGGTACTAAATTTAATCGGAACCTCAATGTCTCTTTGCCATTGACAACTTTGGACACGGACTGGGTGAGTGGCATGCCTAGGTTTATGCGAAGCTTTTCTCCCTCATTTGCGTGTAGAAAATGATGAAGATATGCCCCAACTATTATGCAGGCTACTGCCCACTGCGTTCTAAAACTTCCACTGAATGTGAGATGTGAGTCAGTGCACCCTAACAGGCCAGGACGGAAACCACACCTGCTATCGTGATCTGATGTCAACACAGAAATGTTCATTTGCCTTCTTGATGTGTCTATTGCACTGTTTACAGTCAGAAAACCTGGCCGCAAATCAGTGATTGCATTTACTGTACCATCAACTTGGGTTGACATTTTAGTTTTATGAAAATTAAAGATTGATAGTTGACCTCAAGCCCAAAAGTGACTTGCAGTCGTCCAATATACAGTACTTCTAACTTAAGTAGTGTGGCCCTGTATGGTTCTTATAAGTGCTATTGCATTCTGCATTAGTTGCTGACAAACTCATTGTGTACCCCACCTCCTACACACAGCACAGCAGAAGTACTGAAGCTGTTTTGCTGGCTCAGGTTGTACAGGGTGGAAATTCCCCAATCTCCAGGTTCCACACTAGTTACAGCTGACCGTTGAAATAGCCCACGAAGCATGAAATTGGCAACCCAAGAAGACAGTGCAGTTGTAGTTGCAGGGTCGGATTATCCATAAGGGCCAGTGGCACAGTGCTCAGGGCAGGGGCACCAACCATTCACAGCCACTTAGGGGTCACTACTACTGTACTTGACACAAACTTTAGACATATTGTTCATAAAGGGGCACCACCACAGTGTCTTAAAGTGGTATGCCTCTATTTTGGGGCTTATTACAGTTAAAGAGACACTATGCAACTTTTTCATAGTCATGACATGGCTTGGTACTCAAGATTTTGCTTGACTGACCCGTGATGGGGAAAATGGCAATATTTCCATCACCGCCTAGTGCTCCTGCTCCGAAACAGCACTTGCAGTTTTGCCTGGCGGCGCCGCGCCTTTTGTTGTTGTGCAATTTGTGGCCGCTAGGGGCGTCTAGATTTCTATGCTGTATGAGCGGAGCGAGACCTATTCCTTCGTTTGCTAAGCAGCAGCCAAGGAGGTCTACATAAGGCAGCAGCTTGCTGAAAGCTGGCTACTGGCTACTGGCTAGCTGATAGTAAAATATCACGCTGGCATGCAGTGAAAACAACGAATGGGACTGCAAATAAATCACGAGATAATTGAGATGAAAGGTTTGGACAGCCAAATAAATAGCTTGTGTGTACATTGGAAAAGGGCTTCAAACCGGAGATAGCCGAACGCCAAAAGATGGGGATTTTATCATTAATTCACTACACTGGGATGTATGCATTAGCATTCTCAAAACCCACGCCACCTCGTTTAGTTTACAAAGATACACAATTGTATACGAGTTGAAATCTGATGTCGCACATTTTATTTGATGCCAAAGGACACAATCAGTCGAGCGAGGCTAAAAATATATGTTGTTGCCGATCAAGAGGAGACGAAACGTGATCTCTAGTCGGCATATGGATGTCCACTTTCACTTTCAACACCACAGGAGATAAAACCGCGTCTTGTCACCTCGACTTCGAAATCATTATGACAACAAAATAGCCGTTTGTTTCCTCGTTCTTCTAATGTAGGCTACAGGTACTATATAGTTACTGGAAATGTGAAATAAAGACGGGGATATCTGCCGAGAACAAGTGGATCAAATAATATCCATCTGAGGGAAGTGCAAACATGATTGCAGTTGTGTGGAGTGAATTACGAAGCAGCACTCATAAGCAAGGGGGGGAATCTCACATATGATAAAGCCCCTTAGAAGTGGAGAGAACTGAATGCAAGGAAGGGAATCTGGTTAATTACAGAAGACGACGAAATTTAATTCGCACATAATCTCGAAGCCAATGTCTGTCTAATTTAGTTCAATGCACATTTTCGGCAGAACCACTAGAGGCCGCTATAAAGTTGTTTATATCTATGTGTTTATGTCAAAGTTGCATAGGATCGCTTTAAAATCGTTGGGCAGGGTTTATAAAGGTGGTAAAGTGTCTTATTTTTCATGTTAAGCGTTGTCTTGCTTTAAGACAAGTTAAAAGAGGGAATATGTCGCTAAGCTAGTGAAAGTCAATGTATCCACGTAGCATGCTACAAGGCTACACGGATACATTGACTTTCGCTAGCTTAGCGACATATTCCCTCTTTTAACTTGTCTTAAAGCAAGACAGACAAATAAGACACTTTATCACCTTTATAAACCCCAGCCAACGATTTTAACTGTAATAAGCCCCAAAATAGTGGCATACCCCTTTAATGTGGTCCTGGTCTAGTGAAGGGCGTACATTGCACATCCAACTTCAGCAGGTGTCAAGAAGGCCAAGGGCAAGGACTGAAGAAGGTCTTTGAGGGAATTAAATAAATTAAGGGAAAAAAGGCAGGGCGCCAAGGCACTCTTCTTAGATAAAACCGCTTTATTAACAAGGCTAGTTCATGTTTGAACTTAAATAATTAAAAATACTGCCACTGCCAACATGTTTCGGCTCGCTACAGGGCCTTCCTTTTTGTTGGCAGTGGCAGTATTTTTAATTATTTAAGTTCAAACACGAACTAGCCTTGTTAATAAAGCGGTTTTATCTAAGAAGAGTGCCTTGGCGTCCTGCCTTTTTTTGATATTTTCTACGTCTCGGCCAAAGAGCACCTTCAAACCACCACCAGTTTTACCACTTGAACGCCACAGCCCTCCAGCCCTTTACTTTTTTAAATAAAGTAAGTATTTGAGATGAGAAGCAGTGTGCAAATCTTAGATATGCAACAAGCAAAGACATACTAACATGCTTAATAAACTTTAAAAAAAAAGCAGCTTAATTTGGACTTGCACCTCACCCGGTACAGATGAGCATCTGAGTAACATTGTTTACACAGTCTCCTGAGTGCTTCAAGCCCTTTAGTGTCTTCTAATGCTTAATGAACTGTTTTGGATTGTGACCATTGCTTTAAATGCCCCCTATGAGGATTGGCAGAAGTGAAATCTGCAATGCTGGTGGTTTGATATTGTGTTTATGTTCATATCTCTTGTAATTAACTACCGTAGATTTGCACACAGTTAAACATTGCAAGCCATTTCAACGTAAAAAGGTAATTTGCCCTGCTGCCTTAAGTTTGTAAGTTAACTTGTAAATTATGTTTACCTGGCTGTAATATTGTACAGTGTAGATGAGCCAAGAACACAATAACCTAAAACATGCAAGGAAGGAAAGTAGGCCCATTCTAGCCTGACCATGCGTCACCATGCGTCACACGTACTTTCAGTTTCATAATTTCTTGAATTTGACCATTCCAGACCCTCAGAGCAAATGAAACTAGGTTGAGTGTGTGGTACAGCCAAGCCAGTGTAACAGAGGCCAACTAGCAGAGTGTGGCGTGGAACATTAGTAAACCTCCCTCCCGAAGCCTCATACAGTATCAGTAGCGCAGAGCTTATCGGACTGGTCCTTCAGCTCAGCGGTATCGTGCTATGCCTCCCATGCCCATACTGAAGCGCATTATAGAAGGTAGCAGGTTCGAGCCCTAAGTGGTGGACAGTGCGAAGGAACACCTCTAGGCTTAAGGGCAGTCATGGGTAAGCGGCTAGGGCGTCAGACTTGTAGCCCTAAGGTTGCTGGTTCGACTCCCGACCTACCAGGTTGGTAGGGGGAGTAATTAACCAGTGATCTCCCTCATCTTCCTCCATGACTGAGGTACTCTGAGCATGGTACCGTCCTGCCACACTGCTCCCTTGGGGCGCCATTGCACGGGTGAGGCATAAATGCAATTTCGTTGTGTGCAGTGTGCAGTGAACACTTGTGTGCTGTGGAGTGCTGTGTCACAATGACAATGGGAGTTGGAGTTTCCCAGGTGGGCTTTCACTTTGCTTTCACTTATTCCACTGCTGCAGCTCGAGCTTACCCCTACAAACTCCATAGTCCACGCAAATGGGTCAAAGACGTCCAACATGTCCTTCAGTGCAAGGGATACTTTTCAAAAAATTGTTTTGAAATTTCATGTTTTTCACAGTTACAGTAAGCAAAAGCATCTGTTAGCACTGAAGGACAGTGTCATGTTGGACGTCTTTGACCCAAATGTGTTGGCATGGGGACAGACCGCCGCCCCCATGGTATTGTTTGTAGTGCACAGAGACCTCATTTGAGGCTGAACAGATGCAGTGAGATTATACAAATAATTACATCGAATAAATCAATGCCCAAATGCAACCCGAAAGGTAACTTAAAAACAACGGAACAGTTCTTCTGGAAAGGATAACCTGGTGCACCCTGTCAGGCAAATGTTAAAAAAAAATGCAAGTTGGTGTGGCGCAGATAGATGCGCATCTTCCCCAGAGTCCACTGAAAAATGTTTTGGCCCCACCGTGGCTCTACTGGTTGGGCACTACCTTACTACACCGGCGACCTGGGTTCGATTCCGGCCTGGGGCATTTGCCGAACCTTCCCCATCTCTATCTCCCCACTCGTTTCCTGTCCAATCTCTCACTAGTGTCCCATCATAAACAAACTAATAAAACACCCAAACATATATATTTTTACATAAAGAGTCCGCTGGAACAGGATTCATGGTATGATGAGTACTAGGGCTGTAACGATACACTCAACTCACGATTCGGTTTGAATAACGATTTCTTACCTACAGTTCGATACACCCACGATTTCACATTAGCCAATGTTCTAAAATAAAATTATGAATAAAACTATGGTAGATTGTAGGTAGAATAGGTTATAAGAGGCTACTAATGATTTCAAAAAGTTGAGATATAATAATGATGATGATTTTAAGCTTGGAAGCACAATCAATCACTTAAGCAATATGACACGAGTGGGAGTGAGGTTGTTCTGGGACACCCTCACGGGTGTGATTCGCCGCAGGCACGAAGCCGCAGGCTGAGTGCCGTAGGTAATTACACCCGTGAGGGTGTCCCAGAACAACCTCACGACCAGGAGTGTTATATTGCTTTTATACAATAGCTCCTTTGCCAACACAATTAGTTCATTGACAGTGATGTTAAATTATATTCATTATTTTATTTGATTGTGTATTTGCTTGTTCCTCCGCTCCGAAAAATAGTTCCAGTTATTGTCTTTGGTTGCTGCGCAACGCGCACCACGGCGCTGCCTGCCTATTTGTAGACGTTGATCTGAACGTTCCCTGCAATTGTGCAGCCGCTGAGAAAGGGCCCTGGCTGGCAGTCTGAAACAGGTGGTCGGGTGAAACAGGTGGATTGCTGCTGCTGATCTAATTTTGCTGACGTTATTTGCTGATGGTCTCCAGTTTGGTGATGGTCTCCAAGTACATGGCTCCACCGCTTCCTGCTCTCCATAGAGGGGCGCCAATAGCTCACAAGAGAGCTCTCTGACCTACAAGAAAAAACATATGCCATAGCAAGACATTAAACAAACAAACAAAATTAATTAATAAATAGTTGTGTAATGGGTGCCTAATCTGGATGATGTTGCGCTTACCTATGCCCACTCACTGCCATGATCTCCCTTGCCGCGAGTCCTGCGTCTGACAGCTTCTGGATGGCCGTGGCTCTTAAGCTGTGGTTGGTGTAGCGCACCTTCGTCCCGGCATCCAAACTCAAACGTGGGAGCATCTGGCTCAGTTGATTTATCCCAACTGGGACAGTGGTGTACCAAACATCGTCTGTGGGAGATACATGCCGCCTAGGATGAAGGTAAAGCGCTTTCCCATCTGCCGGGATCTTCTGCAGGTATTTCGTGAGGGAGGCCACTGGGCAGAGGGGATTACCGGGCTCCTCATACATTGCTCCTCTGTTGTTCTCTCTGGTCCTCTCCATCGGATTTTTGTGATTTTTCGTTTCTTCATTAAACGTCATGGTGTAGGCCTAGTACTGGCAGCCATTTTCGTCTCTTGCCAGCGTAAATGAGTCAGGTTTCAGCTGCCTATTGCCCTCGCAGCCTCTTCGCCCGAAATGTAGCTGGATATCAAACCACACCTTCTGTAATAAACTTTTAGGGTTGCTTGGCTGCAGGGCTGTGCTGGTTTTCAGTATGAGAAGGTCTTCATTTGAGATGGGTGGGTGATGTGTCGTTTTGTCTCTTCCAGCTCTCCTGATTTGTTTGAGGACACCTTTGAACACATTATTAGCCGCTGCGAACTCAGTGTCCAGCATTATATTAATATTGCGGCTAAGGGGAGGCTCGTTGAGATGGCGATTGAGCCCTGCCCGCAGCCCAGCATAGCTGCTAATGCCATACATTTCCCCTTTCACTGTTCTTATCGAACCATAAAATTCTCTAAGCATATGGCCTAATTCATATGGCCTGATATTGTTTTGAGATCCGCTGTATACTTGCGCTCTTGCAGCCAACTTGTAAAGCACTTCACTGCCCACGAAGTTTGTTTAACGGTATTCCCTTCGTGTCGGCTCTTTTCTATGGAGTCCAATTCTTGCTGGGTTAATTTGACAGCTCTTGTTGCGATGTTCGGCGTAACCTCCATGTTTGCCCTTTCCTCCCTCTCCTCCTCATCTGATTCATACTTCAGATCGAAATTAATGATAAACTCGTCCATAGCTATTCTTTTTTTCTTCTCCAGGCTACCTGTCTACTTCCTCGATTACTTCTCGCTTGTTTATGTATGTATTTTGTGGAATGATGGAATGGAATGTTGGTGTAACGGTTACTTTGTATCTTTGGTCGCGGAGTGATTATTAGATGTGAAGAGTCATTCATAGAGTGTTGGAGGATACCCTCACTCCTAGTGACGTGTAGAACGCCTCTTGTCCAATCAGAAATTGTTAAATAATTCGACCGGATCTAACTGTTGTATAATTCATATCATGTGATAGTTTTCTGGACAAAACTTTGAAAGGATGTATCACGATATTGCCTCCTTGTATCACGATACAGTATTGTGACTCTGTGTATCACGATTTCTCGGTTCGATACAATATCGTTACAACCCTAATGAGTACTGTGAGGAGTCCCACATCAGGATAATTGCAATATCGATCACTGTTTCACACAATCGTGTCTCAGCTACATTCACACACCAGTTTCGAAAGCTGCCATGCAAAATGCACCATTGAGCACCCCGACCAGAGAATCGTATATGAGAGTGAGATAAGGCAGGCGGGTTCTTTTCCGGTATCCACCTTACGTGGGGTGAACGCCCCTTTAGGAGACCTTCAATTAGGAGACCTTCAGAGTCTTGAGGTAGAGAAGAAATGGAGTTCCCTTAGTGCTGTAGATGGTGGTAGCGCACGTCTTGTGCAAACACCACGAAAAGAGAAGAAGGAGGGACGACGCCCCCTTAGGAGACCAAATTTTGAGCACACACTTTTGCATTGAGTGGGCATGTTTCGATTCCTCTTTATTATATATCCAACCTCTTTGCCCCGATAGCAGGATGGATGCTTGTTTGCTCAAGTACTGTACCTTTCGACCCAGCGAGAAGTGGGAAGAGGACCGACCTAAATGATAGAAGTCTGCAACACTGTTAACAGTGTTGCAGACTTCTATCATTTACTTCAGTTACTTTATTTTGTCCAGCACCTGTACCACTGATGTGCGCACATTTTCTACCTTCTTAATAGGACCGACCTGCCATCAAATATTCTAGAGCTCTAGAATCTTCTACCACCCATTTGGTTGCCCGGCGGCAACTCTTCTACCTGCTGGCCTGAAGCCACTGTCACCCTGTGAAAAAGCATTGGGCTGGTGCATGGTGTAAACATTTGTTGACATAGACATTGTACCTTATCCCAGGATGAGAAAACTTGACCACGTCAATCACGTCAAAGCTTAGCCTCTGTAAACTATCACTATGACTATGACTATTAGCTTGCCCACGCTGAGGAGAAGTCACAAATGAATCCACATAAGGCGAGTCCAGGTGACGGGAGATCTCGCTTGTAGGGGTGTGTTCAAAATATGGATACATCGCCACGGGCCTCTTCGCGATACACATATCATATTACAGCAGTCAGTATCAATATTTTATTTGATAAAATAAATGGACTTTTCAGTACTTCACAAAAACTGGCATTCGTGATTTGTATCACATCATGAACAGAAGGCCTACAGTTTTGTGAAGGCCGTGTTTTACGTTCACTACAGTGTAAGTTTAGCTGTTGCTCTATAAAAACAAGTAATATTTGGACATACATTTGTCTGTTTTCTTAAAAATGTTTTCTAAAAAAACAGAAAACAAAATAAATAAATAAAAAAGATGTAGGACTAAAATATTGTGATTCGGATCACCGTATTGGGATGCACATGTATCGCGATACGTATCGTGAGTGACCCCTGTATCCGGATGTGTATCGTATTGCGAGGTGGTTGGCAATACCCAGCCTTAGTTGCTTGGTAGGAGTACTACACAGATATTGTGTTGCGCGAGAGCCCTTGTAGTTGTAGGCCACTTCTGTGGTAGAGGACCCATGTCAACAAGGAAGCCTGCAGCATGTCATCAAAACAGCTCTTCAGAAGAACATAGGACTGTGCTGTTAGGATTGTATGTGTGTGCTGAATATTTTCTGCAAATCATTTTTGTTCCTCACTGGCATAGAGTTTAACCCAGGGGTTCCCAAAACTTAAAGGGACACTGTGCAGGAAATGGTAAAAAAAGGTACTGCAACTATGCTGCTCATTGAAACTTGGCTGCCTATTGCCAAATTTGATCTTTACATGAAAGTTTACTAAGTAATAAACAAATATGTTCTAGTATGGTCCAAGTACAGTCATTTTTGCAGCTAAAAATGGCTATTTTTGGAAATTCAAAATGGCGGACCATGGAGAAGATCCCCCTTTTCCTGTATGAAAAGTGCAATTTTTCCAGTCATAATGAATACTTAGAATTTGATGCTGGTGGTAAGTATTAGTGAAAAAGGTAACATTAGTGAATGGACAGCATGAATTCTGGAAATAAACAACAAAAAAATCTCACACAGTGTCCCTTTAACCATGACATCATGGCCCTCCATACACCGGCCAAGGCCCCCCTTAACATGGGTCATGTCGCTCTATTTTTTCTGTGCACTGCAGTTCCTTTCACAACCATAGTCTACTACTGTACACCTTATTAGTTATTTTGCTTCGCTATACTTTCCCTTCTAACTTGCTGTGCCCCCCCCCAGCACCCTCTCGCGACCCCCACTTTGAAAACCACCGGTTTAACCAACCTGACAATGTACAGCAGTTTTTGGAAAGCACACAAAGGAAGCCATGAGGAAGGTCTGTAGACTGAAAGCTTGGCCTATTATTAAAAATGTAAGTGTGCAGACATTTTCCTTTCAATTTTACAGTTTTTGTTTATGTTTGGCACCTTTTAATCGAGAGTGCGGCGTGATCCGGTTAAACATGGAAAGCACACAAAGAAATGGATTGGGGTGACAGAGACCAAGAAGAATTCGTCCACCTTTCTCTTGCTGTATTTCCTTCTGTGTAATACAGCGTCACATTAGGAGTTCTTGCAGTATGTTGTTTTCCAGCGCCATAGCCTCTTTGAATATCACAGACTGTCTGATTGATTATAGTGTGAAAAACTGTCTGGCAAAAATAGCATCAAATGAATTGCAAACGAGTCATTTCCCCCAAAGCTAGCCTGCGTTTCTACTTCTTTGGTGTTGGAGTCATTGCTGAGATACTGTGATTCAGGGTGTATGCCTTCTGAATGAGTGAGGTTTTCTCAGTGTGAAGGCTTTTTGTGTTTGTATGATGCCTGTGGGCTCAAACATTGTCATTAGCTGTAATATTTATTTGAGTATTATATTTAATTGACCATTGGATGGTTAATGAAACTGTAAAAAGCCTAATTTGGCAGAAGGGATATTTGTGAAAATGTGGCTTGGCGGCGAAAGTGTAAGTGTGTGTGTTTGTGTGTGTATTAGCGCCTTTTCTTTGTGATGCTGTGTACAGTGTGTATTGTGTGTGTGTCAGTGTGTCAGTGTGTTGTTTAGTGTTTTCAGTTGCCACCAGAGATATCTTTGCAGAGCCCTGTGCAGGCGTTTAGCGAGTGTTCTGGTGATGGTGATAACAGCGTCCCCGGCCGCCCCGCGGGTGCCAGATAGGCTCGCCTGCCTAGATACGCTGCCCGCTCGCCTGCCTAGATGATACGCTGCCCGCCAGTGTTGCCAGATGTGTCTGACCAAATTCCGCCCAAAAGCTTCTCAAAAACTGCCGAAATTGCGCTAAATTCCGCCCAAATTCAACAAATTACATTGACTTCTATGGGGCCAAAACGGCTGAAAAAAACGTCAAATGGCCAATTTTTCCGATTTTTACCCGCAGATGCTCATCCTAAGTAGGCCAATTGCGCGGGCACCCGCCCAATCTGGCAACACTGCTGCCCGCCCGCCTGCCTAGATGATACGCTGCCCGCCCGCCTGCCTAGATGATACGCTGCCCGCTCACTCGCTCTGAAATTAGAAAATGTCCATCAGTGGGGACGGGACACAGAGTGCGCTAAGCTTATTGGTGCACACAACACAACATGTTTTTGTCAAAACAATCCTGCACATGTGTGTGGCTGTGCGCTGCGTACAACTTTTCTGCAGGACGTGTGTGAATCATCCAGGGTGTTGTGCTGTAAAAGTCAAATGAGGTATGTTGCTCAAGCAACCCCGGCCTCTATTTTTTTGTCAAAACAATCCTGTGCTCTGCACATGTGTGTGGCTGTGCACTGGCTGCGTACAACGTTTCTGCAGGATATGTGTGTGTGACTGAATCCTCCGTCCTCACTTGCAGCGTGTTGTGTTGTAGAAGTCAAATGAGGTATGTTGCTCAAGCAACCCCACCGTCTATTTGTTTTTGGGGGGGGTCTTGAAGACATTTCCTCAGTGCTGGCCTAATGGCTGTCTCTCTGTTGCGCCGTGGTTCCCAAACCTTTTTTGAACAAACGCCCCCTTGACCTCATCATAAACCTGCCAATGACCCCTTTACCTCATCATAAGCCAGCCAACGCCCTCCCTCCTTAGTGTTCAAAAATGAAATGGACTAATGCCCCCCAATGGCAACTAAGCACTGTCCCCTCTCAGCTGTATCTGTCTTCTCAACGCCCCCCTGATGGCTGCCCAACGCCCCCTGGGGGGCTGTAGAGCCCCCGTTGAGAAACACTGCTGTAGCGCCTCATGTGGAAGAGGCCAGGGAGCGTGCATGGATGAAGTAGAGGAGAGGAGAGGAGAGGAGAGGAGAGGAGAGGAGAGGAGAGGAGAGGAGAGGAGAGGAGAGGGAGCGTGCATGGAGAAAGTAGAGCAGAGGAGAGGAGAGGAGAAGGAGCGTGCATGGAGGAAGTAGAGGAGAGGAGAGGAGAGGAGAGGAGAGGAGAGGAGAGGAGCGTGCATGGAGGAAGTAGAGCAGAGCAGAGCAGAGCAGTGGAGAGTTAAAGGAAGTCGGAGCCACTCAAAACAAAGACTTGTGCAGATACAAAATCTGGCACAGACTGGACTGCCATTAAAAAAAAACTTACTGTAAGTAAGTTGGACAAAGTGCTTCAAAACAAAACAGAAGACTGCCGTGCAGTTACTAATTCTGGCACAGCACAATACAGCTGTATGGCTTGGAGAGGAACGTGTTTGTAAAGAAATATGGCACAGCAGCACAGATATAAGTTGGGCACCATAAGGGAGGGCTTTTATGTACAATATTACAGACCAGCAATGCAGTGTTTCCCACAGAAATTTTGGAAACTATGGGGGCAGCCGGGGTTTATTTTGTCGGGGGGGGGGGGGGGGGGGGGGGGGGGGGGGGGGGGGGTGTCTTCTCACACGAGCCTTTTTTTTTGGGGGGGGGGGGGGGGGGGGGGGGGGGGGGGGGGGGTGGGGGGGGGGTTTAGGTAATTCTTGCAGCGTAAATGCAAAACGGCAAAACAATGACTACAGTATGACATTGGCGCATGGAGAAACTGTAGGCCTGGGCCTATATTTCAGCCATTTATATTTTGAGAAATAAGGCTACATAAGATTTTACCCATGACTTGTATAATAGTAGTACATTGTCATTGTCAAAAAATGCAGTACAGTGAATAATTTCAGTGAATAATTTCTGTTTACAACACAGTTTTCATTCGTCCCTCATGCAGGGGTCTGGGAAACAATAATAAAAACAAAATAGGAGCAGAGATAAGAATTTAAGAGCACTGTGAAATTTGTTAACGCATAGACCAAAAAGGGTCTTAGAGGGTAGGCTATGCCTTTTTCCCCCACACAATATCTGTAGGCGTACACATTCTACATGAGGGGGTGCTGGTCACAGGGCCAGTGTTTTTTCCAAATTCCTCCCATTAAAAGTGCTGAACAACATATTACACATTTATGTCTATATTCACATTCATTACACATTAATTTCTATATGCAGCCCGATGTCTCCTCTGCTGTGTCAATGAAGGTCTGTCACCAAACTCATTACAACTGTAAAACAAAGCCTAGGGAGTGTTAGTAACTCATCCCAACTGTCCCTTCTCTGAAGGTTTTTTTTTAATATTGCTCCCAAACCCAAGTAAACTACAACAACTTGACTAGGCTTTTGATCCCTGTGTTTCAAGCACTTGTGGTTTTCTCTCTATAGCAGGGGTTGCCCAACCTTTTTTTAACCAAGATCTACTTTTGAAGTTGATGGTCTGCCGTGATCTACCAAGTCAAATTCAAGGATGTCAGTATGAAAATTAAGACCACCATTTATTAATCACCATTATTATGAACAAAATGTTTTCAGTAGGCTACTATGGCCGTATCTTTTCAGTGTGTTTTTAAAGTGTGTTGAATAGCCTATCTTTACAAAGCAATGCAGCACTGATATGCAGAGATAATTTCAGTCATACACAAGTCATAAACAACTGAAACAATTTCAAAATGATAAACATTTGGTATAAAAGGCACATAGGCCCTATTTCTAAAATATGATGAAGCATTATGATGGGTTGAGTGGTATAGGGTAGAAATTAAAAAGGGGTGAGAAATTGAGGATTTGTTATGGGTAAATAGTAGGCTACTATGAGAGAGAGAGAGAGAGAGAGAGAGAGAGAGAGAGAGAGAGAGAGAGAGAGAGAGAGAGAGCAATGAGAGAACTCATTGGATTGGTTAACACCCCTGTTAAGTGTGACTTCTTCTATGAAGGTTTTTTTTTTCAGCTCTCTGGGACAGTAGCACAGCAAAGGCTTTCTTATTGTGAGTTTGGCCAATCGTTTTGTCCACAACTGAAGCAAGAAACAGCACAAATTGAAGTGAATTCCATACATGTCAACAACTAACATTTCCCTTACACGCGGCACGCGATGTAAACGCAGTTAGCGATGATGCTGGCGACTAGCGATTTGGACGAAGATCCTCGCATACGGCGTGTCATAACGCATCGTTGCGCACATGTTTACTCACCCGATGTTACACGTGTGCACACATGAATCAACTGTAATACCCTTACGGTCACTTCCTACTTATCTAACCAATACAGAGTCTATAGGATGTATTTACTCCAGGAGGAAAATGCGAAGGAAATTCAAAATCGTAATTCAAATAGTTTTTAACAAAAACGGATATCGTTTTTTTTTTTTTTTTTTTTTTTAAAAAAAAAAAAAATTTTTTTTTTTTTTTTTTTTTTTTACATTTTCTTAAACTATGGCGGCCAAATTTAAACTATGGCGGGCCGCCATAGTTTCCTCAATGTATGGGAAACACTGCAATGTAAATAATAATCAATAAAAAGTCGGATAGACTTTGGATAGAAAGCGTCGGCTAAGTTTAATGTAATAATGTAATGTATTGATTATTAGTAACTCATTTGTTGACTTTCTGTTACCTCCCACCCCCTCCGCCTCCCTCCCCCTCCCCTCCTCCAGGTAAACATCTAAGAAATCTATATCAAAGCCTTGAGCAAGGCACCTAACTCCACATTTTTCCAGGGACTGTAACGAATGCTAAGTGTAATGTAATTTAATAATGTAAAGTAATGATTACAGTAACTTATTTGTTGATTTGTGCTTTCTGTTACCTCCCTCCCCCTCCCCCTCCCCTCCTCCAGGTTGAATGTGTTTACCCATGGGCTGTGTCGCCTTGACTGCTGCCATGGAGATGCCTACTCTTCCTCCTCACCAGAACGGCGACGTGCCGGCGGCTAAGCAGCGCAGCATCAGCACCAGCAGCAGCGTCAGCATCAGTAGCGGCACCACAGCGACGGCGACGGCGCTGCCAGCCCTGCCGGCCCTGCGCGTGCACCTGTACCACCAGGAGCGCACGGGCTGCGAGAACGTCGCCATCACCTTCCCCGCCGGGCAACACGTCGCCGAGGAGATCTGCATCAGCGCCGCCAAGGAGTGTGGTGCGTGGCATACCTACATGTAGATTGTGTCTGTGTGTCTTTGTGTGTGTGTGCGCGCGTCTGTGTGTGTGTGTGCGCGTCTGTGTGTGTGTGCGCGTCTGTGCGTGTGTGTGCGCGTCTGTACGTGTCTGTGCGTGTCTGTGCGTGTCTGTGCGTGTCTGTGCGTGTGTGTGCGTGTCTGTGTGCGCGTCTGTGTGTGTGCGCGTCTGTGTGTGCGCGCGTCTGTGTGCGTGTGTATGTGTCTGTGTGTGTCTATGTCTGTGTGTGTGTGTGTGTGTGTGTGTCTGTGCGTACTCTTAAGCTGATGGGGGGGGGGCTCCCCATACATTGCATGTATTGAGTGGGGGGGGGGGACCTTTCAGATGACTTTGTCTGGCTAAAGCTGTGTCCGTGCGTGCGTGTGTGTGCGTTTGCACTGCTGCTTTTGAGCGACGATGTGCAACATTTTGGTTGGTTTTCTTCTGTCTTCACTGTTGAATGTTTCTTACTCTAGACAAGACTTCTCAGCTCTGGGGTGCATTTCTCAAAAGAGACGTTGTTAGCCTGTTAGCAACTTCGGTAGTTGCCAATGGGAAAATGCATTGAAAACAACAAAGTAGCTAATGTAGTAAGCAACTTTGGTTTCGAGAAATCCACCCCTGACCTGGCACAGACCTGTTTGCATGTGTGGGTTTTTCCCCAACACACTAACTCGCCAGAGAAAGAACATTCACACATCTGTCCAGCAATGAGTCATTTTACCAGCTGCTTACCAACTTTAAGGAAGATGATTCATTTACTTTGAAAAATGTTGCACAGTGTTGCCTTAAAGGTGCAGCGTGTAAGATTGTGGCCAGCGTAGCTATTGCTGCTCATTGAAACTGTGCCGCTTATTGCCAAATTTGATCATTTCATGAATATTAATAAATAATATTTACTAGTATGACCAAAGGACGGTAAGTTTTGCAGCTAAAATTGCATATTTCTGGAAATTCTAACTCGGCAGACAAAGAACTTTCACACATTTATTCAGCAATGAATCATTTTACCAGCTGCTTACCAACCAAAGGAAGATGATTCATTAACTTTGAAATATGTTGCACAGTGTTGCCTTAAATGGACTTAAGCATTATGTTTTTCTTTTAGTGTTTCATATCTGCTCTACAATCACTGTCATATTAATATTTTATTGCAGCTGTCCTGACGAAGGATATTCCAAGAGCCTGGCAGAGTTGTTTGCAAATGGAATCATGATAAAAGTGAAAAAGTCAGCTTCATTTGGGATTTTTTTTTGCTCCCACTTTTTTATATTTTTTATGTAACGTTTTGGGTATAAAAACCCTGAAACGTTATGTAAAAAAATAAAGTGGGAGCAAAAAATTTTTTTGTTGCAGCAGACTTTTTCACTTTTATCTTGCAATTGCTCGGGGGAACCCCGGTTCAAATCCTGCCTTGGTCACTTCCCAAGGCGTCCCCATCTCCCATCTCTCTCCCACTAGTGTCTTGTCTCCATTGTCTCTGTCCTCTGCTGTCTGAATGCAGTAAAAACAGTGGCAGAGGCGTAACTACCGCATTTGGTATAGTGGAGTAACTGGTGTATAATGAACTATGTAACGTTGTGTATTGGTGAGGTAATTGCATCAGTAGGAGTGTTTCTACTTTGTACAACTCTATATGTAGGTATGTGATGTTCATGTGCCCCCCCCCCTAATGTAATGTCTACTGTCTCTCCTCAGGTGTGAACCCCATGTACTGCAACCTGTTTGGCCTGATGAGGGAGCGGGACAGGCTGTGGTTCCCCCCCAATCACGTCTTCAAGATGGACGACTCCGCCTCCGAGAAGCTTCTCTTCAGGATAAGGTAGCAGACTCGCCTTAATGGCCTAAAGACTTTTGCTTTTTTTATTGCAAGTTTGTTCACAAAGCATAGTTTTCTTCTGATCTCTTCTCGTTTCATCGAGAAGTTGTCTGGAGAAAATGAAAGTAAAAATAAAATCAAAATCTTACATGTATTGATCACGCCAAAAAAGCAAAGAAGACAGGGAAAAAAGAAAGAAAGATAAGAAAGTGGCCAATAGCCAGTGCTTGACCACCTCACTTAAGTCTTTCATTTATACGGTCAATAACCATCTCGTTAGTTCGCCCTCTAAGTGCTTGATGTACACAGTAAAGCATTTTTGGCATATGGTAGCTGTTCTCGGTCCCGGGATGCTCTCTAAAGGTCAGATTAGACTTCTGCAACTGCGCTCGTCAAAAGTCGCGTGGGAGTGGCCATGAACCAACATTGTATTCATGCATCTGCGAGTTCTGCGAGGTCCGAGGTCTCGTTGCGAGCCACATTTGATATTGCGTGATTACTTTCACTAGGGCCTAGTACATTTTAAGCACTGCGGTCATTATTAAGCCATGTTGCTTTCTATCCCGGTTAGGTATTTTCACACAAATTGCAAAGGCAATGCACTGGTATCATTGTAGAGTAAACTGGTCCACTTTGGAAAGACTAGGCAAGGGATGACTGGAGCACTCAGATACTTTTTAGTATTTTATTGTGGTGAAAACATAATGACTGACGTTTCGACGCTGTGTGCGTCTTCTTCAGAGTCAAACCATACTGACATGTCAGTATGGTTTGACTGTGAAGAAGACGCACACAGCTGGACGCACCAAGAAGGTTCGAGCGCAAGTGACTTCCCTTTTACTAGCACTGGTATCATTATTTGACATACCCAGTCTGTTTTCACGAGCAGAAAATACAAGCATGTAAAGACAGTTGATTCTGCCGACGTGTGTTTACATTCGGTGGAGGAAGCTACGGTAGTAAAACCGCAGGCATTGTGCCACAAGTGTTCAACTGATGCATTGTTTGTTACTTAGCTTGTAGCTTCGTGTATTTGCACACATTTACACACAAGGCATTAATATAGTTTTTAACAGAATACAGCTCTGCTCTCGCAAACTACTGGCATTGCGCTGCCACAACAACAGAACAAGGAAGTAGCGAGACGACCAATCATAGCGCATTTTTGTCTGCGCCCTCCGCGTCCGTCCGACGGATAGTTAGATTTTTTCCGAGGCACTCGACGACGGGTGCAGAGGCTCTGCGAGGGGGGCGTGGACTCGCACAGACAGAAGACGGACGGACGCAGAGGCTCTGTGTCCGAAGCATAAATCTAGCTTTAGCGGAGATCATGCAGGATGAGAGTCGCTTGCACCCCACTGTGTGTAGAGTTAGATGGTTAGAGTTCAGGGAGGAGGTGCAATAGGAGGGTGTGCAATAGCGATTAGTAACTGGCATTTGACTATTCACAAAAGCAAACGAGACCTCCTTTCCATATCATTCCAACATGGGGAAGTGATTGGAAGGGCCAATGGGTTCATAGAAACATGCTTAGACTACTTTGTAGGACAGAATTGACAAACAATTATCAAATATTCTATAAATCCTTTCGGTTTAGTTGAATTACAGTTTTCCTGCGCCAGTAGGTGATTCGGATGTTATGAGGCTATGTGGCTATGTTATGATCGTTTACAGACTAATCTTATGTAAGACGATTATTACCAAGGAGGTTTTGTTTTCGGTTGCGTTTGTCTGTCTGTCTGTCTGTCTGTCTGTCTGTCTGTCTGTCTGTCTGTCTGTCCATCTGCAGGATAATTAAAAAATGTATGAATGGATTTTCGTGAATTGTGTGGAGTTGTTGGACATGACAAAAGGAACAAATTATTAAATTCTGGTGACGATCCAGATCACGATCCGGATCCAGGAGTTTAAAAAAAGATTCTTCACCATTGTGGGATAGGCCAAATTTTGACATTCCAGTTTCTAACTCCACAAAAAAGGCAGAAAGACTTTAGGGTGGGTGTAACATAGTCAAATGTTCTATCAAACAGCTTCCTTGGCAGAGGTCTGCACTCTCTGAGTGCACTTCTAATTTACAAATATATTTATGTTGAATATCTGAAGTCCCACTGCATTTCCAGTACCACTGACTTTACCATACCATTCCTGAGATGTTTTTTTAGGCAAGGGTCAAGGCCTTGTGCTTGACCCGAGTAGAGAGCGGTAGCCAGTGCAACTCAATGAATAGAGGAGTTTGAAGAGGGAAACACCAGATAGCCACTGGTGTTGGTGTCCAGTGGTGACCATAGCAACATGTGTTGCTGTCCACCCACTTCACACCCACCACACACACACACACCGCTACTCAAATACAAATAGCCAAGTACATACAACTCTGAAATTTCACACACACGCCCACACATAACACAGCCATACACTTCCACATTCATACTGTACTGTAGGTGTCAAGCTATACTTTGGTAGAATCTGTATCTAATGAAGTAATGCCTGTTGGATAAAAACTGTGTAGTGTGTGTCTGTGTGTGTGCGCGTGTGTCTGTGAACACTGTGTCCCTTTGTGTTGCTTTCCTCTGGTGCAGGTTTTGTTTTTATGGATCTGTATGAACTGCCTTTATGAACACTGTACTGTGCCCCTCTGTGTTGCAGGTTTTATTTTCCTGGTTGGCACAGTAGCGGCCCTGGAAGTGCCCATCGATACGGCGTTACCAAAGGCTCCGAGACGCCCGTCTTAGACGACACAGTCATGGCGTACCTGTTCGCTCAGGTGAGTTGTCTGTCAGACTCTATGTGGACAAGAAAGCTCCCGCGCACTGTAGCAGAGTTGCAGAGTTTACTTGCAATGTTTCGGTCTGTTGACCTTCTTCAAACAATTCAACCATTCTTGAAGAAGGTCAATAGAACGAAGCGTCACACTCACAAGTAAACTCTGCAAATGTGAATACTTTTTTGGTTTGCTATTTGTGGTTCATAAGTAGATTATCTTGTCCTAGATATTACCAAAATAGTATCTATAAATACTCCAAAATATTATGTATAAACAGTCCAAAACTGAAAATCCTTAAAAAATATATTGATTTGAAAAAAAGAAAACCTCCTTAAAATTATTCCCAAAGGCTTTAGATCACATAAGAGAGTTGAAATAGAGCAGATTATGTCAGAGATTTAGAAGTAAAGCTAGCAAATGTGCTTGTCTACTTAACTTTTTTGCCTGCCAGCCTACAGCAGTCAAATAAGTGGGCAATTGTTTTTGATTACCTTGTTGCACCAAGCAGTCATACGTGCTATAATGTCATATGTGCTATGATGTAGAACCAATAACGCACATGTGCAAGTATTACATCTCACACACAATGTGATGTTGGACAATCTCAGTCCTGTATGCAATATTAATATAAAGTTGAATGTCCGCACACTTGCTCCCGTTTTGCTTTTTTATTTCTTTTCACCAAGTGAACGTTTTCGAGCTACACTAAACAGGGTTTAGTGACCGTGACCGTTTTCGAGCTACACTGAACAGCGCTTAGTGACACTAGTGACGGTTTTCAAGCTTAACGCTGTTGAGTGTAGCTCGAAAACATTCACTTGGTGGAAAGAAATAGAAAAGAAAAAGTGTGCGGACATTCAACTTCATCTGTACATACTGTCTGACTTTTGTGTCCTGCACCTGCATCTTGAATGTGCACACCACTACCTTACTTTATGTGGTTTACTTGTGGTGTACTTTATGTTATTAATATGATACTATTTTCCGTGTTCCCCAGTGGAGGAGTGATTTCCTGAACGGCTGGCTGAGCGTGCCGGTGAGCCACGAGGCCCAGGAGGAGTGTTTGGGGATGGCCGTGCTGGACATGATGCGACTCGCCAAGGAGAAGGGACAGTCTCCCGTTGACATCTATAACGACAACAGGTAAGGAGAAGGGACAGTCTCCCGTCGACATCTACAACGACAACAGGTACTGTACTGATCTGCCCTACAAAACAAGAACGCAGTAACTCAGATTTTGGCAAACTGAGAAAAAAGGCTTCAAAGTTTCCTATATGGCCTGACAACTGCGTTGTCTGTGAAGTGGTGGTGACACTTCCTTGTAATACTTTTTTTGGGATAGAAATTAAATGCACACAAAACCCCCCCGAAAAAAAACAACATTTATGAGTCTTTTTGCCACAAAAAACTGAGTTACTGCGTTCTTGGCTGGTATTACTGCCACAAAATGGAGTTACTGCAGGAGTTACTGCGTTCTTGGCTAGTATTACTGTCTATTCCCAAACCATTCCCATTGAAAAGAGCAGCAGTTACTCACCGACTTCCTGCGTTTTTGTTTTGTACAACGTAACATAATTTTTGCACTTTCAACATGATTTTTCTTTAAAACGGGACAATGTTGGACCACAGTTTTTTGACACAAGACAAATGAGGTAGTTTAATGCCCATTTCCGATCTAAACTCAATTTTGACCATTTTCGAGTTACTGCGTTCTTGTTTTGCAGGGCAGTGATGACGGAACAGAGTGGCAAAATGGAAGAAAATGGTGTACACTCTGGTCCCTGTTTTATTTTGAAGTAACATTTTGCCAGACCGACGTTTTTATCCTTTGCTGTTTATGTCCGTTAACGTTTTATCATTTACCTGACGTGTTTCGTCAAAACAAAAGAAACTTTAATTATTTATTTAACTGTTAGACATATTGAACATCATGCATCTAACAGGTACTGATGACGGAACAACACAATTAACAATGTACAGTTTCTGGCTTGAAGTCTAAACAAAATGTGACATAACCATGTCTAAACACGTCATATCCCAGGTCCGAGTCGGTTCGCAGAGTGTACTGGTAAACAAACTCATGGTCAGGGAAGAACATGTTGGCTCTTCTATTAGATGAATTACCTCTTACCGTAACCTGGTTTACTCCTGAACCAGCTTCTTAACATAGGCCCCTGGACTTCCTGGTTTTTGCAACCTGCATGTATAAAGCCACGGTCACCATTGAAATCTCTATACTGCACTCTGTGTTCTGTATAGTTTTCTGCTTTTTTAAAATCATTTGGTGTTTATGTCCATTACCTCTTTTCCACCTCTTTGGAAGTGTTAGAAGGCCAAGTTTAGTTTAGTTTATTTTGTTTAGTTCAGCAGGGACCATGCACAAAAGACATTGTTTACAGAGGTAAAAAGATGGCTTGTGCCAGATTATAGCTACAATTATGTAACTAATTTCCATCTGCAGTCCCTGGACAGGTAAAACAAAATTAAAATACAGTACATAGACACATATACATAAGAACAACCATAGCCAAGTGAACTCCAGAAGGACTCCAAGTGAACCCTAATAATCCCTGTTGTAGTCTGGCCTAAGCCAGATTATACTCTCGGAGGAAATACTTTCAGGGTGTGATGTACATACGTAAAGTAGTCTGGAAATGGACTGGAACCCCTGCACCGCAGCCCAAAATACACTGATCTTTTGGAAAGAGGGAAAAATTCAGTCACTAATTTGGTACTGCTGCATGACCTTGATTGCCCCACGCAAGGTCATTGCGAGGTCATTGTCTGGGCAGTCTCCATTGGCGCATAGTTAGTATGCGACCCGGATTAAGATGGCCAGGGGCCCCTAGGCTACAGGTTGCTGTGTGACCCCACAGGGCCGGATTAAGATGGCCAGGGGCCCCTAGGCTACAGGTTGCTGTACTATATACGTCATTGTCAACAGTGTTGGGAGTAACTCGTTACAAAAGTAACTAATTACTGTAATGCATTACCTTTTTGAGTAACGCAGTAATGTAACTGATTACAGGGGGAAAAAATCGGTATTATGTCCTCGTTACAATGCAAGTAACTTGCACATTACAATGCATTTTTTTCACCTAAATTTTGTGTGGGTATTTTGTTTTCTTTATACAATGTTCACGGATCACCGTGAGATCAGCTATTGCCTATGATAGCCTACGTCCGCGCAGAGATTTTAAAGTTTCACGCAGAACATTGCTTCCTCTTTCACGCTTCGTGTCTCGAAATGGCAGGCTGACAAAGGATGACCGATCCAGTTTGCTCGTTTTCAAGATGGGTATATGCCCACTACTTTGACTCCATTGAAAATAAGGACGCCATGAACATTTAAGTTAAATGCACACTGTACTTGAAACCCAAACTGCTTTCCACGTCGAAAAACAGTAGCCTACAAACAATTTGACAATTTGAAGAGGTGCCATAGCACCACCAAATTAGTCAGGAAAGGAGGGGATGCATCCCATTCGCACGAGACAGGGACACGGCAGGGTAGGCTATCCGACGGGGGGGAAGAGTACGTTGCACCCCCCTCACTTTTGTTCAACTAAACATCACTAAAATTGAAATAAATCAATTTGAAATAAAATATTTATAGGCCTCTTGGCTCATTAATGCTTATATTTCATTGTAGCTTCAGCTGTACTTATCAAGTCTCAACTCCACTATCGTCCTTGGCATTGTTCAACAACGTTTATGACAAAATCCGGCGCATGTGGGGGGTTGGGGGGTCGGACATAAAAAAAAAAGAAATTGAAAAAAAAATTGAAAAAAAATGAAAAAAATCAGACCGGACGATGACCAAACCTGACAACCAACCGGAAACAAACTTTTATTTTTCTTAGGCACTGTATGTGGGTAAGACGCAATTCCTGAAAATGTTGGTTTTCAGTCTGCAGGCTTCCAAAACGACTTGTGGATGGCAGGTGAAAGTCATGCCACCTCATAGATTTGCACTGTAGATTGCCAAATCATTATTTCCAGTCATTTTGGCTGAAGTAACTAAAAGTAATGCAAAAGTAGTGTAATGCCTTACTTTAAAAAAAAAAGTAATGTTGTAATGTAAGGCATTACTTTTAAATGACAGTAACATGTAATAAGTAGTGCATTACAGTTTTTGAGTAACTTTCCCAACAGTGATTGTCAACAACACAGCAATGCCTTGAAGGACCCATGAAAGACCTTAAATGACCTTGAAAGACCTTGAAAGACCCATGGTATGTGCATTGTCAACAACACAGTAATGCATTGAAAGACCCATGAAAATCCTTAAATGACCTTGAAAGACCTTGAAACACCCATGGTATGTGCATGGAAGGCAGGAGAATAAGCGGCTCCTACTACTGTGTATGTGTGTTTATTTCAAGTTCGAGACATTTTAGAGTGCACCAACGATAAAAATGTCATCATCAGTGCTGCTTGACACCCTGCTCCCCATCGCTGTCCCCATCTTACTTGCTAATATTTAACGGTTACGGATAAATGCATATCAATGTTCTGTATTTGTAAACACGCCTGAACTTCCACCCTACAATTACGTATCCAATTCCTTCATTTCCCATTTCATAGTGTCACTCAGGGGTGGGAAAGGGCTCTTTCATTCGAGGGCCACTCCAAATTTTATGAAGTCCTCCAAAGGCCATACTATGAACACAAACCATGATTTTATGTAATACCTTGAAAGACCCATGAAAGACCTTAAATGACCATGAAAGACCTTGAAAGACCCATGGTGTGTAAACGGCCCTCGAGAGACATAGATTCTAGGGATGCACCGATACCACTTTTTTGAAAACCGATACAAGTACGAGTACATTAATGTGTGTACTTGCCTATACCGAGTACCGATACCGATACCTTTTACCACCAAAATACAATGAAAATAAATGCATGGCCTTGTTTTTTCCCACCTGTGATATTTTTATTGTCCATTTCCATGTAGATTTAAAAGTTATTAAATGTATGAAGTGGCTCTTTTTTTCAATCTGCTTTCAAGTCCAAAGAACATGACGATATTTTGCATTGTTTTGAGTAATAGTAGTACTCGTAGCTGGTATCGGCAAGTGTTTGACGAGTACGAGTATCGGTATCGGTGCATCCCTAATAGATTTCCCAGCCCTGGTGTAACTAATTCCTTATCCCCTGTCCCAACAGTTACAACTCCTCCCTGCCCAAGGACATGCGTGGTGCGCATCCAGACAACCCCTCTGTACCCAGTTAATGTAGTACAAACCCCAACTCCGATGAAGTTGGGACGTTTGGTAAACAGTGAATAAAATCAAAATGCTATCATTTTCAAAACATTCAATCTATTCATTAGATGGAGAATAGTGAAAAGACAACATATTAAGTGTTAAAACCGAGAAAAAATATTGTTTTGGGGGACATATGTACTCATTTCTAATTTGATAAATCCAACACGTTTCAAAAGAGTTGGGACGGGGACAATAAATGGCAGCAAATGTCGAGGAAGACTAAAAACAAAACAAAAGACAACACTTAACAGTTAAATACATTAACCGATGAGATGATTTTATACAAAAAACAGTGTTAATTCCTATCTTGGACATGATTTCACCAGCTAAATGGTGGGTGTATTCCTTGTCATGTTTTGCAATGTTTTCCTTTCTGTAGTGCTTACAGTGTGACAGGTCTTGATCAAAAACCCACCATTTTATCACCTGCTGGTCCTTATGATGGAGCCATACTGTTAAAACATAGTAGAGAATGCAATTTGACCTTACTATGTGGCAGTAATCGAAGATCTCCCTTCAAAATATAATGCATGAGTGGCTTTTCATGCTGTTTAAAACCCATTTATACCATTCAGCACTGTATTTAACTCTACAGATGAGTGAGAACATCTTAACCAATGCACTACTGCACCCGCATGCCATCATGGAGGCTGACTTTTGAAGCTAGCACTAACACAAGTTGGATGGTCCATTTTCACTGTAGCACAGGATGTGCCATGCTCTATTATTGTCAAAAAGAATGGACTTCTACAACTTCTGCTGACTTCTGTAAGCAAAGGACAGTTTCCCATGTCTTCTGGGTCTATTTCAAGTGAGCTCAGGTGCTTAGGAGAATGTTACACCCCTGTATCATTTGCACGCATTAAGCATTCTTAATATGGTCAATTTTCAATAGCTCTAGCACTCCAGGAATTAGAGTGAGACTACAGCCAATATATATTTCATGATGTCATGAACCTATACAATGATTTTATTAACAAAAATATGTCTTATATACACTCAATCGTGGTAAATCAAAGGGAATTCAAAAATGTATGTAATAACTATGGTAATTATTCCCTTTGCATCTTTAATTCTGAGTGACTCAGCCTCTCTGTGATGATCTTATACCTCGACACGTATATTGTCCGTCAGTATAATTAATTTTGAAATGTTCTTCTTTGTTGTTTTATCTTATTTGGATGTTTACTAAATTTCACTGATCCCCGTCCCAACTCTTTTGAAACGTGTTGGATTTATCAAATTAGAAATGAGTACATATGTCCCCCAAAACAATATTTTTTCTCGGTTTTAACACTTAATATGTTGTCTTTTCACTATTCTCCATCTAATGAATAGATTGAATGTTTTGAAAATGATAGCATTTTGATTTTATTCACTGTTTACCAAACGTCCCAACTTCATCGGTGTTGGGGTTTGTATGTTAATGTGGTAACACTTTATTTTAGGGATACATCTATTAGCACTAATATATACAATATTAATGCCTGTGTAAGTAACTTGTAAGGCACGTACTAAGCAAAATAAGACAGTTGTTAAGCATGTATTCACAAATGTCTTGTTCATGCCCAATTAGGGATTTATTACTAATATAACCTTAGTAAGGACCAGTAAGCCTGTATTTCTATTTATTAGTAAGTAATAAATGGCAGAATACAATGTGTATAAGCTCCCGACACACTGTGTGAACAAACCCTGAACAGTGTGAAAACAGATGCGGAATAAGGGTCCCTATTCTAAAGTGATGCATTGCTCAGCCCAGATGGCTTAGGGCCCCCGCACTACCAAAGTCCCCCTCATTACCTAGGGCCCCCACCCCACCCAGGCCCGCACTACTTAGCCCCCCCCCCTGATCAGCAAAGTGTAAGGGTATATCAGGTAATTAATATGTAGTCAGCTGAGTCATCCAGTTTTCTCTTGTTCAAACCAATGTAGGTAAGGTAACAGGAGCCTTTATATAACAAGGATTGAACATACACTTGTCAATGGCGGTGGGTTGGTGAGATGCAGTTGTTTTATGTAACACTGCGTTTTAATTGTAAAAATAAATAAATAAATGCAGAACATTGGAATAATAGTTTTTAAGCGAAACTAAACTATTCTTTTGTGATAATTAAGTTAATGTTTGAGAACATTAGCTTCAAGAAGTGCAGTGCATGATGGGTACGCAATCTAGGCCAACAGACCCAGCTCTGAGCCTAGCTACGTCCTTAGCTCCTCCCCTCGCTCATGCAATTTAGTTGCTATCCAAACAATTCGCCATGTACGTAACAACAGAAATATTATCATTGCTGCATTGGCCATGCATTGCATTTCTGACTAAGGGCGTACCCATCATGCACTGCACTGCAAAATGACATCTCACCACCCCACCGTCGCTGAGAAGTGTACGTCTAATCCTTGCTATATAATGCTTCCTATCACTTAATACAACACTGAGAGGAATAAGTAAATTCTACACATCTAATTAGACTAATGCTAAACAAAAGAATTCTTACATTTGCTGGCGGGGGGCATGGGGCGCTGGGTAGGGTGGGGGCTCTAGGGAGTGCGGGGCCCAAGCCATCTGGGCTGAGCAATGCTTCACTTTAGAATAGGGACCCTTATTCCACATCTGTTTTCACACTGTTCAGGGTTTGTTCACACAGTGTACTAGGAGCTTATACACATTGTATTCTGGCCCTTACTGCTTACTCATAAATAGAAATCTAGGTCTACTAGGTCCTTACTAAGGTTATATTGGTAATAAATCCCTTATTGTGCATGAACAAGACATTTACGAATAAATGTCTAACAACTGTCTTATTTTGCTTAGTACATGCCTTACAAGTTACTTACACAGGCATTAATATTGTATGTATTAGTGCTAATAGATGTATCCCTAAAATAAAGTGTTACCGTTACGGTAACACAGTGTTTCTCAAACTTTTCGTGCCATTCCCCCCTTCAGAGGAAGGGTGTCTGTCTGCGCCCCCCTTGAGCAAAATGGTTACGAAAATACAAATAAATAGGCCTTCGTAAAGTTTATTAGAGCCTAATATACACGTGTATGACCAATGATGTTCTCTAAATATTAGTGAATAAATTAATGAATGTATTGTGATTGTAAAGTGAATGTGTTGACTTAATGGCAAAGCAGAAAAGTATTAAAAAAGAATAACCTTTTGACTTCACCCCCTCCAATACCTCCCATCCAATACCCCTCCAATACCTCTGCGCCCCCCTAGGGGGGCTTCCGTCCCACTTTGAGAAACACTGATGTAACCGATACGATAATATAAGTTTAGTCTAATAACCAATTCCTTATTCTTTATCCGCCCCAACAGTTACAAGTCCTCCCTGTCCAAGGACATGCGTGGTGCGCATCCAGGACTACCACTCCGTACCCAGTTAATGTAGTATGTGAATGTAGCAGATACGACTATATAGTCTAATAACTAATTTAGGGATGCACCGATACACATTTTTTCACTTCCGATCCGATCCCGATATCTAAATTTGGATATCTGCCGATACCCATACTACTCCGATCCAATACCAAAATCACATACGTATATGCATGGGTTTCAACTTGTGGTAGGCCTAAGCAGACTATTTGGTCAGAAAAGGGAGTCAGAAGAACAGGAAACCAATTAATAAGCAAAAAGTAACAATCCCATCCTGAAAACTAATATGCAAGTGTTATGATTTCAAATTAACATTGCACCTGACTCAATGTCTGTATCAGGAAAATTCAGATATTTTGGGAAAATTCCGATCCGATCTTGTTGATATATGTTGATATCTGAACCCGATACCGATACACCGATACCGATATCCCATCCCTAAACTAATTCCTTATTCCTTATCCGCCCCAACAGTTACAAGTCCTTTCTGCCTAAGGACATGCGTGCCCACATCCAGGACTACCACTTTGTGACGCGCAAACGCATCCGCTACCGCTTCAAGCGCTTCATCCAGCAGTTTAGCGAGTGCAAGGCGGCGTCGCGGGAGCTGAAGCTCAAGTACCTGGTGAACCTGGAGAGTCTGCAGCCGGCCGCCTTCGCCGAGCGCTTCCACGTGCGGCAGCACGCCGCCGGCCACGTCACCATCCTCGTCTCCTCCAATCACGGCATCCGGTGGCACCGGGCGGCATCGACGAGTGACGACGCTAACGCCAACGGCAAGGAGGACGCGGCGACGACGACAACGACGCAGGAGGACAAGGACGACGAGGAAGTAGGTTATCTTGGGACACTTTGGAGGTCACGTTTATAGTTAAGGCGGCGTGTGTGTGTGTGTGTGTGTGTGTGTGTGTGTGTGTGTGTGTGTGTGTGTTTATTCCCAGGGAATATCTCATAATCCTTATTTTGTTTCTGTCTTTTCAGGAATTTCAGACGTACTGTGATTTCCCTGGTGTCATAGACATCAGTGTCAAGCAAGCCAGCAAAGACGGCTCAAATGAAAGCTGTATTGTAACCATAAACCGCCAGGACAACCAGACTCTGGTAGGAAATTTATGTCAAATTAGCATTTTTAAAAAATATATATATCCTTTGTTGTATTAAGTTAAGTTTTTCATCTGTTTGACATCTGTGTGAATGTAAAAAAAAGAAAAACACGCACACTCAAGAAGATTGGGTGCAGGACTAGCAAAATCGCATGAATCGCATGCTGCCCGAAACGTCACATTAAAATAAGAAATAAACGGGAGCTTGGTGTTTCAGACTTAACTTTCAGATTTCATCTGTGTGAATGTATTCATGACTCCCCTTAGCTAGCTGCTTCTTTTCCCCAAAGAAAGTGGATCTCACAAGAAGCGACACTCATGTATTTTATGGGAAACAGTCAATAGAGGGCGTTTTGAGGCAGTTTTGAGTCAAATCCGCCATTCTGGAATCACGTACGCCACTGTGTTATGACCAGTAGCCATAGCAACTTTCTTTGGCCATAGGAAAGACCGCGGATCTAATGCTAACGTTAGCACAATATGGCTAGCTACTTTGGCAACTTTAGCCTTATAGATATTCATGTTCTGCACTGATTGTGTTGAAAAAAACACATGAGATGGTATAAGCATTCATAACTGAAAGTTTCAGATAGTTATATCGATGTAGTTTTACCGTATTATGTAGAAATCCTGTACACATTCCCAATGCATTCTAATGTAATTTGTCCGATATTCATTCCAGAATGGCGGCCGCGGCCGAAAATCATAGCCTGGTCCTGACCATCCCATAATACTACCATTTAATTTCGTATTTATGGTCTGGCATTTGTTTGCTCTGAAGCGATTGTAGGAAGCAGGAAGTTTGCACTCAGTTATGGTTTGAAATTATTGGACACCTCTCACCCAATCGCTGGTAGTTACTCAACAACAACATAGCGCAGACCAATGGCTCTGGCGCAGATGTGTACGTCATTGTCACGAGTGCCCTCCCCCTTTTGCCCCCACGTGGGGGGCGTATTCGATTATTGGCTGTTTTCTGGGGGGGGGGGGGGGGGGGGTTGCGTTGCGGTCAAAATTCTACTGCTCCAGGCACTCCACAGAGAAGGACGGCCAGACTTAATAGTGGAGCCAATCCTTTGGCGGAAGTATGTAGGATGGCTTGCGAGGCTACGAAAATCATGGGGCAGAGTGTTGCAATGGGGCGTTGTATTGAGTGTCGCTCCTTGGTAGATCCACTTTCTTTGCTTTCCCATCTCACATGTAGTCTACTGTGGTCCAGTGCTATTGTTCTGAGCAATGGCATGAATGTCCATTTATGTTTTTAAATAGTGAGAACAAGGACAAATTTCCTGCTTGCATATTCTAAAATATTCTATTCTATTCTACTCTATTCTATTCTATTCTATTCTGTTCTATTCTGTGCTAGTCAGATACATCCCTTAGCTTTCTGAACTGTGCTGTGCTAAGGCCTTTAAGTTATGTGTGTGTTTTGTGCGTGTGTGTGTATGTGCATCCTTGACTTTCAGGAGCTGGAGTTTAAGTCGCTAGAAGAGGCCTTGTCGTTCGTGTCGCTCATAGACGGCTACTACAGGTTGGTGACGGACGCCAGCCACTACCTGTGTAAAGAGGTGGCGCCCCCTAGGCTACTGGAGGCCATTCAGAGCTATTGCCATGGGCCTATCTCGTGAGTACAATTTGGTTATTACAGTAATGGTTATTATTATGCTAAGAATTGTTATACGAGTTTCATACCAATTAACTTGCCTCCTTTGTCTGGTTGTTGCTAAATCTTTTCCTTCCTTATATAAATATAAGGATCCTTAAGGATATATCCTTATATAAATATGCTGTGTGTGTGTGTATATATATATATATAATATACATAATAAATGTCCCCCTCTCTCTTGTTTGTTAGAATGGACTGTGCCATCAACAGACTGCGTCGCTGTGGTAACCATAAGGGCCTGTACATCCTGCGCTGCAGCCCCAAGGACTACAACAAGTTCTTCCTCTCCTTCATTGTGGGGGTGGGTCATCTCAGCCTAGTGTTTCTCAACGGGGGCTCAATAACCCCCCAGGGCGCGCGCGTGCGTGTGCGTGTGCGCGTGCACGTGTGTGTCAATGCTTTATGCCTGGAGGTGTAGACTACTGAAGGTTAATGGTTAGATCTAACACTGCGATCTGGATCTTGATTTTGATTGACTGATAGCCGTTGTAAATCGGATGTAAACACACACCCTTCCAAACAACGATTCTAAGCGCGGCTTATTGCTTAAGTAAACATGCATAAAGAATGCCATCTATTATCTCTTTTATGAAAGTATTTTTCGGTGTGTGTGTGTGTTGTGTGCATCTTGTGTGTGTGTGTGTGTGTGTGTGTGTGTGTGTGTGTGTGTGTGTGTGTGTGTGTGTGTGTGTGTGTGTGTGTGTGCGCGCGTGTTGTGTGCATTTTATGTGTGTGCACGGTGTGTGCACTTTGTGTGTGCACGTGCGTGTGTATGCCTGTGTGTGCGTGCGTGCTCCCAGTACGAGGGCATGGTGGAGTATAAGCACTGCCAGATCGTGCGGCTGGCGTCGGGCGAGTTCAACCTGAGCGGAGCCAAGCGGAGCTTCGGGAGCCTGCGGGAGCTACTCCACCACTACCAGAAGGAGGCGCTGCGCTCAGACGGACTCATATTCCAGCTCAACAAGTGCTGCCCGCCCAGGAGCCAAGGTACCTAATCTACCTGGCCAAAGGGCTTTCTTTAATAGAGTCAGATGACGATTGCATGGTTTCCATCTGATGACCTGCCTATACTGAAGATGAGCGAGTCACTGCCCAGCTTCCCTGAAAATTACCACATACAAATTATGTTTACTGTGAATAAGTTAATTAAGCATCCATTACATGTCTTGTTTGAAAATCAAGCTCATTTCTAGTCTTCAGCGATGATCTTTCAGTACCAACCCAACAACAGTTCGGAAAACAACAAGACAAAGTCAATGTTTCTCAGTGTCTTTCAACTGATGTGATTTCCCTCCTTCATCTCCAGACAAAACCAACCTGCTGGTGTGCAGGAGTAACCAGGGGCTGGCCATGCCTCTCTCGCCCTCGCTCGCCAAGCACAGCATCAGCCAAATGGTCTTCCACAAGATACGCAAGGAGGACCTGGAAATTGTGAGTCTAACGCTTTCTTCATCCTACAACGCATTATATCCCAAACTTTTTCTCCGGGGACCCACTTTTGGACTTGAGAATATTTTCGTGTATAGAATGTATTCTATAACAATGCCATATTCTAAAATTCCAAATTGTTTTATATGGCACTCACAATTCTACAGAACTTCCACTGTCCGAACATTCCAGTCACACTGTTGTGACAGTAAATGTTTAAAGGTTAACATGTCTTTCTCATTCTAGAACGAGAGCCTGGGCCAAGGAACGTTCACCAAGATATTCCGCGGCACGCGCAAGGAGCTCGGAGACTACGGAGAGGTGCACGAGATGGAAGTCATCATGAAAATACTGGAGAAGACACATCGCAACTACTCAGAGGTGAGAGAGGGGGGGAAGATACATCGCAACTACTCAGAGGTGAGGGGGGGTAGAGAGAGATAGAGATAGAGAGAGAGAGAGAGAGAGAGAGAGAGAGAGAGATGGAGGTCATCATGAAGATACTGGAGAAGACACATCGCTCACACAACTACTCAGAGGTGAGAGAGAGAGAGAGAGAACTAGAGAGAGAGAGAGAGAGAGAGAGAGAGAGAGAGAGTTACAGACAGAGATGGAGATAAACAGAGTGTAAGGGCACTAAAATGCATATGCATCAGCCATGTACTCAGAGCTGCCCCATCTCCATAGCCTGAGGTGCCCCATCTCCATAGCCTGAGGTGCCCCATCTCCATAGCCTGAGGTGCCCCATCTCCATAGCCTGAGGTGCCCCATCTCCATATCCTGAGCTGCCCCATCTCCATAGCCTAGAGGTAGCAAGCCCAGCATGGAAGAGAAAGATTAGATCAAGATGCACATGTAATATAGTCAGGGCTCTAAATTAACTTTTTCCACCACCAGCCAATTTGGCTAGTGGACATTTTTTCTTACCAGCCAAACAGAAGTTCAACAAGCCATTTTTTTTTATCTCGCCAAAATAAACTATGCTTTAGGCTAGTTGTGGTCATTTTGTTCAACTATTTCTACACACAGATACACCATAGGCCTGCATAAGCTACTATATGCCTACATAATAAGCATATTATAGGCTATATATTTTTTTCATTATTTTTTAACTTCTGCTTTATTTTTTACTTTCATTACTTAGGCATAATCAATTTGATTAGTTTTTGTTCAATTCCTCTGAAAACAGCTGAATCACATCACACAAGCCACTCACATAACCAGAGGTGGAACGTAACTAAGTATTTTTACTTCGTTACTGTACTTAAGTAGTTTTTTCTGGAATTTGTACTTACTTGAGTAAAAATAAAAATGCAGACTCAATTACATTTTTTGACAATTACTTGTACTTTCTACTCCTTACATTTCTAGGAGAAGACTTTGTTACTAGTTACATTTATCCTAGGTTTTCCTGTTGTGTTTCGTGGATATTTCAGTAGCCTCAGCTGCGGGCAGGGAGGCGGGACCAAGCCCCTCTTCCAAATTGACACCCAGACAGAAAATATACTTTTAAAAACATTAACAGGACACCATAGTCATGTTCAAATAGAACCGAAAACCGTTGCAGACACTTTTTCCTATTGGATCAAGTAGGTAGACATGGAGAAAGACAGCCATTGCGTGAGTAGGCCTACTTTTACTTTTGTACTGAAAAGTACATTTAAAAGTTAGTACTTGGGACTTTTACTTAAGTACGTTTTTGGGAAACAACTTTTACTTTCACTTGAGTAATTTTTTCGCAGGGTACTTCTACTTTTACTTAAGTACACAACTTCAGTACTTCTTCCACCTCTGCACATAACAGACCTTTAACATACAGTAACCAAGCACACAGCTTAACACTACAAAACCTCACATAGGCCTACGCACACCCCAAGGAAGGAGAAGAGATGAGAGGAGAGAGGAGGAGCTCTTCTCTACCATGCGCAACAAAATGACAAGAAGCCTAGTTTAACTAAAAGTAGGCCTAAATAATATCTCGGGAATATTCGCTTCCGTTGTTACTTCGACAGCTTCGTCGTTGGTTGTTTTTTTTTTCTTTCCGATGGCGTGGGCTTTCCAACTTAGTTGCGCCAGGACTCGGAACATTTCAGAAGACAACTGAACTGACAGCTACGGTCACACTACTCTGACAGTCAGCTCTCCTCCTCTGCCCTTGTCGCGATTTCGTTCCACAGCCACTCATTTTTTAAGGTCACTATTATTACGGTTACAATTACTACTACATTCACCAACGCACAGAACCTTGCGCTAACCCCCGCCACATTCTCATCACTCGCACAAAACACAGTCTACAGAGCAGAAGTAGCTCTATGCATAATCTGCGTAACTCCTGTTATTGAAACGGCCAGGACCTCGCTGCTTCAAAAATGCAGCCTGTTACAGCAATGTTCATATAGCAGTAGTGACGTTAAAACGGTTGTAGCGAAAGCGACGAGAGCATAAGAGGAGAGCTGCCTGTCAGAATAGTGTGAGCGCAGCTTAGCTGACAGAATGTTTTCAATCCTGGCGCGCGCAACAGCATGGAGTTGCCGCTCGCTGCACTGGAAAGCCCACTGTGGGAGGCTACGTCGTGACGCTAGTGTCCATGGGTAATGTAGGAAATCTCGCCGTCTAACGTTGGTCAGAGCAGCGGTTTACCGTTCATAATTTACTGTACTCGGGAACTACTAGCCAAATTGGCGGGTAGGTATTTTTTTCTACTAGCCAAAATGAATTTTCACCCCTGTTTGGCGTGTTGGCGTGTGTTAATTTAGAGCCCTGAATATAGTGATGCATGATGCACAGTGACCAAGCAAAGTTTCAAAATGCAAAACCAAAGTTACAGACATGCATTGTCTTATTGTGTGTTGCTAGGAAATTGAAAGTGAGAGATGGGAAACATGAACACAAGATGAAACTTACAGGCTATTAATAGCAGATGAAAAAGGATCTTGACACCATAATAAGTGTTTGCTACTCAGTGGGACAAATCTTCACGCCCATGTACTAGGGATGCAAACGATAAATCGATTAATCGACTTAAATCGATCAATGCGTTAATCGATTAAAAAACATTAATCGCAATTAATCGACAATTCAACTGACAAGAGACATAGGCGAAATGGTCTTGTGAAGAGTGTGTGTGAAGAGGGGTGTGAATAGTGGGAATATTTAAATCACCTTTGGATTAAAGAATTCATTTAAATGTGGTATTTTATCTCAATTTTTAATACATTTTTTTTAGATTTAGTAGTTTTTTTGAGAAACATTGAGATTTCGGGGGGAAAACGCCGCTTATCAATTAATCGTAAGTCGATCGATAAGGCTATCAACTAATGATTAATGAATTAATCGATAATTTGCATCCCTACAATGTACAGTGTTTAGCATTATGTGATTGTAAATAAGTAGAACTACACACAGTCTCTCTCCGCTAGTAAACTAGGTGTTGATGTTATGAAATTAGGCTATGTTACGATTGCTTCCAGAGTATCTTTTTTAGGACTTTTGTGTTTGTGTGTGTGCGTGCGTGTGTACTTTCTCACGTGAACCCCGGACAATTTGCCGCAAATGTCAACCTCCAGAGCTGGTGTGTGAATGTCGGAATGTGAATAATGTGTATGTGCTATATGTGTGAATGTGCATTTTGAAAGCGCTATACTTCATAGTTGTGATACTGTGCTATATAAATACATCTTGTATCATATTGGTATTGTATTGTATTTGTATTGTAATTGTAATGTGATTGTCCCTGCCCTAATTTGATGCCGTTTTGTCTCCGTAGTCGTTTTTCGAGGCGGCCAGTATGATGAGCCAGCTATCCCATAAGCACTTGCTGCTCAACTACGGCGTCTGCGTCTGCACAGACGAGAGTGAGTTTGTGCTGACATTGATTTGCATACATGTGTGCATACTTCCATACTTCCATACATAATACTGTACTTCTGTGCAACGTTGCCAGATTTGTCCGACCATTTCCAGCCCAAATGGTGCTCAAGAATCACCTGGAGGCCCTAAAAACCGCCCAATGATTTCTATGGCCATAAAACTGCAGGAAAACCCGCCCAATGGCCGTTTTTGACCATGAGTGCATTACAATATACGACCTTGCCTCCTCCACTTGTGCTTGTCTCCTCGTCCCGCCTCCTGGCCCCTCCTCCGTGGAGAAAATGATAAAGTTTCCCAGCTGTCAGCCTAGCCACAACAACTTTTGAGGGACTGTTTTTCATTCACCATCCCAATTGCAAATGAGAAAAAGACTTTACAATTGAGCTTTTGCAAGATATTAAAATATAATGCTGTTGTCAGTGATGTCATCATGACATATTACTTCCTGGTACTAGGAGACAAGCACAAGTGGAGGATATTGTACACAAGGCCGCATATTGTAACGCACTCCATTTTTATCCTCAGACGGCCATGCCAAGCTATCCAATTTGGCGGATAACCGCCCAATCTGGCAACGCTGCTCCTGTTAGTTCTGCATATGTACACACTGATTTGCATGAAGACATCTCACTGGGCCCTTCTCAAAACCTAGGACAGTGTCCTTCCAAGTGTATCAGCCTAATTAGTCACACCCAGTGATTGGATACTCTCTCCAATCACTGGGTGTGACTAATTAGGCTGATACACTTGGAAGGACACTGTCCTAGGTTTTGAGAAGGGCCCACTGACTTCCACATTTGTCTGGTTGACCAGCCATGCAGTACAACATGGTCACTGACATGAAGACTAATATTTAATAAGTGCCTACATGCATATTTATGTAGACAATGCGTACACACGGTACATACAGAAGTAACTCTTTCTATACAGTGGGGGTAATGCTATTATGCAAACATGTTTTTTTTAACATTATTTAAAAGATATTGGTTATGTTGTCTTAGACTTAATATTGGTTAATCCTAGTATGAATATACAGATAAACACTGATAAATACTATAGAATTTGTGTGGAAAAATGTATTTTAAAAAAGGCTATGATGCAATTGTTTGTTTGTTTTTTGAGAATTCTTACAATTGGTAAAAACTCCCAAAATGGTAAACCTGCATAACGTCCTTATCCACCTACTTTTTTTCCACTTCAATTTGGTGATATTACCCTAAACATAGCTCTTTAAAATTCATACACACATACACGCATTAACACACACACACACACACACACACACACACACACACACACACCACACACCACACACACCACACACACCACACCCCACACACCACACACCACACACCACACACACCACACACCACACACCACACACACCACACACACACACACACACAGAGTGCTTGTCTGGTCGACAGGCTATGCAGTGAAAATAAAGGGCTGTACACTTACTGTAGTATACTCATACTTGCATCTTTTGGCAGCTGTATTTGTTTATGAAAGTGAGTGTATCCTATATGGCAGTGGTTCCCAACTTATGGGCCGGGGCCCACTGGTGGGCCCTGAAGGTATTCCAAGTGGGCCTTGAAATCATTTTCAAAAAACAATAATCATATTTTGGTGTCTGCTACTGTTGATTTATTTGAGTTTTATTCTTAGTTGGGTCAGAGGTGGGCCCCGAACATTTTTGACAATTTCGAGTGGGCCCCAAGTTGAAAAAGGTTGGGATCCCCTGCTATATGGACACCCACGTCCACTGGTAATGGATCTGGTTTTGAACAGCTGTTTATGAAATCAAATGCTCTGTATCTCTCCATGTCTATATTCTTATGTGGTGTAAATGTGCTCCTCTGCCCATTGGTGTTCCTCAGACATCATGGTTCAGGAGTTTGGTGTAAATGTGCTCCTCTGTCTTGTGTTCCTCAGACATTATGGTTCAGGAGTTTATAATGTGCTCCTCTGTCTTGTGTTCCTCAGACATCATGGTTCAGGAGTTTGGTGTAAATGTGCTCCTCTGTCTTGTGTTCCTCAGACATCATGGTTCAGGAGTTTGTGAAGTTTGGGTCTCTGGACATGTACCTGAAGAAGAACCGCAACACCATCAACATCGCCTGGAAACTGGAGGTCTCCAAGCAACTAGCCTGGGCCATGCACTACCTGGTGAGGCACACACACACACACACACACACACACACACACACACACACACACACACACACACACACACACACACACACACACACACACACACACACACACACACACACACACACACACACAACCTGGTGAGACATGTTGCACCTGCATGCACACACACACACTGCCTGGAGAGAGATGTTGCTTAACACGTTTCTGTTGCCATTTCAGGAGGGGAAGGGCCTTGTCCACGGTAACGTGTGTGGTAAGAACGTGCTGCTGATCAGAGAGGAGGACAGGAAGGCTGGGAACCCTCCCTTCATCAAGCTGAGCGACCCCGGCATCAGCATCACCGTGCTGCCCAAAGACGGTGAGACACTCACTCAATTAAAACCCCTTAAAGCAGTGATTCTTAAAGTGTGGTCCGTGACAGAGCAGAGGTGGTCCGCAGGGGAGTTTCTACTTTTCCACGACAAGCTAGTAGAAGGATTTGTAACATTATTACAAAGCCAAACATGTCTGAAGTCATATTTTTACCACAATGAGACAGGCTTGTAAATGTGAATAAAAAGGCCCCTGCAAGTGATCTGCATCAAAATTAACAGTGTCGAATTAGCACCTGTCAACTGTCAATTCAGTTGACAGGTGGTCCCTGAACATGTTTAGGGGGACAAAGTGGTCCCCGGTCTGAAAAGGTTTGAGAATCACTGCCTTAAAGGGGTATGCCACTATTTTGAGGCTTAGCGACATACTCCCTCTTTTAACTTGTCTTAAAGCAAGAGAACGCTTAACATGAAAAATAAGACACTTGACCACTTTTATAAACCCTGGCCAACGATTTTAACTGTATTAAGCCCCAAAATAGTGGCATACCCCTTTAAAACACTACCCCTGTTATAAATAAGGTTACCAGAATGGCAATGACCAAGTCGTAATGTATTACTAAATGCCCCGTGCGTTGTCATAATGGTATACTGTAGTACTAAAGCGTTTCACGATCCACCACTCTTTAGCATTTCTGCTGGTCAGACAAATAAAAACACAAAGTAAAAATGTCTTTCTCCAGCAGCAGTGCAGAGCTCCTTACTCTGCTGGCTTTCTTCTTCTTCTTCTTCTTCTTCTTCTTCTTCTTCTTCTTCTTCTTCTTCTTCTTCTTCTTCTTCTTCTTCTTCTTCTTCTTCTTCTTCTTCTTCTTCTTCTTCTTCTCCTTCTCCTTCTTCTTCTTCTTCTTCTTCTTCTTGTGTTTTAATGACGGTTGGCAAACCAGCTTTGTTGGTGTATTACCGTCACCTCTGGATCTGGAGTGTGAACAGGAATATCTACCTCCCTCTAATCAAAACAAACTAAGTGAACAAACTCTCCCTACTCTGGCATCTCCACTCTCCATTTAGCTCAGTGCTGCTCAACAGCCTTCAGGTGCACTTGCTGATTGGTGGAGCTGATTAGCCAATTAGGAGCCTCAGCCAATTAAGGTCGTTACGGGGTAGTAATTGCCTTTCGTCACCTTTCCAAGGGATACACCAAGTGTAGAGACAGGAGGGCTTACTGATGTCATAACAGCGTAGTACGAAATGATGGCCAGGGGAGTACAGAAATGTTATTCTTCTTCTACGCTCAGTATTGGAAGCATCAGGGAAGCATGCAATGCCACTTCCGGGAGGGTCGGAGTGTGGAACAGGTCATAGGACACGGTGAATGTTTGTCAGCTGAACACTGACAACTGGATATCCTCTTTCAGCACATTTTCGCTGAGTTTCCGGATTTTGCGGAGTACGGAAATTGTATCCATCGCACCCACTGACCAAAGACCATGCGCAAGGGAGTTAATTTTCCATCCACTCGTGTCCTCAGGCAACGCCCCCGTACTACACCGTGGCCAATGCATTTCCTCCCTAGAGATTGTTCTTCTGTGTTGAGTTTCTTTGCTCCCTACTCTGGCATCTCCACTCTCCATTTAGCTCAATGCTGCTCAACAGCCTTCAGGTGCACTTGCTGATTGGTGGAGCTGATTAGCCAATTAGGAGCCTCAGCCAATTAAGGTTGTTACGGGGTAGTAATTGCCTTTCGTCACCTTTCCAAGGGATACACCAAGAGTAGAGACAGGAGGGCTTACTGACGTCATAACAGCGTAGTACGAAATGATGGCCAGGGGAGTACGGAATACGGTCAGTATTGGAAGCATCAGGGATGCATGCAATGCCACTTCCGCGAGGGTCGGAGTGTGGAACAGGTCATAGGACAGCGTGAATGTTTGTCAGCTGTCCTTAATTACCCCTAGCAATTACTGCTGACCAACAGCTGCAGTTAATTTGGCCACAAACTGAACACTGACAACCGGATATCCTCTTTCGGCACATTTTCGCAGAGTTTCCGGATTTTGCGGAGTACAGAAATTGTATCAATCGCACCCACTGACCAATGACCATGCGCAAGGGATAGCCAGCGTTTTTCTGTTGAAATCTCCATGTTTCTCGACAAAAAACTACTAAATCTAAAAATGTACAGTACATAAAAAACTGAGATAAAATGCTACATTTAACACATTGACTCCCAAACCACTGGAAAACCCGTTTTTACTTCCCATGCGTTGGCTCCCAAAACTGGAAAACCCGTTTTTGAGTTTTTATTGCATATTTCATAACTAGACACTTAAATGCTTATTGTCTGTGATTTTGGGAGCTCTGTGATAAGTAGAACAGACATAGATGACAGTCAAAAGTTTGTGTCATAATCTGGACATTTTAATCACAATTCCTGGATCGGCGCCAACCCAACAATATTTTTCATAACTGTAGCCTACTGTATGGAACTGTTGGTCTGCGTCGGTTACGTCACTGTTGCGCCCTTTCCCCTCTCTGTGTAGCCTACACAAGTGTCTGCGATGCTGTCATCTTTATAAACACAAGGATCGTGCTTGTATGTTGTTTCCTTAGTGCTACAGTAGGCTACAGTCAGCGTCTACTCTATGGCGCTTTGTAATATGCTTCACAAAATAATTAGTACAACACTTTCACTTCGACTGAACACACCTGGGGAATAATGCAAACCTTGGCCAGATCCTACTGCCCTACTCATTGTGAACTGTGATTGGATTATTACCCTTACCTCGGATTTGATTGGCAACCAGATAAGTTGGATTCTTCATTTTGTTCTTTTATTACCCCCATGATGAAATTGACGCCGTAGTGAACAGGATCAGCTCGCTGCTACTGTCGGTGAAGCTAGCATTGCTATGTAAACAGTAGCACGCATGCATCGCACAGCACTGCTGTTTCCCCACAGGATCGGAGACATTAATGCATCCGATTAACGGATTTTGTTGTTGACGTTGGACTAGATGCCTTTAGTGACGTGTTTTTGAATATATTTTGCCTACTGCGTGTGGTGGTGTGACTACGACCCGTTTCGTGTGGTGTCTGCAAAGATTAGTTGTGCAGGAACAGACTGTACACAAGGAACTGAAACGTACTTCCGGCGAAAATGCACTTGGTTGGTTGATACATTTGGAGGGGGATGTGGCAGAGCAGGAGAGATGTGTCTAGTATATATTGGTCTCCGTGAAAAAGCGCAAGATTCATTTCATAACAAGAAGAAGAAGCGCCAGATTCTGAAACGGCGCATGATTGACAAAAGCCTCGATATCTCCATTCCATGGTGATTTGGGCAGATACCGGCCTTGGTTTAACTCACGATAGCTTGGCAATAAAAGCACGTAGAGACATGCGGTTTTCACGCACTAAGAGGTGAAAGGCTCACCTTTCAAATGAGCCATAGCATGTTTCGGTGGCCCTATCACATAATATGCTATGACTACAAAAAACACCTAAAAATGGTTTAGAACGCTGGGAGTCTACGACATGATTCTGAAAACACCGCTGGTAGTCAATGTGTTAAATGAATTCCATTTAAATTCTTTAATCCAAGGGTGATTTAAATATTCCCATTATTCACACCCCTTTTCATGCACACTCTTCTCATGCCCATTTCACCTGGGTCTCTTGTCAGTTGAATTGGCGATTAATTGCGATGAATGTTTTTTAATCGATTAATGCATTGATCGATTAAAGTCGATTAAACGATTAATCGTTTGCATCCCTAGTCTGTATATCAAAGATGCTTTAGAGAAGATGGCTTACTGACGTCATAAGAGCGTAGTATGGTATGGCTATGAGCAGAGTCACTTCCTTCTTCTATGGTCAATACTGGAGGCATGGTGAAGTGCAATGCCATTACCTACATGGCAGGAGTTTGGAACAGGTCAAAGCGTTCAATATGCACTTGCTGATTGGCAGAGCTGATGAGCCAATTAGGAGCCAATTATGAGCCAATTAAGGTTGTTATGGCGTAGCAATTGCCTTCCGTCACCTTTCCAAGGGATACATCACCACTTCCCAATGTCAAGTGTTCTGGGTCAAGCCTGTGTAGTGCGTGAAACACCTAGATTAGTGATTGGATACTCAGCGTAGTTCACCAAAGAGTATCCAATCATTTCATGCACTACCAGGGCTAGAACACTTGACATTGGGAAATAGTGACACGTTGCTCTAGGGCAGACGTGGGCAAACTCAGGCCCGGGGGCCACATGCGGCCCGCTCAGCCATTTCATGCGGCCCTCAGAGACTTTCCAAGAAAAAAAATGCATATTCATATGGTCATTCATTCTTATATTGGCTACCTAAAACAAGGGTCTTGGAAACCTAAGATTACTAAGTCTACATCTAGATACAATCAGTAGGAATGGTATAACTGACAATGGTTAATTATGTTGGCGTACACCATTTTTTATTATTGGCACGGGCAAGTTGCCTACTACATCCGGCCCTTTGGTCAACTTTCTAAACCCAATGCGGCCCTTGGGCCAAAATAATTGCCCACCCCTGCTCTAGTGGGAACCCTAGCACAGCTTATACAGTATGTCTGTATGTGTCTGTGCATGTGTCACAAGCCACAAGCAAAAAAGGCCACAAGTAGGCCCTGCCGAAACTAAGAACTGTGATTTTTTTAAAAATAAAAAAATATAAAAAATCAAAGTCTCTAATTTGAGGTGATAAAGTTAATCAGTGCTTCAGAAAACAGTATTGCTTTGCCTTAAAGTTATACGAATGGCTTGTCACATACATGGATAACCCCTATTTGTGTATGTATGTGTCTGTGCGTGTGCGTGTGTTCTGATTCCAGTGTTGCTGGAGAGGATTCCGTGGGTTCCTCCGGAGTGCATCGAGAGCGTGCGTAACCTGAGCCTGGCCACGGACAAGTGGAGCTACGGAACCACGCTCTGGGAGATCTGCAGCGGGGGAGAGAGACCGCTCAGCACCATGGACATAGTCAAGGTGACACAAGTGTGTGTGTGTGTGTGTGTGTGTGTGTGTGTGTGTGTGTGTGTGTGTGTGTGTGTGTGTGTGTGTGTGTGTGTGTGTGTGTGTGTGTGTGTGTGTGGAGCTACGGAACCACGCTCTGGGAGATCTGCGGGGGGGGGGTCCACCACTCAGCACCATGGAAATAGTCAAGGTGACACACATCAGGCAATACAGTACAACACAACACAATACAACGCAACATGTATTTATATATAGCGCAGTATGACAACAATGATCTACAGTGGGGGGGGTGCGACACCCCCCTCAGCACCATTTACATAGTCAAGGTGACACACATTAGGCAACATGCAACCCAGCTTTTTGTTTATTTATGTGTTCCTTTCTTTTTTATTTTATTTTTATTTTTTTTATTTTTTTTGTAAAGATGCTTTTGGGATTCATTAGTGTCTGAACTGTCTGACAGAATTTCACAATGCTCGACTGAAACTCTTGAATTGAACACTCTTGATTTATTATTTTATTTTAGAAAAATCTCTTCTATGAAGACCGCCACCAGCTGCCGGCCCCCAAGTGGACGGAGTTGGCCAACCTCATCAACAGCTGCATGGACTATGAGCCGCTGCACCGGCCCGCCTTCAGAGCCGTCATCCGGGACCTCAACAGCCTCTTCACCCCAGGTCAGTAACCCATTAGTAACCCTCTAGACCTCAACAGCCTCTTCACGCCAGGTCAGTAACCCATTAGATTCCAACACCAGGTCAGTAACCCATTACACCTCAACAGCCTCTTCACCCCAGGTCAGTAACCCACTACACCTCAACAACAGGTCAGTAGCCCATTAGTAACCCTCTAGACCTCAACAGCCTCTTCACACCAGGTCAGTAACCCATTAGACTCCAACACCAGGTCAGTAACCCATTAGACCCATTACACCTCAACACCAGGTCAGTAACCCTCTACACCTCAACACCAGGTCAGTAACCCATCAGTAACCCTCTACACCTCAACACCAGGTCAGTAACCCATTACACCTCAACAGCCTCTTCACACCAGGTCAGTAACCCATTACACCTCAACACCAGGTCAGTAACCCTCTACACCTCAACACCAGGTCAGTAACCCTCTACACCTCAACACCAGGTCAGTAACCCATTACACCTCAACAGCCTCTTCACACCAGGTCAGTAACCCATTACACCTCAACACCAGGTCAGTAACCCATTACACCTCAACAGCCTCTTCACACCAGGTCAGTAACCCATTACACCTCAACACCAGGTCAGTAACCCTCTACACCTCAACACCAGGTCAGTAACCCATCAGTAACCCTCTACACCTCAACAGCCGTACGGCACCAAATGTCCGGGGTTCAAATGAGAAAATGTGCAAACTGTTTCTCTGTGTCTCTGTGAACTACGATATATTATCAAATCTTCTCTTTCCCTCTGTGTCCCCTGTAGACTATGAGCTTCTGATGGAGAGTGACATGGTTCCGGCCCGGAGTCGCGGCCTGGGTTTCCCCGGCACCTTCGAGAGCCAGGAGCCGGCCCAGTTCGAGGAGAGACACCTCATCTTCCTGCAGCAGCTTGGAAAGGTGCCAACCCTCTTTCTTTTTTTTCTTTTTTATATTTTTTGGGGGCTTTTTGGGCCTTTATTTTTGTGAAAGGACAGTCGAGAGAGACAGGAAGAAAGTGGGAGAGAGAGAGATAGAGATGGGGAAGGTTCGGTAAAGGACCCGGGCCGGAATCGAACCCGGGTCACCGACGTAGCAGTGCTGTGCCCTACCGTTTCAGCCAGGGCACGGCCAGGTGCCACCTCTGACAACCACCTCTCACCTCTCACAAAATGGTTTTATCACTCCCACTTAGATTGGATTGGATTCAGTTTGATTAGAACTAGATGATATTCATTTAATTTAATTTCAATTCTACTTAGACATTACTTAATTGGCATGACAGGCAGCGCAAACAGTGCAATCTTCGCACAGGGAGCGCCGATTTGCACCAATATTTGGCTACTGTCCTTATTTGACTACCTTTAGCAATGGGACTTCAAATGTCCCGGAGGTCCGCCTTAAGCTGATTTGAGTGAGTGTAATGCAATGTAATGTGATGTGATGTAACGACTGGTCATCTTGTGCACAACACAGGGGAGGTGGTAGCCGCTAGCCGCTTTATAAACCGATGTAATGTCTGGTCACCTCCACCAGGGCACCTTTGGCAGCTTGGAGAAGTGCCGAGAGGCAGAGCGGGGCTCGAACCTGCAACTCTTTGGTTGCCGAACAGGCTCCTCTACCACCTGAGCAACCACTGCCCCATTTATAAGTATAATGCGATGTAATGACTGGTTTATAATATTATGTAATGTCTGGTCACCTCCACCAGGGCAACTTTGGCAGCGTGGAGAAGTGTCGTTACGACCCGCTGCAGGATAACACGGGGGAGGTGGTGGCCGTGAAGAAGCTACAGCACAGCAGCGCCGAGCACATGAGGGACTTCGAGCGCGAGATCGAGATCCTCAAGTCCCTGCAGCACGAGAACATTGTCAAGTACAAGGGCGTCTGCTACAGCGCAGGTCAGTCTTTCACCTAGGACAGAGGGGGGCACATTAAATGGAGAAAAGCAGGTATAATATTCTGTTATATATTGTATTTTATATTTAGCTATCTCAGTAAAACATAATATTGACCATTGACTGTTAAGGAGCAAGTCTACAGGGGACTATGACTATGTTGGTCATCTTGAAAGTGATTAGGCTTCTGTTTCCAAATGCACTCTGTAGTCACCTCAGTCCTTCCCATGTCTGTGTTGTTGCATGAGGGTGTTTTCAGTAAAAACCAAAACTGCTGACAAGGATAATGCCAAGTTCCTCTTTATTTGTATTTCACAATAAAAACAACGCAATATGTGCTATGGGTGTGTGTGAGAACGAAAGCTGTTGCGTACATTACTTCTGATTTCTGTCTTTATTTATGTTTACAGTTGCACAGCTATGTTGTCCTGGAATAGTTACGTTTGCGATAATGTAAATAATCATATCACTACAGACAGGGTTCATTTTGGCTTAATTAACATGTCTCTACACTTGGGATGTGATGTTTTCGCCATCACAACCTTAAACCAACCATAAGAAAATCTGACTTGATTGACCTCAGAGGATGTGATGAATACCAGGTAGTCTTGTTGCATCGACTGCTTGCACTCTGGGGAGGAAGAGTCAAAGGTGTGACAGGGCAGGGGTAAACATTGTTATGACTGTAAATGTTCAGGTAGGCACTGAACTGTGTTGTTTTGACAAACATCCGTGTGTGCGTGCGTGTATGTGTGCGCGTGCATCTGTGTGCGTGTGTGTGCACGTGTGTGTGTGCACGTGTGTGTGTGTGTGTGTGTGTGTGTGTGCGCGCGTGTGTGTGCGCGTGCGTGTGTGTGCGTGTGTGTGTGTGTGTGTGTGTGTGTGTGTGTGTGTGTGTGTGTGTGTGTGTGTGTGTGTGTGTGCACGTGTGTGTGTGCACGTGTGTGTGTGCACGTGTGTGTGTGCACGTGTGTGTGTGCACGTGTGTGTGTGCACGTGTGTGTGTGTGTGCGCCTGCGTGTGTGTGTGTGCGCGTGCGCGTGCGCGCGCGTGTGTGTGTGTGTGCGTGTGTGTGTGTGTGTGTGTGTGTGTGTGTGTGTGTGTGTGTGTGTGTGTGTGTGTGTGTGTGTGTGTGTGTGTGTGTGCGCGTGCGCGTGCGTGTGTGTGTGTGTAGGTCGGCGTAACCTGCGCCTGGTGATGGAGTACTTGCCTTACGGCAGCCTGAGGGATTACCTCATGAAGAACAAGGAGCACTTCGACCACAAGAAGCTGCTGCTGTACTCCTCACAGATCTGCAAGGTACTGCACACTGCACAACTAGTATCATGTTATTATGATATTATCATTATCTTATTATTAGAATATCACTACCCCCCTCTACCCGATCTGCAAGGTACTGCACACTGCACAACTATTGTCATGTTATTATGTAAGGGTTAACGTTCGGCGAGAAGGTCGCTACCGTGGAATAGCAGCACGACAGAGAGAATCTTTAGACCCCGACGCGGAGCCGAAAGTTAACCCGCTTATTATATGCATACCTGCAAACTCGTCACCTTTTGGTGACAGTCACCTTTTTCCCGGCAAATTAGGTCATTCACGTGAATAGAAATAGAACCCCCGCTGTACACTGTCACCTTTTTTTCTTTGACGAGTTTGCAGGTCTGTATATGGATATACTTAAATGATTCACACATGGCGGGGACATTTCTTTAGGCCTATTTAATGTTAAGTCTATTATAGTTTTTAATGTCAAAAGATTGTTGCTGCGCAAAACAAAACGTTGTGGAACACCGCTAGGCAACAGCTAGGTAGCCAGGACAACAGGTGTTGTCTATCACAGCAGCTGATTAGAGTCTTGTTGAAAAGTCGCTTTAGCAGTGAAAAGTCTTGTTGCCATTGACAGCGGTCTGTTATAGACCAACCCGTCCGTTATCGAAAATTATTATATGGTTGTGACGTCATCGGTCGAATGCTCCATTCATTTCAACGGGGCTCCCCAACGTTCGCACGTCTGTTATTTTTCGATAACGGACGGGTTGGTCTATAACAGACCGCTGTCAATGGCAACAAGACTTTTCACTGCTAAAGCGACTTTTCAACAAGACTCTAATCTGCTGTTGTGATAGACAACACCTGTTGTCCTGGCTACCTAGCTGTTAGCGGTGTTCCACAACGGCACTTTTGTTTTGCGCAGCAACAATCTTTTGACATTAAAAACTATAATAGACTTCACATTAAATAGGCCTAAAGAAATGTCCCCGCCATGTGTGAAACATTTAAGTATATCCATATAATAAGCGGGTTAACTTTCGGCGAGTCGGTCGCTTTGTGGAATAGCAGCGCTCCGCGTCGGGGTCTAAAGATTCTCTCTGTCGTGCTGCTATTCCACGGTAGCGACCTTCTCGCCGAACGTTAACCCTTACATAACAGACGTGCGAACGTTGGGGAGCCCCGTTGAAATGAATGGAGCATTCGACCGATGACGTCACACCATATAATAAGATATTATCATTATCTTATTATTAGAATATCACTACCCCCCTCTATCAGATCTGCAAGGTACTGCACTACACACAGCTATTATTATCTTATTAGTAGAATAATTATTATAATCAGACAACTATAATGATGGTATTATGATTAGAATATTACTACTCTTCCCAGATCTGCAAGGTACTGCACAGCACTATACACACATTTAACAATTATTATCATAGTATTATTATCTTGTTATTAGAATATTACTACCCTTCTCTCCCAGATCTACAAGGTACAACATGCTTCACAACTTTTTATCCAATGCGACATTACAGTCCCTGGAGCAGTATGGGGTTAGGTGCCTTGCTCAAGGGTACGTCAGCCATGGAGTGTGGTGGGAGTGGTAAGGGTGGGATTCGATCTTGCAACCCTCTGATCTAAACTCCATGTCCTTAACCACTAGACTAGGCCATTGCTGCAACTATCCTTGTAGTGATAACAAGGACTGGTCATTACAACATCTCTCATGTACTCCCCATCCACAGTGAAGACTCATCTCTCCTGAGAGAGTTTCTCTGCATAATATAACTAACTCTACTCACCTCTAATCATGGGTACTAACCTGCACCACATTTCATGGGCTCTACTCTACTCTATTATACTCTACTGTGCTCTACTCTACTATAAACTACTCTACTGTACTGTACTATACACTACTCTTCTGTCCTCTACTCTACTCTACTCTACTCTTATCTACTATACACTACTCTTCTGTCCTCTACTCTACTTAACTCTTCTCTTCTAATCATGGGTACTAACCTGCACTACATTTCATAGGTCCTCCACTATTCTTCTGCTCTCTGTCTGTTCTACATTACTTGTATACTGCTGTGCTCTGTACTGACCCCTCACTCTCTGTACTTGCCTGCTTGTCCTCCTTGTAAGTTAAATGTAATTTAATGTAATGTAATCTGCAGGGAATGGACTACCTGGCTACGAGGCGCTACATCCATCGAGACCTGGCCACGCGCAACATCCTGGTGGAGAGCGAGGTCCGGGTGAAGATCGGAGACTTCGGCCTCACCAAGGTGCTGCCTCAGGATAAAGAATACTACACTGTCAAGGAGCCAGGGGAGAGCCCCATATTCTGGTCAGTACTTTATTCTACTTTACTTTACTTTACGTTACGTTACTTTTCAGGACATTGCACATTAATGAACATACACATGTAAATGTGCCAGATTATAGCTGAGCACAATGGCGGAGCAGCAGGGGTGTATCCGACGGGGGGGATGAGTACGTTGCATCCCCCCCACTTTCAGTGGAAGGCCATTCCATCCCCCTCACTTTTGTGAAACTAAACATCACTAAAATAGCCATTTGAAATGAAATATTATATGTTCGCCTGTCAAAGTAGGGAAATGAAAAATGTTTGCTTTCGTTGCATCACTCTATTTTACTCTAGTTGCGCGAATATAACTACAGCTGTTTGATCAGCCTGCAGAGCGTGCTGGAGGCAGTGCTGACAGAGTGCGTGGTCACAGGTTTTCATGGTGCTGCTGCAGACCCAAGGTCTATGCTGCACGCAGACGCCCTCAATGAAGTATCACTGAAAGGATTTAATAACAGACTGTTTTATATTAGCAAAAGTTCATTGCCTGTCATGATGAGGGAAGCATTTTCAGCCGTTAATAGACGCAAATTGACCTGTCACATACATCCCCCCCTCTATTTGAAAAAAGAAGGCAGTCTGATAGCGGGTCATGAAAATTCTATCTGCTTCGATGAGTGACGAGCTGTTCAGTTGCACCGAGTTACAAATATTTTGTTGGCACCCCTCCCCCACTCACTGTGAGAAAAAAAATTATACAATCGATCAGAATTATAGCTCGCAAGTTGCTAGTCTAGTCAGCAAGGGATCATTCACAAGCGACTAGCAAAGAAAGACAGCTCCCAGCAGAATATAGCCTACCAACATGCATGACATTGGTGATGGCAGAAAATAGCCCGAACTTTAATTTAATGTCTTTAAAGTGCAATAGTTTGTACTCTCGCCGAATGAGACGCCAAGAAAAGGATGGATAGAAGCTAGAACTCAGGTAGGATCTTTTCCCCTCCTCAATCATGCCCGCGCGCCGAGCAAAAAACATAGCCTACTTTTAGACTACCGGTGAGCTACTTGCGTATGATGTCATTTCATCTTTAGCTTACCGCAAGCTATCTATTATGGCTTTCTATGAGCAGCATTACATTAATCTGGGTTCACCGTCTGATTGCTAACAAACTTTACTTTTCAACATCATGCAAGAGGCAGTTTCAGCTCATGTAAACTTCTGGTGAATATGATAAGAGGTTGTCTGTATGACTGTGGTAAATTTAAAGGAAACAACCTTCATTCATTTTGTTGTTGCTCATTTGTTGCTAGTGTCTGAGTTGCGTAACTATTTTTGTTATGTTTACGTCCACGTATTCGAGGCAACGCAGTTTGGTTGCAAGCTTCTTGTGCTGTGGAGTGTGCTGCTATGCTACATATTTAATGGAGTGTCATCTGTAGGCCTACGTGTGTGTTTTAGCGGTTGAATTTGAGATTGTGCTCAGCTCAGACTCAGAGCCTGTTTGCGAATAGTAGCCTACTTGCGATGTGAGCTCTTATACATATCGTGGAGAGGAGACACCACGCCTGTCTGCCCAGCCATGAGACTAGTTCTAGAGTTGAGTGAGTGACAAACTGATCTCCGCACACATTATTCAGGCAAGCCTGGAGCTTGCAAACTGACCAAGGCTGGTCATGCTGTATTCTCGCAATCATGTTTTGCCTACAATTTTGTTTATTGATGAGACATTTTCCCGGTGTGCTGTGTATCATTTCCATATTAAAAATAGGCTACTGTAGCAGTGCATCTGCTCTTTTATCAATAATAATTTTCAAACTGCTAGTGCAGAGAGGTTCATATTTTTCAGCCAAGTTGCAAGTTGACACTGTGTTGCCTGCATGCGTATTATAGCCTTAATTTAATACCACAGTTTACAACAACCATCACTAGGCCTAGTATTTAAGTATCTGTATAGCAAACCAGTAGGCATATGGTAAAATTCACTAAAGCATTCGAATGGATGAAACAGATAAATATGAATCGGCTTGTTGAGGGGTTGATTGATTTTATGGGCAGATTTGACTCTTGGGTTGACAAGTTAATTTCCAATTTCCAGTGTGTGTGTGTGAGTGTGTGTGTGAGAGAGAGAGAGCGAGAGAGAGAGAGAGAGAGAGAGCGAGAGCGAGAGCGAGAGAGAGAGAGAGAGAGAGAGAGAGAGAGAGAGAGAGAGAGAGTTTACTTAATGGATCAAAGCTTGGTGCAAGGAAAGCCCAGCTGAGAATTTTATAGTCATGGATACTGATTGCGTTCCAGAGAGTTTGGGTTGTTGAATCTTATGTGCGATACATACAACAAGATACTGTGATGCATATACATATAAGTATGGGTATACTTGCAATTTGTTTCTGTACAAATAGAGTATATGGAACTAGGCATGCTGAAATTTGTGCGCGGGGCGTGGGGGGGATTTGGGGCTATATTTGATCTCAGAACCCCCCCACTTTTTAAAAGCTGGATACACCCCTGCGGATCAGCCTTTTCTGTTTTGTTTATTATGGAGAATGTGCCAATGATGCAGTGAATGCCCATGCTGAGCTATAAATGCAGGTAGAATACTGTTGAAAAGTTGCAATTAGCTAAAAGCTGCAATCGCTGAAACAAATGAACTCCGGATTCTCTGACTGAGTAACTGTTGTGTTGTGTTGTAGGTATACTGAGTGACGTCTTGTGTTGTGTGGTTTGTGTTGCAGGTATGCTCCCGAGTCCCTGACTGAGAGCAAGTTCTCGGTGGCCTCTGACGTGTGGAGCTTTGGAGTCGTGCTGTATGAGCTCTTCACCTACAGCGACAAGAACTGCAGCCCTCCTGCTGTAAGTGACTTTAATTTGACATAGGCAGAGTTGTATAAAGGAGAAGTAGACGTACTGTTACAGATGTAATTACAACACTAGAAGTGCTGTTACAGATGTGATTACAACACTAGTAGAAGTGTTACAGATGTAATTACAACACTAGTACCGTAGTATGATATTACAGTTGCAGTTATATAGCTTCTGATGAAACGTACCGGTAATCCAGACATGAATTATTTTTTATTATTATTTTTAAAGTATTTTTGAAAATGAAATCCTTCCTTCCTTCCTCCTGCTGATGCGCTGTGCTGCGTTGGTCTGGTCCGCAGGTGTTCATGGAGCAGATGGGCAGTGATAAGCAGGGCCAGATGATCGTCTACCACCTCATCGAGCTGCTGAAGAAGGGATACAGGCTGCCCGCACCACTAGGCTGCCCCCTAGAGGTGAGGAGCTCAACTGCATGACATGGCAATGTTCTAACCGGGTGCATTCAGGCCCAAAAGTTCATGATCTCTTATCAAATCTTCAAGTTTCTTTTGTTTCAGACATGTAAAAGTTTTTTATCTTTTACCTGACATGTTTTTGCAATGAGACTTCTGTATTCGGAAGTTTCACCGTCGAAACATGTCAAGTAAAAGATGAAAAACTTTTACATGTCTGAAACAAAATAAACTTTTTTGCATTACATGTCAATGTTCAAACGGTACATTGCATTCAGGCCAAAAGTGGCCAAAGAACACAAGTCACCGAAAAAGCTAGCGTCCCTCTGCTGTAGTTTGTCCACTCATGTCATGCGATGGGACTGATTGGATTGGTTTAGCTTGTTACATGCTGCTGGCTCTGGATTGATTTAGCTCGTTACATGGCGCTGGCTCTGGCCAAACTACTCCACTTCACTGGTAACCAATTGGCTCTGTTTGGCCCTATCAAAGAATTGTCTGGTAGAGGAAGATACTTCATGCCCCTGCATTGATTTCCTGGATCCACATGATGTCAGGTGAACGCCCCTATAGGAGACCTGTGGTTAGGAGACCTTTGGAGTCTTACGGTTGAGAATAGATGGAGTTCCCGAAAGATTATATTAAAATATCAGAAACTACATATGTGAAGCCCCTGACACAATTCAAACAGGATCAAAAGAGCATTAATACATGTATCGCCATTGAATTAGATGCCAAAAATCAACTTCCAGAGGTCTCATGGATGCGGGAATGTGTGGCATTCCTTATGAGCCCTACGGACAAATACATTAATGCTCTGGTCGCTTTGGGTCTTAACATATTGATGAATTGAGATGGTACATTTTAACTACCTTTTAGAAGTACAATTGTCCTAATGGACCATGTATACTATGTACGTAGTAACATTTCCCGACATTAAAAATAAATGAATAAAATATTGACCAAACAAAAAAAGTAGACTGAAGTGAAGAACTCTCAAGTGCTGAGGAAAAACATTGCCTTCTAAAAAGAAGGGAGTCCAAGGCACTCTTTGTGTCCAAAAAGTATATTTTTAAAAAACCCTTTACTCAAACATGGCTATTATTGATTTTAAAAGCCTGATCAGGGAAGACACCAACATGTGTCATTTTTGGATGAGAAGAGTGCCTTGGACTCCCTCCTTTTAGGAGAAAATAAGTCGAGTGCTACTCTTGTCTTCACTGAGTTTTCTCCCCCTCCCTTCTGCTCCTTTGCAGATCCAGGATCTGATGGGCCAGTGCTGGAGGAACGACCCGTCCCAACGCCCCTCCTTCAAGGACCTCAGCCAGGCGGTGGACGGCATTTGAGGAGGAGAGGACGAGGAGGACTGAGCAGCGTATGAGGAGGAGAAGAGGAGAGGAGGAGGCCTCAGCGGTGGACCGCATCTGAGGAGAAGAGGAGGAGGAGGAGGAGGAGGCGGCCTGAGCAGTGCACAGCATATGAGGAGGAGGAGGGGAGGCCTGAGCAGTGCACAGCATATGAGGAGGAGGAGAACTGAGCGGCTCGGTCTTGGCTGTGGGGCACTGCTGTAAAGAAGGCAGCGTCCATGTTGTCTCGGATTGTTGGGACTGTCTCAATTGGATTGTCATTGCATCAGCTGCACCAAACGGAAAAGGCCCGTTCCTCAATCAGACCTGTAGGCTCCCGTAAGGAATGGGGTTTTGGTTTAAACGGAAAGACTTCAGTGCAGGTGAAATAAATGAAGAAGGCAGGGAGCACAGCACAATGCAGTGCAATGCAGTGAAATGCAATCAGATGCGATGCGATGCAGTGCAGTGTATATCCATTGCATCGGAACAGAAAGAGACCTCAGTGTTGTGCATTGTTTCTCTGTTTTCTTCAGCCCGCTTGTCTGGCTATCTGGCTGCCTGTCTCTCTGTTTGTGTCTGCCATCACCCAGCCTGTTATAATGTGCCTTGTATTCTTCCTCAAGAGTTGAATACCAGTTGCTGTGGTGAAAAGTGCCACGAGAGAGAGCGAGGGGTTATTTTTTTAAAGTGTTTGTTTGCTCACCAGGTGTAATGTGCCCCATTTCAAATACAGTAATGCGATATACTATGTAATCATCGACCTCAAGATATAAGGCCTTTTATGTGCCAGGAAAGGACCCCTCCATATTAATGACAACAAAGAAAAATGATAATAATCACACACACACACACACACACACACACACACACACACACACACACACACACACACACACACACACACACACACACACACACTCTATCATGAAGTGGAGCCTGGATAAAAGAAAAGTCACTTTTTATTTTCTTTTTCTATCTGACTGTGAACGCCAAAAAAGCTGTGCCGAAATACTGAAGAGAAGAATATATTTTTTTTAAACTCTGCAGAGTGGACAAGAGGAGACACACACACACACACACATTTCTTAGTGTTTATATTATGTGTATACGTATGTTTGTACATTTGAGACTGTGTCTGGTGTTCTTATGCATATCTATGCTGAGAGGTTGTGTTCTCTCTAATATGCGGACTCCCGTCCTCCCTTGCTCACTTTCCTCCTTATTGTGGCCTTTTGACGACATCACGACGACAGAATCAATTGTATTTCTTCAATATCTCGCAAAAGCTCAATTTGTAAACATTATGGTGAGTTGACGAATAGTCCCCCAAAAGTTAGTTGTGGCTTGGCTGACAGCAGGGAAACTCTATTGTTTTCTCCACGGAGGCGGGGGCGTCAGCGAAACGCGAGGACACAAGTACAGACCGAGGACGGGAGTTCCACGTATTGGAATTCACCCTTTGTGTAGCTCTCCTCTGTAAACTTGCCCTCTGCCCAACCACGGGAGTATTAGTAGGCTCGTTCGTGACGACGCAGTAAGATTTTTGCTAGGCAGTGGGCATGCGCACTTTGCCAGTTTGATGCATTGTGGTTAGAAAATTCTAACCAGAATGCATCAAACTGGCAAAGTGCGCATACCCGCTGCCTAGCAAAACTCTTACTGCATCGTCACGACCGAGCCCATTATGGTAAACTCCAATGGACGCATTTGTGATGGCGCATTGCTGGTTTTGCTTTGCAGCTTTGCTGTGTAGCACACATGCTAATTCTAACCACAATGCATTGAAACGGCAAAGTGTGCATGCGCGCCGCACAGCAAAAACAGCAATGCACCATCACGAACGCAGCCATCGCTTTGTCCACGGCGGCGGGGCAATGGCAACGGCAGCGAGGCAACAGGATGGGAGGAAGCAGTTTGGATTGCACCCTCAGAGTTCTTTACGATACCTTACCTCCCCTCCTGTCTTGGGCTTGTGTGGCCTTGTGATGACATCACAAGACGCCATTGACGACAGTAGTTTATTTCAATAGGCTCGTTCGTGACGAAGCAATACGATTTTTGCTAGGCAGTGGGCATGCGCACTTTGCCAGTTTGATGCATTCTGGTTAGAATTGTCTAACCACAATGCATCAAACTGGCAAAGTGCGCATGCCCACTGCCTAGCAAAAATCTTACTGCGTCGTCACGAACGAGCCTATTGAGGACAGAAGTTTATTTCAATATCTTGCAAATCTCAGTTCAAATGTCATCCTCATAATTTGCAATCGGGAAGTTGAATGGGGAATACCTGTAGTCCCAGTCTGACACCAGCAAAAAGTGTTTGTTTTGTCCGTGGAAGCAGGGCGAAGCAAGATGCCACAAGTACAGTGCAGGTGGAGGGCGGGAGTTAGGATATTGGAGAGAAGACATGGGGTGGATTCCAAAATGCGGACTTCCATCCTCACTTGCCTGCTTGTGACGTCATGATGACGTCACCGACGATGACAGAAAATGAATTCAACATCTTGCAAAAGCACGATTCTAATGTCATTTCCTAATTTGTAATTGGGACGGTGAATGAAAATGAATCCCCCGAAAATTGTTTTGGCTAGGCTGACAGTGGGGAAACTTTGTTTTCTACGTGGGCGTCAGCAAAATGCGAGGCCACAAGCACAAGTGGAGGACGGCAGTCTGCATATTGGAGTGCACCCACGGTGTGCTGGTGTGTGTCTTCCTCTGTCACAGCTGAACTGCTGATTGGCTCTCACTCTGATCAGCAAAAACCTTCTCTTGGACTCACACAGACGAGCGAATGGACAACAAGAGAGAGACAAAGATATGAGGACATAAGGACTTTGATATGATATATGACTTAGGACTGAGCAAACGATATATTTTTTTATTTGCAAAAAAAAAGAGAGATATTTTTCATTGAATGAAGCGTCATATTTTGACTATGGTCTATAATTATGTATGTTATGTTATTTTGAGGCATATAATGTTGTCCTATGAGCAGGTGGAAATGTCATCAACACAAGACCAAATGGAGATGGACGACATTGGGCTGCTTCTATATTGCTTCATTAAATTGCTGCCTGGATAATTATATCATGTGATCAGTGTCAGTGATGTGTTAGGAACTGAATGATACACTTTTAGCTGTGCTTGGTGCCGAACAAAAACAATTGTGTTTTTAGATGCGTTCTTGCATCTCTATAAGAGGGTATGTCCGGCTGTCGGTCTGTCCATCTGAAACGCTTTCTCCAAATGATCATTCGGTCCTGTGTCGCCAAGGTGGCAGTGCACAGACGGACGCATCTTTTGTCCACCTGTTGGACTTCTTTGAAAAAGGTTTGCACACTCCTTTGGATTTTTTTTTCCAGAAAGATCAAACGTCATCATGCCAATGACGTAGAAGAAAAAGAAAAAAGCCAAAGGAGTGTGCTATCCTTTTTTCTTTCTTTTTTTCGGATTTAAGATTATTATTTTTTGGTCTTTTACAACTTTATTAATGGTAGGACAGTGTGAGAGGTGGACAGGAAGCGAATGGGGAGATAGACTGGGAGGGGTTGACAAAGGACCCGGGCGGGGAATCGAACCCGGGTCAGCCGAATGGCTTTTTCTTTTCCTTTTTTGGAGAAATTGAATGATAACCTACTTGTAAACACATATGTGTAACGGAGGCTAACTAGCACAGAGTTGGCGTGGAACGTTGGTAAAACCTCCCTCCGATAGCCTCATACAGTCTCGTGCCGTTGGGCCGAGAGACTAGTCTCTTGGCCCAGCGGTATCGTACTGTGTCTCCCATTGCCGAACCGTGTAGTTGACGAGGTCGTGCGTTCGATCCCCGAGGGGGGTGAACAGGTGCAAGATGACCTCCGTCACAGTGGTGCCGTATGACCCGGGATGGGAGTGAGGTTTAAGGGGGAGAGTGTAACGGAGGCTAACTAGCACAGAGTTGGCGTGGAACGTTGGTAAACCTCCCTCCGATAGCTTCATACAGTCTCGTGCCGTTGGGCCGAGAGACTAGTCTCTTGGCCCAGCGGTATCGTACTGTGTCTCCCAATCCGAACCGTTGTAGTTGACGAGGTCGCACGTTCGATCCCCGAGGGGGGTGAACAGGTGCAAGATGACCTCCGTCACATATGGTGTTCAGTTGATCAACAAAGCCCTGTAGAAATATTGGTGGAATTATAGGGTAATCATATGAATATCTAATAATTCCAAACAGGTTGACGCTAGTCTCAACACAATCCACCGTAACAAGTCTTAAATGGTTGTTTTGTTTTACTGAAATGTGTGTCCACTACTTATACACCTTCAGTACGAAATGCATCAAAGCTGCTAAGATGCTGAACACCACATCCTGTCAAAGCTGCTAAAATGAAAACTTGTCATTCACCAAGGCCTGTTCTACATTGCCTGGTTACCACCAGACTTAATCACAAGTGAGATAAGGTCTGGTGACCTGTCTACTGCAAATCCCGTAGGGGGGGGGGTGATACAACGGTTGTTTATTGGGCGTTGCGAATGTGTATCATTTGGCATACTTTGCCCATAGTCAATCGTGTCAGTTGTATCTATTCAAATAAACTGCAGTCATCACCTTTCCACGCCTCCCTGCTCTCTGATTGGAGAGACAGGGACCATGATCTGGTACCCTTGCTGTGGACAGACTCCTTGCTGTCTTTCAGATCGGAACGAGTGAGCAGTGCAAAGCAGCTTGGGATTTCCCATGTACATACGTTACTGTGGTAGTCTAACACGCCACAGCCACATATTATCTTTTCATCACATGCATGCAGATGTAAGCTCATGACTGATGAGCTGACACACTGCTTCTTGCATGCGTCACATTTGTCTTTGACCAATATTTCATCATTCTCATCATGACTGCACCATATGACATCCAAGCTCTTTTATGTCAGGGGTGGGGAACTTTTTTCATTCGAATTTCCCCAAAGTCCCCTAAGGGCCGTACTATGAACACAAACCAGGATTTCCACTTGCACTTAAAGCCTATGAGTGCGTTACAATATGCGACCTTGCCTCCTACATTTGTGCTTGTCTCCTCGTACCAGGAAGTAATATGTCATGATGACATCACTGAAAACCGCATCATATTTCAATATCTTACAAAAGCTCAATTGTAGAGTCTTTTTCTCATTTGGGATGGTGAATGAAAAACAGTCCCTCAAAAGTTGTTGTGGCTAGGCTGACAGCTGGGAAACTTTATCGTTTTCTCCATGGAGGAGGGGCCAGGAGGCGGGACGAGGAGACAAGCACAAGTGAAGGAGGCAAGGTCGCATATTGTAACGCACTTAAAGCCTATATTGAAGGGGGTCACCTTTACAACAGACCCAACGGTTAAGACGGCCTCACTGGTCGTAAATGGCCTACATGTTATACTCTAAGCTTCCAGTAGGAGACCTAAGTGAGTCATTCTGAAAGAGGAGAGAGAAAAAACAACAGCCAGGATACAAATGGCTACATCTCATATGGTGACATTACCAGGGCCTGATTAAGATGGCCTGGGGCCCCTAGGCTACAGGCTGCTGTGGGGCCCCCAGAAAGCAAATTTCACAACAAATTTGCATAGACAGTCATAATGACGTGCTAGGAATTAAGGATAACATGTCCACCAACGCTACTCAACATGAGAGATACATTTTGACCAATCAGGGGGCCCCTGGTAGGTAGGGGCCCTAGGCTGCAGCCATGTCTAGCCTGTGCATTAATCCGGCCCTGGACATTACATTTACTTTTGGATATTTATTAATGTAATAATGTGATTAATCTCAGATTTGCCATGCTATTCTAAATTAGATATTTAAACACTGTGTAACCACCATACTCAACAGAGTGAAATAACACAAGATTGGAAAGAGGTTGTTCAGCAGGGCCAGAGTAGGCCTATGATGGCCTGGGGCCCCTCGCTGAGAGGTTGCTGTGGGACCGCCTGGAAGCCAAATTTTGCAACAGATTTGCAATAGACAGTGTCATAATTATGAGCTAGAAACTAAGGATAACATCTCTACCAACGGTACTCAACACAACAGATTAATTTTCAATATTGCATCTTGTCACAATTCTGCAATTTTTCACGTTTTTTGCCAATCAAGGCCCCCTGGCAGGTGGGGGGCCCTGGCCTGCAGCCATGCCTAGCCTGTGGGGGCCCTAGGCTGCAGCCATGCCTAGCCTGTGGGGCCCCCTGGTAGGTGGGGCCCCAGGCTGCAGCCATATCTAGCCTGTGCGTTAATTCGGCCCAGGTGTTAAGCAGCAATCTCAAGGGGACAGAAAGACATCAAGACAAGCAAAAGCCAACTATACAAAAACAAAAGATTTTATTTAGAACATTGGTCAAGGTGAACACAGTAGGCAGAAAGATCACAACAAAATGCTAAACATTTTGATGTGCAAAATGTATAAAATAAATTGTAAATATAGCTGATAAGATACTTATTACAAATTAAGATTAGTCTCGGGATCAACACAAGCTTCAAAGTGGGACATTTTAAGGTGGCTGTAGTGGGAGAATCATGCTTCCATCTTCACAGAGTCCAGCATGGTCTGAGCTTCTTTGTATTCTTCCGTTTCTGCGAGATCTGCTTCGTTTTCCTGTGGGAGGGAAATGGTAAATTGGTCTTAAGAGTGTGTAAGAGTGTGAGCCCTGCGTGTGTGTGTGTGTGTGTGTGTGTGTGTGTGTGTGTGTGTGTGTGTGTGTGTGTGTGTGCAGGGTTCATACACTTTTTCACCAATTTTTTTCCATGACTTTTCCAAAACCTTTTTCTGAATTTCCAGGACCGAAAAACCAATGACCAATCGCGCGCGGGGGGTGGGGGCGTATTAGGCTATATTACAAGCTATATTACGTAGCCTATATTATAAATATGTAATTACTGTATATATTTATACTATAGACTATGGCATATTATATTATATATATTACATAGCCTATATTACAAATATGTAAAAAATAAACATATTCATACTATAGGTTATCTTTTACTACAAGCTATAAGCAACCATTATACTTCATGTTGTATTACATTAATTCTGCTATTATTCACCATTGTTATATAATTCGCTTGTCTAATGTACAGTCAGAAATGAAAATGAATAGGCCTAGGCCAGCCTATAGCAAATTAGGTCGTGAAATCATCATGAAGACACATTTGTATCAACATGCTCTCTATGGAGATGGATAAATGCTCATCCTGCCCAAGTAAGAAATCATAGGCCTGCCTACTACACCTGCCTAAGCACAACAGTCCAAAGCTCCTGTAAGAATGATAATGTTGTGGTCGTTGCTGGAGCAAAAAAAAAAGAGAGACTGCACTGTTCGTGGCATAGTTCTAGTCTGACGCCCACTCAAGGAGATGCTTGGGTGAGTTTCATTTTTAGGCGAGTGCATTTATGAGAAAAATACACCTAACCCCAAAAAAATTCTAACAAAAGGTTTCTCAGTGGTTTACAGTACTATCAGATGTACTTAACAACATACTAAAAATCTGCCAAAATCTGACTTCAGGAAAGGCCTCATTTTCAAGATGGCCGCCGCCGGGCCCTTAAATTGACTCTGGCCTTAAAATTGCATTGAAATGACCAGGAATAGTGGTGTTTGATGCATGTTTCAACCTTGTAATGTTGTCATTAGACTATGTTCGTGATATATAAATGGTTATTAGTGCAGTTTGCTGTTAAAATATCAATTTACAACTGTATGGTATTGTAATATTACACAAATTTGGCCTAGCGGTTAGGCCAAATACTGCTAACCTCTTCCTTGTGTGCATTTTAGTTTTTTTTTCCCAATTATGATTATGTTTTACATTAATATACATGTGTTGCATGGGCATGTTTTAAAATGTATTTATTTATTTTATTTTGTCAGTGATGATCAATGGTAAAAAGCAAGGAATCCATACGAAGGATTCAAAATTTAACTTTTCACTGCTTCCTGTATGGATAGACAAGAGATGAATGTGGACATAAAATAACATTGAAATGACCAGGAATAGAGGTGTTTGATATGTTTTTTTTTCACCATGTAATGTTACTGGAATATTTCCCTGATATTATGAATGGTTATAAATGCATTTTGATTTTGTTTTGATTGATGGCAGCCTACTGTGATATTAGCCAAATCTGCTCTGGCATACTGTATGTAAGCTAAGTACTGCTATCCCCTTTGTTTGTGATTATTTTCACTTTACTTTAAATATATGTATGTTTTTACATTTTATTTATTTATTATATATATTTATTTATACTGTATGTAGGCCCGATGACCTTATAAAGACCTTGAAATGACCAGGAAAAGTGGTGGTTCATGTTCGTTTTGACCAAGTAAATTAAAATAATATTTTGGGAATTAACTTAGAATTATCCACATCATACTGATCCCAATAATATTAAACTCTGGACTCTTCAGTCGTGCTGAAGAATTTGAATTTGGAACAAAATGTGTTATTTTTTGCATTCAAATATAATAAACATTAAACAGGAAATTCATCCATGACTTCCATCGCGACTCTGGCCAAGCTGAAGTGTGAGCCATATTCTTAATGGTGTGTGTCAAGCAAAGTGCATTGAGTTTCCAAAATTTGGGCAGCGCTGAAATAGCACAGATATGAGCAGTTTGACCAGATTGACTTGATCTTGAAATATTGGGCAGCATCATAGTAACAGGCTAAATCATAGTAGCTGGCTAAACATGATGCCCGAGAATTCCCCATCCTGCTGAAATGAATGTGACCTGTGGCCATCATTATGAAGTACCTTGAATTGCTAGTTATGTCATTCTCCCAGTGAAAGGCACTCAAGCTATGATGCTACCAAGGCATGTATAACTATTTGGCAAGAATCTGCTTCATCTTCCAGTTAAGTCTGTAGGACTTGGATACAAGCAAGAGAAGGCCCGGCAGGTTTTAGAGTTGATGGAGCCCGAGATCACAAAGTAAAAGGAGCTGCTGTAGCTATCCAAACGGCGCAAGTGGAGTGGCCTTGCAAGATGTCCAACCAATAAATTACCCTTTGAATGCAGTACTCCCACCTGGTCCATGCCCCTTGCTTGCCCTGGGATACAGGCAGGGCAGGAGCACCACCTTGTCAAGAATGAGTCACAGCTTGCACAATCATGCTCAGCCTTCTGCTTTTCACCCTGCTAATAAATGACTGGACGTCAACCTACAGTACCACTCCACTCTTGTTAAGTTCACAGACGATCAAGAGGGACAAGGCACACTACAGGAAAGAGGCAGACCATTTGAGCAGCACAAAGATGAGATGTGGGTTTGGCCTGATTATCATTGACTTTCAAATCTCTTCAAGACTTGGTCTGACCAAGAGCATAACAATCAACATTTCCCAAACGGCATGGTCGACCCACCCCCTTGGTTTGCTAATGGTTGCATGCTTCCCAACAAAGTGGGAGGAGTGCCGTTTTTTCCGGAGCTCAGAAATTATATTTGTATTGCACTTGGCCTGACTAGAAGCAAGGCTGAAGGTGTTGCGTCATCAGCAGGGCATGGCCTGGCTCGGTTTGGACATCAATGATGACCTATTCTGGACCAACACTGCATGTCAAGAAGTGTCTCAACTTCCTGAACAATCGAGGCAAGTGCTTTACCATCATCACCACATTTCTAAGACCACATTTGTGTACCTGTACTATGCCCCTTTAGGAGACAAGGAGAATGAATGGAGTTAAAAGGGAATTCTCGCCCATTTAGGAAACTGTACTTGATCCCACTTGGCTACTAATGCTTGGCTACTATTGTGATGGAGTGACCATCACTAGGGTTGTGGGTGTGTTCTGACTGTCACACCAACGAGATTGGCTCTTTGGTGTAGCGGTCAGGCCCCCCGTTTACAAGCCCAGAAGGTCTGGGTTTGGTTCTAGGCTGGGCAACTCTACTCCCCTTCGCTACAAATGGTGTCAGAAGTGGGATGGTGTGATGCCATCAGAAGCGTACGCATTGTGTGTGAGCCGTAATTCCAAGTGAGGGACACCCAGGATTGGTAACCCCGTGGTGAGGGACCCCAGTGATGGGTGAAGCACTGATGATGGGGCACACTGGATGGGGGAATTATGACGGGCAGTTGCGTGAGGGACACCATGAAGTGTGTGAAGTGCACGAGTGCGCTTCCTGAAGGGGAAGGCAGTGTGATGGAGTTACCATCACTAGAGTTGTGGGTGTGTTCTGACTGTCACACCAACGAGCCTGGCTCTTTGGTGTAGTGGTCAGGGCCCCAGTTTATTACCCCAGAGGGTCCAGTTTCGATTCTCGGCTGGGCAACTCTACTCCCCTTCGTCACAACCATATTGAATGGGTTTGGATACACCACCCACAAAGTAATCACAATAGTGATGCAAGCCACTCAACAAGCTTCTCTTCTGGCACCACCATAGTCTCAAACAGACTGTAAAGCCAGGCTCAAACTACACGACTAGCGATTGTGTGTCCGATGTTGGCGTCGGGGTGCACCGCACACTAGAAGAGAATCGCAACTGTCAATCTTGTCGCTGCTCGCAGCCACCGAGACAATGCCCGACGTTCTATTTCCAGTCGCAAATATCAAACACTGTTTGATTTCTACGACTTGCGATCGGCGACTCTTTGAGCTGCCAAAGTTCTATCTCAGAACGTCGCTCACGACGAGGAAATCTTCCCCGACAATCGCTTGCGATGGTCCTGGGGAGTAACGTTCCAGCGATTGTCGTAAGAGGGGTTTTCAGCCGAGAATCGGCGCGATAGTCGTGTAGTTTGAGCCAGGCTTTAGGATGCTGAGTTCTTCTCTGCACCCAACAGGCTGCCGGAAAAATTTGCATCTTTCAGAAGAACAATTGCTCTCAGACCCCCCAGAAAAGACTTTTCCCACATACAACTGTACTATGTATACCTGTTGTGCTAAACAAATACATAATAAACTGTCTTGTGCTCACAATCTCTTGTTTTTTACTGGTACTAATACCTGATCTGACTACCGTACGCATATGTGTAATTTGATTCATTTATTTATAGTTACTGTAATGTTTTGGTATTTTGTGTGTTGTGGCTGTGTACTTAGGTTAAGATAGGTTAAGATAAGTTAAGATGTATTTTTGGTTGTGCCTGTGCACATAGATGTTATAATATCATGCACTTTTAATGTTTGTCATGTCTTGTCTACACGGGAGGCAGTGAAAAGTGAAATTTTGAATCCTTCGTATGGATTCCTTGCTTTTTACCATTGATCATTACTGTCAAAATAAAATAAACAAATACATTTTAAAACATGCACATGCAAAACATGTATATTAATGTAAAACATAATCATAATTGGAAAAAAAAACTAAAATGCACACAAAGAAGAGGTTAGCACTATTAAGCCTAACCGCTAGGCCAAATTTGTCTAATATTACAGTACCATACAGTTGTAAATTGATTTTTTAACAGCAAACTGCACTAATAACCATATATATATCAAGGACATAGTCTAATTACAACATTACAAGGTTGAAACATGCATCAAACACCACTATGCCTGGTCATTTTAATGCAATTTTAAAGCCTGAGTCAATTTCAGGGCCCGGCGGCGGCCATCTTGAAAATGAGGCCTTTCCTGAAGTCAGATTTTGGCAGATTTTTAGTATGTTGTTAAGTACATCTGATAGTACTGTAAACCACTGAGAAACCTTTTGTTAGAATTTTTTTGGGGTTAAGTCATAAATGCACTCGCCTATTTGTGTTACAACGATCTGACCGATTTGAAAACAAAGCCACAGATGACTTTTTCAAACTCTAGTCACGCTGCCGTTTATACCGTATTTCAAAACAGGCGCGTCATGCAGACATTGGTAGCCTAATCGTTTGGCTCGCGGTCAGCTGCACATAGACTACTGTACGGATTTCATGTAATCTTTCAGCACACTGGACAAGTTCACTCGCAGGCAGCATGTGCATTGCTTATCAATATCAAAATCTCGGGGCTTACCGAAAGCATAAAGGTTCGCTTGGTGCCCTATCTGGCAAATTAAACCAAGACCAAACAGGTCTTAGGATTGTTTCCTTTTGGCATTAGCTACGTTTCAGTGGAACCGCTAAATATTTTAAAACGCGTTTAACTGCTAACCTGTTAGTAGCTGAGGAGGTAACCGCCTGCTGTATCTTGCCCTTCAGGTGGCTAACAAGTGCCGCTGCTTCGCCCATATCGGACGGACACATCACAACTTTCGTCCTCTCCAGCCATTGTTGATCATCTTTTCAGAAAGTTAAGCCGCGCATTGTTGAAGTAACACTTCGCGACATGCTGTAATATCGTACAGAACCACATTTCTTTTCTAGGATTAGAGCTATGATCACCTCTCACCACCACGCACACACTACATCTAGCTCGCGCGGCGCGTTACGAGGCGGGTTGCCAGGTGTGACTGATTTCTAGCGCCAAAAACGCTTGAAACCCGCCTGGAGCCATTACAACATGCGTTATTTGAAACCCACTCAATTTGGCAACACATGGTTAGGCAGACGCAGCCTGCACTAGACAACATTTCCACGAGAACTCGGACATTTAGATTTTATTACGCCGTGGCATCAACTTCATGAAGATAATTGATGAAACACTGGATGGATTTCCATGACTTTTCCAAAACTTTTGACCAAAAATACGTTTTCCATAACTTTTCCAGGCCTGGAAATTTGAATTTTCAAATTCCATAACTTTTCCAGGTTTTTCATGACCGTACGAACCCTGTGTGTGTGTGTGTGTGTGTAAATAGTTGAGCTGTGTGGCCTCACCAGGATCTGCATCAGGTCGGCGTGCGCCACGTTGAGACGACGACGGCAGTCTGGAATCATCATACGCGACTCCTGCAGCACCTCCACCTGAGGAGCAGAGCAGAGGACACACACACACATGCACGCACACAGATGCAGGCGCGCGCACACACACACACACACACACACACACACACACACACACACACACACACACACACGTCAGGATAAGCTCGCTCAACACCACCAATGACTTGTATCAAACGACATGTCATATATTACCTAATAATAACACATTCTTCAAACCCCATCTTTTCCCCTTCTTTTCACACCCAATTCATACATATTATCTATATAAATCATCTATTTTTTGGGAAAGCACAAAGCACCAAGTACATGACAAAACATTGCTAAATGACATCAAATCTCACAACAAATTAAGCTTAAGTTGTGCAGAGAAGTCAACTACAGAAGTGAACTACCAAAGTCAACAACAAAAGAAATCTACTACAAATTGAAGACAAAAGAAGTGTTATATTAGAAGACACAGGTGTCGTACATGTAGAGGTGTTATATTAGAAGACACAGGTGTCATACCTGTTTTTAAAGAAGTGTTATATTAGAAGACACAGGCGTCGTAGCCTGGTTCTCACCGACGGTGCGTGTGTGTGTACACAAACTACCGTCTGGTAGCACTGCTGTTAACATGCTCTTCTCTAGTCCGAAAATAAAGGGTGCATTTATTGCAACTCACCATCAACAAATTCCTCAAAAACGTTTTCTGTTCATCTCTAAAGAGTCAATATAGTCTATAATCCGTCCTGTGACTCATCAATGCGAGCTGCCGTTGATATTTAAGCAATAAACGCTCCGTTTATTTTCTCGAGAAGAGTATGTTAATGGCAGCACTACCAGATGGTAGTGTGTGTAGCTCTGCTCCACCAGGGGGCTCCAGGCGTCATACCTGTTTCTTGATGACGTATTCATCTCCTGCTTCTGCCTTCAAGCGCTCAATCTTCTCCTCCTGTTGCTTGGCCTCCTTTATGTACAACACTTCCTCTTTGGCCAGCCTGTCAACACCAGAGAAGTCAATACATTAAACTTAACCAAAGGGGGCAGTTCTCCAGGGCCCAGGGAGAGAGGGGGTCCAAAATTGGGTCCTCGTTGCATTGTATCTATTGAGCTGGGAGGCCCTTTCAAATGACTTTGTCCCGGCCCCAGTGAAAGCTGTCAGCGGCCCTGCATGTGCACCTGCTGGGACTACACCTGCTAATGCAAAGCAAAGTGTACCGAGGAGGATTGATAAGACAGGGTGGTTTAGTACGATTGGGGTGCAGGGTTATGGTGGTCAAATGCACTACTGATTAAACACGCTGCTCTATATGTCATAGGTCCTCCATTACGTTTACTCTATCTGTCTGTTCTACATTATACTGCTGTACTCTGTAGGCCTACTGTAGCCTACTGACCCCACACTCTGTAGCCTACTTGCTTGAATGTCATCCTTGTAAGTCGCTTTGGTCAAAAGTGTCTGCTAAATGCTGTGTGATGTAATTTAATGTTTTTACTCCAATATTAGTTAAATGCGTGTGAGTTGAGCTGTGGATGGAAAACAACTAAGTCTGTCATACAAGCTCCTTCCACTTCATCACCTCATTTAAACTCAATGTAATATACAATACCAACTTGGTGAGAAAAGATATGATGTGGCGTTAAAAACACGGTTGTTCTTCGCAACCACTTTTGAGATTAATAACCCACATTCCGAAAAAGGAACGTGCGTGCTAGGTTTTCCTTTTCTTTAGCCACCATCGCCCTAGAAAGAACGCCAATTTAATGACCTCATTCAAAAAAAGAAGTACAGTTTCCTTCCAACCAAGGTAACCTATCTGAGTAACCAGTAGACATGTGTACTTGTGTTTCAATCAGCTGACTCTGCACTAGTTGTATCAAGTTTGCGGTAGGTTCTTTTGAGTGTTTTGAGCTTGCAAGCTGTGGATGGAAAACAACTAAGTCTGTCATACAAACTCCTACCACCTCATCGCCTCATTTTAAACTTTTAAATTTAATATACAATACCAACTTGGTGAGGAAAAATATGATGCGGTGTTTAACAACCACTTTTGAGATAACCCACATTCCGAATAAGGAACGTGCGTGCTATGTTTTCCTTTTCTTTAGCCACCATCGCCCTAGAAAGAACGTCAATTTAATGGCCTCATTTGCTATACAAGATTACAAATCGAGCGCGCAATAGCTGGGAGTTTTCCAGGGCTGCGCAATAAATGCACCGCCCCAAAACTGCAATTCATTGTTTTGCTAAATAAAACATCAGGCTGGCCTAGCGAGATGAGTCAGGGTAGCCTAAACCCGCAATGATAAAGGCCTGTTACTGTTATTAACGATACAAACAAGTATAATGTGTTGTCAAACTACAGCGTTAGATGACAGCGTGAATTTGTGAAAGTTGACAACGCTGACAACATTGATGGTTGCAAAAGAACATGTTATGGAAATGATCATGTGCATGTCATCCTTCTTTCTGGGGCGTTAGCTTAGCCAGTTACTGTAGACAAAAGCAGGTTCTTACCTCTTCACGACTCCTGTCTTGATTTTGATTTGACGTATTCTTGGGTCAGCCATGATAAAGACGTTTTTCTTAACCCTCCTGACAACAAATGCGTGTAAATGAATGAAGTCCAAGCACAGGTGATATCTGTGAGATGAATTTCTGTGCAAGCCTAGCAAACGGATCTTCAGACTGCGCATATGCGAATTGTCTTTCAGAGGAAATGACGTACTCTGAAACTCGGAAGCTTGATTCATGTGTCGCTGCTGGCTTCACGGCTTGTTACCAAACAGTCTGATGTTATCAAACAAAGTGCCGCCTTGCTGGTTACTCAACAATCGGATTGCATGTGGAGGACTACCGTCTCGGACGTGGATTGCATATTTTGAAGTGGACAAGCTGATTTAAAAGAGCGTTTTAGGACATTTACTTCTTCAAAATGGATAAAACTTTAAAGAGAAAGCATGGCAGTGAACGCACAAAGTCTGGGCACGAGGAGGGAGCTGCGAACAGCAAAGCCAAAAAAGCGAAGCTTTCCACACGCCCAGAGAAAGAGAAAATTAAAGAAGAAGCGGGGAAAACCACAAAGAAACGAGCTCATTCGTCAACGGAGGAAAGCAAATCGAAGACCACATCTGAAGTGAAGAAAAATGATAAAGGGCAGTTGGTGTTTAAGGACTGTCCAGACTTCAGGCCCAACATGACTCCAAAGGAGGTGCTGCAAGCAGGCAGTTTCGGTGGCACATACTTCCGGCCAATCTACTCCAGCGTAACAAAACAGAACTATAAAGATGTTTGGAATGAGCTTCCAGAGGACTGGCTTGAAGGATTAAACATCAAGACACAGGTGGCCTCGCCAACCTACAGGGAGGCTGTGAACACGTACAAGGTGAAGTGTGGAGGTAGCCTGGAGATGTGGGAGACCAGTGGGTGGATTGTGACCCAGGACCCATACGGCTGGTTCCAGTGGTACTGCAGGTTCTACCAGGGTCGTCGCACAAAGGACGACGAGCGGCAGATCAGCCGATGGGCGAAGTGTGCAGGGGTGAGGGGCCGCTGGAGGAACAACCTCATCACCAAGGTAGTGAGGTCGGGGTGCGGGTACGACAACCCCACCGTGTCCCCCGTGGTGAGGCAGACGCTGCAGCATTGGGGCTACAGACTCACCCCAGAGGACTACAAAGAGGGGGCGAAGAGAGTCAAGCCGAAGTAATGATTGAGGAAAACAAGAAATTCCTGGAATATTGGCCTGGTCCAAACGGTGGCTTTTATCATTTGATGTGGGCAAAGTGGGGTTTTCAGGGAATGGGAGAGGTCCAAACGTGAGAGGGTGGAGAGTTCATGCATTAAGCTGTTGTTATTATGTATTGTAATGTTAAGTAATGTTTTTTTTAAACTATGGAGCGGGCTATTGCTCACTCAGCTGCCTTGTATGTTGCCTTGGGAGTTGGGACACAATGCTGCCACTCCCGTCAGACTTGAGAATATTTTGTATTTATTTCAGAATGTCTTGGTGAGCTGATTTTGCACCTTCCCTTGATTTGATTCAATTCAGTTTGGTTGGCTAAAGGGGAGGTGCAGGTGCCTATTTCCAAAAATGGTTTGGTTATATCATGAAAGCATTTTCAAGGTTTTATACAGTCTCTTATGCCTTCTATCCTCCTGCGGTAAGCGGATGGAGACTCCCAACTGAGATCGCTCCCGGACGTGCGGTCCCAGGTGTTTCCATCACTCCCGGACGTGCGGTCCCACCCGATTATATTTCACGTATTATCATATACTGCCACATACAAGCAATTTAGGGTTAGGGTTAGGTTTAGGGTTAGGTTTAGGGTTAGGTTTAGGGTTAAGGTTAGGGTTAGAAACAAAAAACTAACATCAACAAGATAACTGGCTCCGTCATATGGCGGTGGTACCGATAGTCTGGCTAGTGGGAGCGAGATGAAATGGGAGCGTCCTGAGTTGGGAGCGTCAATCTGGGAATCCCTCCTGCAGTGCAGTACCCTTCTGGGAACCTCTGTGCTACAGGGGCACATGTATCAGGATTACTGTACACACATTTTATGGTTTCTATTTTCTCCTCCTTAAGTTTATCTGTTTATAATAAAATACAATTTGCGACTACAAAAATGTTGTTCTTGGGAGAACAGAACTGTGCACTGTTACACCACAGGTGATTTTACTCTCTGTTTCAGTGTGTCCAATAACAATGTATTATTGACTACTATTATGTAGTCATAATAAGATTATTTGATTACTAAATATAGGCCTACTACTATATGAGAATGAAAAGAATCAAATCATTCCAAGCAGCATACAAAATGTCAATTATTATAACCAATTAAATGTTAATTAGCCTAATGTTAAAGAACACACAATTGTGGCCTGGTTGTCCAATTCATAACAACCATATTTTAATTAAGGCTATGATCTAGAACTGGGATATTTGGTATGGTAAAACACACATCGAAGAATAAGTGTGGGGTTAACATTTCAACTTAATTACACTTACTTGACTTAACCAAGTTGTTTTGGATAAAAATCATCAGCTATTATTTTTCATGTTGGTCCCTGGAATAATGTGGGATTAGGTGCCTTGCTTAAAGGGACACTGTGTGAGATTTTTAGTTGTTTATTTCCAGAATTCATGCTGCCCATTCACTAATGTTACCTTTTTCATGAATACTTACCACCAGCATCAAATTCTAAATATTCATTAGTTATGACTGGAAAAATTTCACTTTTCATACATGAAAAGGGAGATCTTCTCCATGATCCGCCATTTTGAATTTCCAAAAATAGCCATTTTTAGCTGCAAAAATGTCTGTTCTTGGACCATACTAGAAAATATGTGTTTATTACTTAGTAAACTTTCATGTAAAGATCAAATTTGGCAATAGGCAGCCCAGTTTCAATGAGCAGCATAGTTGCAGTACCTTTTTTGACCATTTCCTGCACCGTGTCCCTTTAAGGGCACTTCAGCCATGGATGGATATGAGGTGGGATCTGGATCTACAACCCCCAGATTGAAAGAAAAAATCCCTAACCACTAGATCATGGCTGTCCAAATGCTGCCCACATTACCTCCACAATTTACAACCATTGGCTTAATTTAGTGCAAAACAACTGAGCAAGTCCCAACAGTAGTCTACTAGAGGTGATGAAGCTCAATTGCTACTTGAAGATACAGCGTTATATTGTATTGTATATTTTTGTATTTTGTTTTGTACAACTATTTAGACAACGCAACAGACAAGTAACAACATACTTGTAACATTGCCAAGAGAGACATCACAAAGATGTGTACTTTAAGTTTTATTTTGTGTTAATACAATAAATATACAAAACTCAAACTACTTAACATGCAACTGAATGAGACAAGAGTGCATCTTATACAGTACAGCTCAGATCAGGACGACAGGTAATCAGCCAACAATTTTACAAAATATACAAACATTCCTTATTTGTTTTTTTGTTGGTTTTTCTTTTTTTATGTATTTTAAATAACTTCAGACTCCACAGTCATGAAATATTACAGGACCAGCTGAAAGTTAGCCCCAGTGATGGGCCACCTGCATTCAGAAGCCAGAAATCCAGTTCCACATATTCCAAATGACCAGGTTTTACCTGCCCAGATGCCCTTATTGGACAGAGAAAACCAAGGGCATTTCTCCAAGTGAAGTGTTCTAGCCTTGCTAACACCCCCTTTTTTTTACAGATTTCACTAAGAAGTATCCAATAACTAGTTCTAAGAGTAATTGATAATTGGATACTCGTGCAAAACATGGGCGTTACTCGCACTTAGCAAGGCAAGAACACTTCACTTTGAGAAACACCCCTTGGAAGTCTTTTGGAACATGTGGCAGTGGATTTCTGGCTGCTGGATCCGGGTTGCCCATCACTGGTTACACCTCAGCGTCTTCTCAGTGTTTCAACCACATAACCATTACTTTGTATCCACTGATTAAAATGCACAAGCTAATGTGCAACGACTCATTGCATCGCAACACAGTTAAACAGGATCATCATCATGGCATCAGCCAGTTGTCTTGATTTTCTGGTGATTCTTAGCAAAGGAAGGAAGAAAGGAAGGAAGGAAAAAAAGCAGTTTCAAAAAACAAAATCAACAAAGAAAAAACAGTAGAAACATATACAGGTGCAATTGGTGGAAATTTATTTATAAAAGAACTCACTGTAGATCAACACGCACACACACACACACACACACACACACACACACACACACACACACACACACACACACACACACACACACACACACACACACACACACACACACACACACACACACACACACACACACACACAGCTCATCTCTGCACTCACACCAGATGCAAAGAGACACACGCACACATACACACACGCACGCACAAACTATAATAATTATAGTCAGAGCTAGTCGGAGACAATAAGAGGAAAAGATTCTGTGTGATGATGATGATGATGATGAAGAGGTGAAATGTCAGCGTCTTTCGGCAGCAGTGCTTTAGCAGTCTGGAGTCTGACTCCTCTAAGATTGCAACAGAGTGCCTAAGAGGAAGGGGATAGGACCAGGGCTCTAAATTAACTTTTCCCGTCAAAATCGTTTTTAGATGTTAATTTTACAAGCCAAACACACACTCAACTAAGGGGTCAAAGTGGTAAGTAAGTTGGTCTTTTCTACCAGCCAAACTGAAGCATGTCACCAGCATTTGTTCGGTTGGCTGGTGTTAATTTAGATCCCTGGATTGAACGATGACCACCACTCATCAAATGGCCAACACAAGCGCACAGCTCTTAGTAAAGACGCCTAGCTCTGAGGAAAGAACCAGAAGCAGTTGTTCTTCTTTTCAATCACCCTCCAACAGCTCTTCTAATGAGATGGAAGTGACTTGAGATACGTACAACCTGACTGGTCAGCTAGGATGAAAACTGATGCCTTTGAAATTTCACTTAAAAAATAAAATAAAATGCAGAGATAGGAAAACAACTAAACTATCAGCTCTGGCTGGTAAAAAAAAGAACGAAAGAAAAAAAAGACAAAGGAAGAAAGAACACAATCTGGTTGAAGAACAATAATAATGTGTTTTGAAAATGAGGGAAAGCACAAAGTCTCATTTTCTACCCATTAGTGAGTGAGGACCAACCCAACACGGTTATAACATCTCTCGACTCAGCAATGAGCGCACGCACGCACGCACACGCACACGCACACATACACGTATGCCACAAACATTTTGTTCATCAATACTGAGTCTTGCCCTACAAGAGAAAAGCAGTTCAATGGCAAACAACTAAAACATCTTTTCGTTTCTTTCGACTCGTTACAGTGGAAAAGAACGGCATGGCCTGCAGATAGGAATCAAAAGCAACCTTAAAGTGTTTCATCTTTAATCTTTAAGTTTTACGCTTTACGTTTTAGGCTAAACTCCTCAAATGCAAGAACTTGAAGGCTGACGTCCATCGTTATCGGTCATGCAAGTGTGGAGTGTACGTTACGTATATCCCTGACAACAGGGAGTGTGATTTTTACGGGATGAATCATATTTCTTGTTCTCTTGATGTGATTTTCTTTCTCAAGTGTTCTCATTCCAGGAATCGGACAAGCGGGGCTGGGGGGGTAAGGTGAAGGGTGAAGGGACATTGCAATAAAATAATACACTTCAGGTTTTTTTGGTGGAGGGGGGTGGGTTGGGGGGGTAGGTGTAAAATGTAAGTAACCTTCAAAAAGGTTTCACAACCTTCATCATAACCGATGATAACAAACATTCTGTTTGAGCTCGTGGGGTCTATACTACAAAGCTGGTTCAGGAGTAAACCGGGATAAGTTAAGAGGCAAATCATCTGGAGGACTCCAGGCTCTTCTATTAGATGATTTACCTCTCAACTTAACCTGGTTTACTCCTGAACCAGCTTTGTAGTATAGGCCCCTGCACTGTATAGTGTGTTGCTGTCTGTCTGTGGAAACAGACATCACTTCATTCATTGACTTGAGGGGGTGCGGAGGATGTGGAGGGGGTCTGGGAAGAGAAGGCAGAGAAAGGAGAGGACCAACTCAGTCATACAGAAAGCCAAAAGAAAGGTTCTGTCGATTTCTTGCTTCAGTGCATTTACGCATGCATTCACTTCACGCACACATACATTTTACAGGGTTGAGGAGAGGAGAGGTGAGGAGAGGAGAGGATAAGGCCTGGGTAAGGTGGCTGAGCGTGTGTGAAAAGGAGCAGGGCAGGGCAGAGAGAGAGGTCCTGCCTTGATATGTAGTAGCCTACTGAAGGCGCACGGTACGGAAGGCTTGGGTACTCTTACTCGCGTACTCTTATTCGCTGCTGAGTTGATGGGCGTGAACATGGGTCTGAAAAGGTGCCGGCCTTTGATGGGTACAATCATTTGGAAGATGAGGAGGAGGACTAGGATCGGAGCGTGGAGAGGAGAGGGGAGGAGAGGAGGAGATTGTAGTAGAGAGAGAGAGGGGACACACTACTCAGATGGGCAGGCAGCTGGACGTCCGGCTGACCGGCAGGTCGGCCAGCTGGTTTCACTGGAAGGATGCGCGGGCGGCCCCGGACGCGGCGTTGGCGGCGGCCGTCTGGACGGTCTTGTTGGCCATCACCCCCGTCGCAAACTCCTGCTGCGCCTTCTCGAAACTCGCCCCGGTGGTGCGGTACAGGCCGTGCACCTGCAAGACACATACACGCACACACACACACACACGCACACACACGCACACACACGCACGCACGCACACACACACACACACACACACACACGCACACACAGAGGTTACACGCAAGGTCGTGCACAGCGTTGCATTTGTGCAACACATCTAATGGGCATACAGGCCATGCACCTGCACCTGCACCTGCACCTGCACCCACAAGGCCTGTGCAATATGTACAGTATTACATTACATATTTGCTGTGAGACATATTCATTTCCTTCTTTCCTGCCTTCTTTATTCTACTCTACTCTGCTTTGCTTTCTCTGCGGAGCTGTCACTTATTCAAATCAAACTACAAAAAGATGGGAACTCTTCTAAACTTCCTTAGCTGAATTTTATCAGATTAAGAGAGAGGGGGGCAAATGTATCAGCTGCCTTAAAAGATATTACATTGAGTGCAATAAGTAGCACTGCCCTTGCTGTGAAAATACCACAACCTACTACAGCCGTCTGTTTGAGGCTTTTCTAAACCAGCTCATCCTGGTATTTGTCTAGCCTGCAGCAAGCGGACTTCCTTCATGGGCTGTGAATTTGCTCAGGGTTTTTTACTCAAATAAAAGGACTCTGTGTTTCTGGTAAGACAACAGCACACTCCTCCTTGGTAAATAAATGGTGTTCTACAAGCCAGTAAGGGCAGACCAGGTCATGCCTGTGAAGTGACAAAGAGTGCCTGTTGAGCCGAGTCCCCTTTCCTCTTGCATTACAGTAGCAGACACTTGTGTCTCCCCCGCCTCACAGAAGAAGCTAGGGCAGACCCCCGTGTAAATGCGTCCCATATTTTTGTCATTGACAGTTGCCAACCCTAGTCCCCACGCTTGTTCCTTACCTTCTTTTTTTATTATTACTTAATTGCAAGTTATTTTGACAACAACATACTTTCCTTCTGGGCACCTTAGTTTCAACTTGCAGCTGTTTTGTTTTTTTGTTTTTTTTGTTCTTTCAATAAACAGTGTTAACATAAACGGAGACAAATGAAAAAAGAAAATTAAATAAATAAGAGTTAATAAGTAACGGAACAAATAAAACAAATCTGCATTTCAGCAGCTTACGTGTGTTGACAGATCTTACATTGTTCATGCACGAAGAGAAAAACAAAAAGAACTCGCCAAAAGAAAAGAAAAGAAAAGAAAAGAGAAAGGAAAGAAAAGGAGAGGTTCCTTACCTTCTTGAACATGATGAGGGAGATGACAGCGGAGGCGGTGAAGAGGGCTGCGATGAGGATCATGATGATGCCCACAGGAATGCTCTTATTCAGGCCAGTCAGGGCCGAGATCCAGCCACTACACCACAGCACAGAAACATAGCATACTTAGCATAGAGACATAGCATACTTAGCATAGAAACATAGCATGCTTAGCATAGAAATAGCATACTTAGAATAGAATCATAACATACTTAGCATAGAAACATAGCATACTTAGCATAGAAAAATAGTATACTTAGCATAGAAAAATAGCATACTTAGCATAGAAACATAGCATAGTTAGCATAGAAACATAGCAAGCTTAGCATAGAAACATAGCGTACTTAACACAGAAACATAGCATACTTAGCATAGAAACATAGCGTACTTAACACAGAAACATAGCATACTTAGCATAGGAACATAGCATAATTAACGGACATCCAGCCACTACAACATAGAAGCATAAAATAGTCTGATTATCAGCGACTTTCTAATTTCTCCGAGACTTGGTCTGACCTCAAGCATAACCATTAACGTTTCCCAAATTGCATGATTGACCCGCCTCCCTCGGTTTGCTACTGGAGGACAGAAAAGGCTGTGCCGAAGTTTAAACCAAACATTTGCTTAGTCCCAATAGAACATCTCTGCTTAAACCATGTCACTGCCTTGAACACGCCTCTACCCAAGGCTGTTGGAGCTGCTGAAAGTTGATTGCTTCCTGCAAAAGCGGGTGGAGTACCCGGGTTTTTCCGGAGATCATAAACAGTGTTTACATTGCTCGTGGGCTGACAATAAGCAACGCTTAAGGTGTCGCTAGGAGGGTGAAGCCTGGATAACATAGAATACTTAGCAGAGATTTTCACTCTACTAAACCCAATTTTTTTGACTAAATGTGTAGTTACTACACTTTGCCTCTGTAGGCCAGTGCTGTATTGTGCAGTGTAGAGGATGGCATTTTTCAGGAATTCCTGTGGGTCCCGTGGGATTCCCGCTGGATGGGAGTCAAAATTTTAAAGACGAACAGGAGCGGGCAGGAGCGGGAATAAAGACGAATGGGAGCGGGCAGGAGCAGGATTAAAAATGAACGGGGGCGGGAATGCCAAAAATAGATTATGATTTTTTCATTTAAAAAAGCCTCGTTTTTTGACGAAACAGGAGTGGGATTGATTTTGAGTGGGAGTGGAAAGGATTGGGAAACATTCTTTTCAGGAGTGGACGGGATGGGATTTGTTTCTTTTACTCCAGTCCGTGATGGGACGGGATGGAATTTTCTTTCTGGGACCGGGATGGGACAGGAGTGAAAATCCACTCCCGTGTCATGCTCAAGAGCAGTGTAGAGTAAGACATTTTGTCCATATACAAATGCAAAAGATTGTCCTGTGTGCCAGGTCCACACCAAAATCTCGGACTATTCATCCAGCTGGTGTGAGATTTGGTTGGTTGGCGCCTTGCTTTCTACACATGGGTGCATGGGTACCAGACATGTGGACTCGAGTCCAGTGACTTGGACTCGAGTCTGACTCGAGTCAGCGGTGTGAAGACTTGCGACTTGAAATTTCAAGATCAGAAAGGACTTGCGACTCGACTCGACTTGCACGCCTTTGACTCGGGACTCGACTTGGACTTGACAGTTGTAACTTTCAATGACTTGGCGTGACTTGCCATGTTGGGTCTAAAAAAAAAGTCCAAGTCCAACCCTTGTTTTCAGAATGTAACAGCCCGCCCACATTCTTTGTTTGAATCACGTCATTGTCCTAAGCGGTGCTATGCCATTGGCGGCGGCCAGATGCGGCCGGACGCGGCTGGCCCGGACGCAGCGACCAGCGGCAACAGTGAAACACCATTTGCGAGTCTCCAGAACAAACACAGCCTACATTTTAAACCATCGCGGAAGTTAATTTATCTCCCTCTCTGCCCCAACTCCTTTTGCATTCTTAACAGGGTAGACTATGGAAGTTTGCAGTGTGATCAACAAATAGGCTATTTTCTATCAGTGTTGTAGGAAGTGTGTGTGGTGGGGCGTGATGTGCAACACGCGTCTGTAGGCTACACACGTGAAGCTCTCGCTCTCTCGCCCCTTGCTTACGACAGAAATTCAGTGAGAACCAAGCTGTCTAAATATTTAGCTAAATGGTGATGGACATTGATTGTTGAACATAGGATATTTAAGCAGTTGAAATAAAAAAAACACACACTGCTGACATAACCGAACCACAGGACTTAATAGGCTATATTGTTGTTTTATAAAAGAGTACGCCTATCCGTTTTGCTTTCCCTCTCTTTTATGAATGCGCTTGCCTTCAGCCCCCGAAGGCTGTTACAGTAGGCTATGTTCCGCTCCCACACACTATGCTTGCGAGTCAGTCCAAAGTGAAGTGCAGCCTTGCGAATAATTTCCACCATCGCGGACAAAACCACGTTATGATGGATATGTGGCGAGGTAAACGTTACGAATATGGCCTGCTTTTAAGTTTCCCCCAACCCAGGATGTGTCCGTAGACTATGGCTTGATATCCCAGGGCTATTTCACGACCACAACTCCACGCGCTGAAAATGCATGTTAAGCTCGCGCTTCTCAGTCTAGAAAGAGTAACCTCTCGGTAACATTATTTGCATTGACCAGCCACCATCGGTTGAGTATTAGAATCAATACAAAAGACACGTTTATACATGTCTTAGTCTTCCAGCATGCAATCGAAAATAGACGAGCAGAGAACACTTGGTCTTGCATCCATCAAAAGAGCTCCACCGGTTGCCTACTTTAGATGCTGGGGGAATGGAAAGGGAAATATTTTAGCCTATAGCCTATTCATGACAGTCTTGCAAAGAGACAAGACAAACGACCAAAATTGTCAAATAATTGATCAAGGCGCGAGATGAGGAATACTTCATGGCTATTGGAAAAACTTTGAAGAAACTAAGCGCAAGCAACAATGCTTCCCGCGAAGCTTGCGCTTGAGGGCTATAAACAAGCTATGCGCCCCGAACCTCACTGCTTGTTGTTCGATGACTTGAATCGAAACATTTCTAAGGACATCAGGGCTATCTTTGATTCCTGGAATACCGCCTCAGCCAGCTGAAACCAGAGTAGCAGTGTCCCATGTGTCAAATGGTAAGATAATGCCATACGTGTTCCTTGAAAGTTTTAAAACTCAGCCTTGACACACTACCATGTCAGCCACATCAGTTCAAACGCAATCTTTAATGCAGCCTATCGTGAAATTTAAATGTAATGCGAGGTAGAGGTTGCAAGCTACTGCTGCCCTACAATCTTAGAACGCAGTAACTCTGAAAACGGCAAACTGAGAAAAAAGGCTTCAAAGTTTTCCATATGGCGCGGCAACTGTGTTGTCGGTAAATTGGTGGTGACACTTCCTGGTAATGCTTGTTTAGGATAGAAATTTAATGCACACAAAAAAACCCCCAAAAAAACAACATTTATGTGTCTTTTTGCCACAAAAAACAGAGTTACTGCGTTCTTGGCTGGTATTACTGCCACAAAATGGAGTTACTGCAGGAGTTACTGCGTTCTTAGCTTGTATTACTGTCTACTCCCAAACCAGTCCCATTGGAACGTGCAGCAGTAACTCGCCGATTTACTGCGTTTTTGTTTAACCTTTTTTGGGTCATTTTTGCACTTTCAAAATGAGTTTTCTCCAAAACGGGACGGTGTTGGACCACCATTTTTGGACACAAGACAAATGAGGTAGTTTAGAACCGATTTCCGATATAATTTTTTTTTCGACCATTTTGAGTTACTGCGTTCTAGTATTGCACGGCAGTACTGCTGAGCAGCGCAAGACATGGGCATGGGTCGGCTCCCGTGGATAAAAAGCATGTTCTCTCTCGCGTGCTGCTCCCAGCCCAATCCTTGCGCGCGCGAACCTTGTCGTGGTGTCGACACCGCTTTATCTTATGTTTCTCACAGTTCGAACTACATGCTTTGTTTGGTATTTTGGGGGAGTGTGTGGAGTCGCAATTACCGCTGCTTGGAAATGACACGTTAGAGCTACACGACGCCAGCACTGGAGAACTGGGATGTAACCCTGTCACCAAATTAACAAAAATTAGGAAACATAGAAGCAGAACTTTGTTTGGCTACAATCTATGACCTGGACAGTGAACTTAATCTTTTTGAAGAGGCACGAACAGCATACAAGTGCCTTTGTGGGGGAGGAGAGGGCGATTGGGGAGAACACGGAGACAAGAGCATGGCGCGAGGCGCATATTCGTTCGGGAAAAATGAAAGCGAAATGTTGGATAGGGCATTACACACCTTCCTTCTTCCTACACTGTAGAAGCGCAGAACAAGGTTGCCTCGTTGACATAACTGACATTCTGCAACGCTAACGCCATGTTTATTTGACAGCGTGCTGGCGAATAGTCTAGTAGCCTACTATAATTAACAAGACGTGGATTAATGACTGTGCAAACAAAGTTCTAGTTAACTTGGACTGTGACGCAGTAAAAATGGTTGGTGATGGGGAAAGCGACAATGTCGATATCAGCTTCAACAATAGTAGAGTAGAGTAGAGTAGTAGAGTAACTTTATTGGTGCCCAGGGGGGAATTCAGGAAATTCATCATTACTTTACCAGGAATTTAATCCAACTAACTAGGCCTACTTTGTCCTCATTTCTTAGCCCATATGGACAAGTGTCTAATAGGCTAAATACTGTTGGCACGTAGCCTACAGCAGAATAGCCTAGTGCTGCACCATGCATGTGTTCATTGGTGGGTTCACAGTTATGACACTGTCAATGCTCAGCTTTTTGGTTCACAGATAATGGGATGAAGTGAACATCATGGACCAGCTGAGACAGGGCTGCCTGCTGAGCTTTGCTGTTAACTCATCATCCTGTCTCACATGTGTAGCCCCACCCCCCATACGCACACACACACACACACACACACGCACGCACGCACGCACGCACACACTGGGCTCAATTTTTTTTTTTTAAAGAAATTGATTACCCCTGCTGTATGTCATATCTTGATGAGAATGGTGAGCTTAATATGGTACCTTAGGGAAAATGGCGTCTTTTAAAGCCAAACCAAAATGTTTACATTAGTCGAGTGTTACACTACAGTAAAGAGAGGGGGTGGGGGCGGGGGTAGCACCTGTAAGACATGAATAGGCTACTACTTTCACCCTTGGCCTTTGTGGGTAAATTCAAACATAGTACGCTGAAAGTGTGAATCCGCGTTTTCAGGTCGGAAGTGTAATATGCCCCCCTAATGTCTTGACAAAACCTTCCAGCCAAAGCTGTCAGCGGCCCTGCCTGTGCTCCTAGTGAAAATGTTAACCATAGTCCTGTACTTAGCGTTATGATGCTGGAGTCTGTATAACTTACAACCTTGACTAGATATGACCGGCCCACCACCAAGACCAGGGTGGAGTAGTGGAATAGGTTTATGCCATCAGATGATGGAACGGAAACACACACATACGCACACATTCTTGCAAACAGGACTATTTGCCCACTGGACAGTAAATATTTGGCATATGGTTGCTCCTTTGTTTAAGTACAAATTCACATGAAATGTATTTTTATGTGAAAAGAATATGAAATTAAATGTCATTTTACATACACAGCACAAGCAGTAGTTTGGTTTAGACTGATTTCTCAGCAACTGTTTTAGTAATTGTCATCATTTAACTCAGGTCTCATTATTATACTAATGAATGTATGATCGAAATTGTGATTGCAAATAGAAAATCCCTTTGTGACTTGTTAAGGACTTGAAAAAAAATGAGACTTGGACTTGGACTTGACTTGGCTGGGGTACGACTTGGACTTGGACTTGACTTGGTCAGATGTGTCTTGACTTGTGACTTGACTCGGACTTGAGTGGAAAGACTCGAGACTTACTTGTGACTTGCACATTAGTGACTTGGTCACACCTCTGATGGGTACTAGCCTGATTATTATCAACGTTCAAATCTCTTCGAGACTTGGTCTGACCAAGAGCATAACAATTAACATTTCCTAAAATGCATGGTTGACCCGCCTCCTTTGGTTTGCTACTTGTTTTATGCTTCCCAACAAAGTGGGAGGAGTTCCCAATTTTTCCGGAGCTCAGAAATGACATTTGTATTGCTCCTGGCCTGACTAGAAGCTATGCTGAAAGTGTTGTCACTAGAAGGCCACGGCCTGACTACACGGGTCCTGCCAAGTCTCAACACTAGCATTCTTGTGGTGCCACGTGTCTGTAATAGGCATCACAGGACAGAAGCTACTTTCTTAAGGCCAGTTTTGGCTTGTTATTCATGTGGACCTAATTGAGGCGTCCACAGGTAAAAATGGGGATAGTCACAAAAGCACACTGGCGCTCGCCTTGGTGTTTGCATGCCACCCATATGCTAGAAGTACAGTATTGTGAATACCATTTATTTACAAAATCAACAGCTGTGCCTCTAAATGTGTGTGTGTGTGTGTGTGTGTGTGTGTGTGTGTGCCTGTGTGTGTGTGTGTGTGTGTGTGTGTGTGTGTGTGTGCGCGTGCGTGTGTGTGCGCGCGTGCGTGCGTGCATGCGCGTGGGCGTGTGTGCGTGTCTCCTACCTAGCCCCCCAGCCAGTGATGCCAATGGCCTGCAGCACGTGAACTCCAAACTGGCAGATGTAGACGAAGAAGAAGACGAAGAAGCGGAACGAGCTGTCACTCCTGAGCAGAGGGAGAAAAACAACACACAAGCATTAGGGTCAATACATTGTTTATGACTAGAGGATGACATTTTTCGGGAATTCCTGTGGGTCCCGTGGGTCCCGCAGGATTCCCGCGGGATGGGAGTCAATATGTTAAAGATGAACGGGATCGGGCGGGAGTAAAGATGAATGGGAGCTGGCAGGAGCGGGAATAAAAATGACGAAAATGAATGATTTTGAGTGGGAGTGGGCAGGATTTGGAGACATTCTTACAAGATGGGACAGGATGGGACTCTTTTCTTTTACTCCAGCCCGGGATGGGATTTTTTTTCTGGGACCCGGATGGGACGAGAGTGAAAATCCATACTGCAAAATTTGGCAACGATACATTCACATGTTGGCAAATTATGTTGCACATACGCTAACATTAACAGCTCCTCCTGGAAGCTTTGCCTCCTCTGCTTGGGTAATAAGAGGAGGGAGGTGTCGTTTCAGAACAAACACATTAATGCCGTGGGCGTTCGGCAAACAACAGCTTAAAGGAGACTTCCAGCCATTTCGACATCTAGCTGGTTAGCTCACACTACCCTTGACGTACACAAAGACGCACCATTTGTTTTGCAATGCCTTTCCAGAGATCCTGGTTACTGCTCTGTTGCAAGCTGTCTGCATAACTTTCAGAATGATACTTGGACACTATGTTAAGAAAGCCATGCCCCTTTTAGCCCAGGTACTGAGAAGTCCAGAGAGAGCAACACAACTGCATGCTGACTTCATTCTCCTTGAACACTAGAACAGCACTTAGATTTTTTTTATTTAGAAAGGCACTATAACTTAAAAAATAATAATAATACAAATTCAGTTACAACGTCTACTCCAAAACAGTGTTAATAAAGGCCTAGTCATTAAATAAAATGTAGGCCATGAAATGCCATGAGCTCAGCAGAGACTGTTCTGGCGCTTCAGTTTGTGGATTTGCATGGCGTGCTTCTAGGGATCACTACAAGCCATCCAACTACTAATCAGCAAACAGGTTACGGAGAGCTAGCTGCACACTGAGCTAAGGTGTTATCCATCAGGTACAGACAGTTTTTTTTTAAATAGAATAAATAAAATGTAAAATAAATACAATACAAAATTATTATTTTTTTTAAAAGCATCTGTCACTGGTCTTCTTTGCTGATAGTTTGTTTGGTGAACAATGAGTGAAGCAACAGTGAAACGAAGACCAGTAAAACAGCAGAGAAGACCAGTGTGCCGTGCTGTGTACGGTGATTTTTCCTCCCTGTACTTAGACTACTCTGACTGCACATCACCAGCACCTGGACAGTGGTTGTACACAGGGAACTCTGTGTTGAGTTAATAAAAAGCATGTTCTTGGAATAATCTCCTGTTGTGCATACATGGGGACAACTGAAAAAGATGGCCCAGGCTTTAAATGACCGGAGAGCACTTGTTCGTGGTCTATGCTTTAAGTTGGGTGGTAGGTGTAAGTAAAGTAAAAAGTAAATAAAATACAAAATGAATAAAAAGCATGTTGTTGGAATAACCCCTGTTGTGCGGTGTCCCCTCACCTGAAGGCTCCATAGAGAGGTCTATACCAGCAGACGAAGGAGCAGGGCGTGAAGAGCAGGAACCAGAGCATGGCCAGACCAAAATCCACCCCCCGCGCAGTGTCCACGATGAACCAGGACAGGCAGCCAAAGATGTTGGCAAACAGAGTTCCTGTGTGGACTGCAGTAGGAGGAAGAGGAGGAGGAGGAAGAGGAGGAAGAAGAGGAGGAAGAGGAGGAGGAGGAGGACGACGAGGAAGCGGAGGAGGAAGAGGAAGCGGAGGAGGAGAAGGAAGAGGATGAGAGGAGGACAGGAGTGGAGGAGGAGAAGGAAGAGGATGAGAGGAGGAGGAAGAGGACGCACAATAAAAAAGGGTTGGAAATCAATGTATTCAATCAAGTCATTCACATCAATGCTGCTTTGTACTTAGGAGACAGTGTTTAGAACAACAATCCACTGTGTTCTGATATTTCTACAAGTTGCTGGACATCGTTAATGTCTCTCAGGCCAAATCACATCTGCGCATAAGCCCTTCCTGACCATGTAACAAAGGAGATAGCCAAACAAGTCCTCTACCGACATAAATACTTCTGATTCCCACATCAGAATTGGAACTGACAAAGTCTAGCACATGGGCAGGCATTTTCAACCTGCACAGAAGTCCAGTTGCCATGCCTACTGAACTCTGTTGCCTATGATGACCAGAATAAATGAGAATCCTCACAGAAATGCTGTACATTGGTACCATACTGGTCCACAATTACAGAAATACTGTACATTGGTACCATACTGGTTCACAATTACAGAAATGCTGTACATTGGTACACTACACACACACTGACAAATAAGGCCACTGCTTCATGGCTAACTTTAAGTATGCCAAGTGGCATCATTCCTAGACTAGAGAAGCCATCACTTCTATATACTGACATTAAAAGTCATCTTTATTAATTGTAGATGCATTCAAATGGTATAGTAGCACTTATATAATAACTGATTGTAGAGGCATGAAAAGTCTGTGTGGGCCTCCTTATATTTTAATTATTTATTGCTTCAATGAACAAGGGATCCTCAAGTTTGCACAATGATAAATAAAAAGATATTGGGGATATTCTAGGCACTAAGGGACTGCATTTCGTGGATATGTAAGTGAAACTGAAATGCTGTACATTGGCATCATGCACACACTGACAAATAAGGCCACTGCTTCATGGCTAACTTTAAGTATGCCAAGTGGCATCATTCCTAGACTAGAGAAGCCATCTCTTCTATATGGTGCTGGATGGATGTCCCACTTTTCTCACATGGGGGGCGGGCGAGTGGTTTCTTCTCTCCCCCCCAGAGGGGGGCCTGAGGGGCGGGCTGCCACTGAGCCCCGGGCACCCACCCCCCACTCCCCCCTCCATGGTCCCGTGTTTACGTGCGTGCTCTTCGTGCTCTTGGCTACAGCGACAACGGCAGCAAACACTGAAGGCGACATCTGACTCCATCTATAATTCATGAGGCCATCTGAAAGAGCCCCGCGGGGATGAGGAGGGATCTTATTTCCACCCGGATGATGCATATGGTTCGTTCGCCCCATGCCTGTTGTGTGTGTCTGTGCGTGTATGTGTGTGTGTCTGCAATCATCCTTTTGACATCATGTTGTCTGGCAGTGTTTGTCCTAGTGTTGTCCTGTATGGATTGCTTTGAGAGAGCTTCCCCTCCCTGCATAACCAGGGATTCTAATGCCGTGTCCAGAACAAGAGCGAACTACGCTGCCTGGTAGCGTGGGTAGCAGAAGAAGTTTCGCCTTGAATTCGCTGTACTCGCTCCAGACGCAGCGTTGACATGTTACATTCAGCTAATCACATAACGTCTCTGGTTTGACAGCCTGGGACATTCGGAGATATGAACGTTCCGATTGGTTTTCGCCGAACAGCGTCAGAGCGAATTCGCCTACGATTAGATTGAGTTTAATCGTCAATATTTGCTCTGGTCGCTCAAGAAGCTTCGCTCCTGGCGAATTCGCTTTGGTAGCGCAGGTCGCGTGCCCTCCATAGAGAAATAATGACTTCCGTCGCTTCGTTCGCTCCGTTCGCTCCTGGGGTGAGTTTCTCAAAAGGGAAGTTGTTAGCCTGTTAGCAACTTCGGTAGTTGCCAATGGGAAAATGCATTGAAAGCAACGAAGTAGCTAATGTAGTAAGCAACTTTGGTTTCGAGAAATTCACCCCTGGTCTGTGCACGGCATAAGAGTATAATCCAGTCTCTCTAACATTAGGACCGGTAACTCTACTCACCTCTAATTATGGGCCCTAACTAACCTGCATTATACTTAATTTGATTGGTCTGCCCCTCTATCTGTTCTGCATTACTCATATACTGCTGTGCTCTGTACTGACCCCTCACTCTGTACTTGCTTGAATGCCCAAAAGCGTCTGCTAAATGTAATGTAATGTAATGTAATAATGTAATGCTTTGTGCTTGTTGAATCCAAGTGTGTGTGTGTGCGTGTGCGTGTGCGCGTGTGTGTGTGTGTGTGTGTGTGTGTGTGTGTGTGTGTGTGTGTGTGTGTGTGTGTGTGTGTGTGTGTGTGTGTGTGTGTGTGTGTGTGTGTGTGTGTGTGTGTGTGTGTGTGTGTGTGTGCGCGTGCGTCTGAGACTCACACATCCATAAGTAGTACATGATCTTGACGGTCTTCTGGAACTCCACTGGAATGTCCACGGTGATGTCGTGGTAGAAGCACGGGCCCACGGGAAACTTCTCGGGGAGGGGCGGCCAATTGTTTTTCCTTCCTGGGAGTAGAGAGGGGAAAGGAAGGAAATTACTATTAGAACATTGTCTGAGGCTGGAGATGTTTAGTTAGAACACAACAGAACAGAATAGAATAGAACATAATAGAATATAATGTCCTTTACTGTGAGAGCTGACACATCCTAGAGTTTAATTGTAGATGCATTCAACAAGGAATTTTCAATTTTGTTGTACTTGTTACAATGACTAGCTAAATACACAAATGTAAATACAGCAAAATCAAGCCTCTTCTATCTATTTTTCTGAATGAGTTAAGATTCTACAACAGCTCCTTAGTTTTTTCTACCAACCCCAAACCATAAAGACTGTTCTCCTGGGCGCCTTCCACCTCTTAAAATGAAAATAAATTAAACAAGAATTATTCTATTATCTAATTTTTTTGTCATTTGTACTTATGTTGATTACTTTATTGTGTTGTCATACTTGTCTTTGTGTACTTGTCTTAATGTACCCAGGGAAAACTCCACGCATGGCGGCCATGACACCACAGCCTGCTGGCTCAACAGTTGCAAAAAAATAAAAATAAAAAAATAAAAAAAGGGTCTGCATTTCTTGGATATGTAAGCATACTGTCTGTGTCTGTCTGTCTGTCTGTGTGTGTGTCTGTGTGCGTGTGTGCGTGTGTGCGTGTGTGTGTGTGTGTGTGTGCGTGGCGTACAGTACCTCCGGAGGCGCTAAGGGACTGCATCTCCCTCTCCCTCCTGTCCAGCTCGGCTGCCTTCCTCTCCAGCTCCTCCTGCCTCCTTAGCAGGTCAGCCTGGGCACGCACCTGCTCCTATAGGATATAAGATAACATAATATATAATATAATATAATAATATAATATGTAATATATTATAATACAATATAGCCTGGGCACGCACCTGCTCCTATAGGACATAAATTACATAATATATAATATAATAATATAATATGTAATATATTATAATACAATATAGCCTTGGCACGCACCTGCTCCTATAGGATATAAGATAACATAATATATAATATAATATAATAAGATAATATGTAATATATTATAATACAATATAGCCTGGGCACGCACCTGCTCCTATAGGATATAAGATAACATAATATATAATATAATATAATAATATAATATGTAATATATTATAATACAATATAGCCTGGGCACGCACCTGCTCCTATAGGACATAAATTACATAATATATAATATATTATAGCCTGGGCACACACCTGCTCCTACAGTATAACATACAATACAATACAGTACAATACAATACATTAGAATACAACACAATACAACATAATACTAATATTAATATATAATACAATACAATATAGCCTGGGCTCCTAGAATATACCATAATAATATAATATGTTAATATCATAATATAATATAATATAGTATAGTATAATATAATATAATATAATATACTACAGTATACTATACAATAATATAATGTAATATAGCCTGGGCACGCACCTGCTCCTAGAATACAATATAATATCATATCTCATATCATATCATACTGTGTACCTGTGTGTGTGTGTCTGCGTGTGTGTGCGTGTGTGTCTCTGTGTGTATGTGTGTACCTGTGTCTGTGTGTGTGTGTGTGTGTGTGTGCGTGTGTGCGTGCGTGCGTGTGCGTGTGTGTGTGTGTGTGTGTGTGTGTGTGTGTGTGTGTGTGTGTGTGTGTGTGTGTGTGTGTGTGTGTGTGTGTGTGTGTGTGTGTGTGTGTGTGTGTGTACGTACCTGTGTCTGCTGCTGCTGGGCTTGGGAGTAGGTGGGGGGTTCCTCGGTGGGCTTCATGATGGCGGGCTGCGTGTTGGGGGTGGTGGGGGACACTGCTTTGTTCAGAGCACCCGGTGGACCCTACAACACAACAACCACCCACACACACACACACACACACACACACACACACACACACACACACACACACACACACACACACACACACACACACACACACACACACACACACACACACACACACACACACACACACACACACACAACACAACAAGGCTGTTAAACTCAAGGAAAAGGGAAGTCACTTGCGCTCTCTAACCTTCTTGGTGCTTCCAGTCCAGGGGTGCATTTCTCGACAGCAACGTTGCTAACTGAGTTAGCAACTTACTTGGTTGCAATGCAATTTCCCATGGGCAACTTATAAAGTTGCTAACTGGTTAGCAACGACATTGTCAAGAAACGGGGTCCAGGACGGTAGATAATGGAGAGTAAACTGGTCCACTTCAGAAAGACTAGGCCAGGGATGACTGGAGCACTCAGATACTTTTTAGTAATTTTATTGTGGTGCAAACATAATGACTGACGTTTCGACACAGTGCGCGTCTTCTTTGGAGTCTCTACAACGACCACACACAAGGCTGCTAAACTCATCTTTCACATCATCATCCTTCCTCCATAATGTAGCATGGGAGACATTGCTTTGCCTACAACTACTACTAGTACACAAAAAGGTTTTTAAACTCTAGTTCAACTCAACTTTAATTCCTCCATGTAGGATCATAACTGCTTTCTTTCATCTTCCATGTATGAATAGCCATTTAAAAATAGGCCTACATACGTTAAACTGTCTTAAGAAGGCTACGGGATAGCGGCCACGGAGGTGTGCCAACTGCCAAGCCAACTGCACCAGAATCCAGCGGCCAATTTAAATGCGCCTCCGTCGCAAGCATAAAACTTAGTCGCGCATAGAATCTTCGTTTGGAATGATGAGGGTGTCATCCGCATGATTTCTACAGGGTTTTCACTTAAATATTGTCAGCATTCCAAACAAGTATTCTATTCTTGCTCAGCCAATCAGAAGATGTTCTGTCTGCTCACTGGGTGATAAAAAACTATGTATACAGTATAGCCACATGATTGGTAAACATAGTCCCTTTGGTAAACAAAAGTCCCTTTTCTCAAACCACAGAAAACACCTGCCAGCCGCACAAAACCAGTTTAGTCCACTTAACTAAAGTCTGAGACATCGATTGTGTGAGATTAGATTAAATTAAGATTTGATTCACATTTTATTGTCCAACACCCAAAAAGGGAGGCTGTCTGGGGAGACTAGCAGTCAATATACTCAAACACAACAAAAGCAGTCAAAACACACACACACACACACACACGCACGCACACACACACACACACACACACACACACACACACACACACACACACACACACAAGACAAGACAAGCATTCAACACACTGCACACAAAGGCGCGTAGTCACAACAAACAATACAAACATTCAGCGTTTAAATAAATGCGATAAAACACACAATCGGAGCAAAATCAATTAAAAAAAAACAAACGAGACAAAAGCATGCACATAAACACCACACCATTCAACAGGCAAACAGCACAAACATTCAACACCGACACAACCCACACATTCAGCAAGCGGCCAGTTGACAGCACAAGCAAAGACACAGCACAAGCATTCACCCCACAATCAAACAACACAATCACACTACACAATCATTAAATATAAACAACACAACTAGGGATGCAAATGATTAATCGATTAATCAACTTTAATCGATCAATGCATTAATCGATTTTAAAAAAAATAATCGCAATTAATCGACAATTCAACTGACAAGAGACCCAGGTGCAATGGGCATGTGAAGAGTGTGTGTGAAGAGGGGTATGAATAGTGGGAATATTTAAATCACCTTTGGATTAAAGAATTAAAATAGAATTAATTTAAATGTGGCATTTTATCTCAATTTTTAATTAAGATTTTTAGATTTAGTAATTTTTTTTCCTGAGAAACATTGAGATTTCGGGGGGAAATGCCGCTTATCAATTAATCGTAAGTCGATCGATAAGGCTATCAACTAATGATTAATGAATTAATCGATAATTTGCATCCCTAAACACAACACAAGCATTCAACACATGCACAAACACAACAAACACAAGCAGAGCAGCCAAACAACAACAGAACAAGCAGTCAAAGCAGTCAAACACACGACAGAACATTTAAGCATTCGACTATAGACAAATGTGATGTGGTGTAGGCTCACCGGCTTGGCTTCTGTAAATGGGTTATACTCTTCCAGGCCGGGAGGAGCATTTCGCGTTACTTGTGTCACCGAGGGATCCTGTAGAGGGGAACGATGATGAAGAGCCATGTATGAAAGCAATGCAGGCAATTAGTTTGTTTTTACATAACTGGACTCTCTCTCTCTCTCTCTCTCTCTCTCCTCTTCGTCTCTCTCTCTCTTCTCTCTCTCTTTCTCTATTTCTCTCTCTGCCGCTCTGTGCGTCTCTCTCTCCTGCTCTCTCTCTCTCTCTCTCTCTCTCTCTCTCTCTCTCTCTCTAATTGGTCACCGCCTCGCTCCCTGTCAACACCCCCACAGTGCTGATGTACGCCCCGCTGCTTATGTTGCGGGAGGCTGATAGCACAGTAGGGTGGCCCCAGTGCCTTTGGTGGAGTTAATTGAAGATACATTTTTAAGTCATGTAAACCCATTTGGTTCTTCATACAAACCCCTACAAAATCCACAACACAGTCAAAAAACCTGCTTTAACAGGAAAGTTTGACTTATGGTTGCCTATTCACAAGAACACCCTAGATTACATTCATGCAGGGGCAACTTTTACAAAATACAAAGCCATGAAACTGAACCCAAATCTAATCTTACTTCATCCAACGACACAGCTGACGTTCTGCTTGTGCATTCTTCATCACAGATAAAACATCAGTCATGTGCTACGGTGTGTGTGTGTGTGTGTGTGTGTGTGTGTGTGTGTGTGTGTGTGTGTGTGTGTGTGTGTGTGTGTGTGTGTGTGTGTGTGTGATGCACCGAGACCTCTGCAGTGGTGGGAGTTAACGTTAAGTTGGACAACAGACCTGAGCAGAGCAATGAGCCTTAAACCAATCAGGACGTCAGGACGTCAGGACGTCACATCAGTATGCGCGAGTCATGCATGAGCCTGTTTGATGCAACTGTGAGAAACCAATTTACACCCGGCTGTCAGATATTCCTCACCAGCCTCTTGCGGCAGCAGAATTCTTGTTTTTTTTTAAGGTCATGTGACACATACCCTTGGAACTGTCAGGAATGTCTGACACCGTTTCTTATCCGTCTATGACAGTGATTCTCAAAGTGTGGTCCGCCTTCGGAGCTCAGGTGGTCCGCGAGGGGATTTCTACTTTTCCAGACACTGTAGGCTATATTTGTGACATATAATTACAAAGCTTAACATGGCTGAAGTCTTATTTTCACCACAATAAATAAATGTGAATAAATTGTAAGTGATCTGCATCAGCAGTGTCAAATCGGCACCCGTCAACTATCAATTCAGTTTACAGATGTTCCCTGAACAGGTTTGGGGAGACAAAGTGGTCCTCGGTCTGAAAAAGTTTGAGAAACACTGGTCTATGATCACTTTCAAACCCAGAATGCCTCACTCACTAACAGTAGCCACGTGCAGTTGATTTGATATGGTCAAGGCCTCCCAATGACATCATATCAATCAGATCAAGGAGCAGCAGGACAACATGTTTCACTGTATCTGGTCAACTAGATATAGGGGTCAAAGACGTCTTTGTCATTCAGTGTTACAGACACCTTCCGCCGACTGTAATTGCAAAAAAACATGATTTTTAACTTGTTTCAAGTGAATGGATGACAGCCGAGGCTTTCATGAATTCCTTGTAACAATAAGAGTCATGCTTTTTACAGTTACAGTCAGCAGAAGGCATCCGTTACACTGAATGACAATGCCATTTTGCACGTCTTTGACCCACAGCCACGGACAGACAATCTGATGTGCCTGAACTGTCGGGTTACAGTTAATAGCAGTAAGTTACTCTTGTTAGTCAGCTGTCATTAGTGCTGCCTGCTATTATTGACAAATGTAGCGTAACAACTGTAGCCTACACTGGGACCAGGAATTACATTATTATTACATTACATTACATTAATAACAATGTAATGTAATCAGGAATCACCTCCAGATTAAGTAGCGAGGGAAGGAAAACTATACTCTGAGGCAGTCATTTCTGAAAATGGACAAATTATGTTCAATTAGGCCTTACTTGGTGAAAATGCCTGATGTATTTGGGGTTGATATTGACAGAGTGAGAAAACTTAACAGGATGATAGGGGAGCCGGCCGTAAACTAGTGGTTAAGGGGATGGTCTAGATCAGAGGGTTTCAGGTTCGAATCCCACCTAGAGTGCGTTTTAATATGCGACCTTGCCTCCTCCACTTGCACTTGTCTCCTCGTCCCGCCTCCTGGCCCCTCCTCCGTGGAGAAAACGATAAAGTTTCCCAGCTGTCAGCCTAGCCACAACAACTTTTGAGGGACTGTTTTTCATTCACCATCCCAATTGCAAATGAGAAAAGGGACTCTACAATTGAGCTTTTGCAAGATATTGAAATATAATGCTGTTGTCAGTGATGTCATCATGACGAGAAGCAAGTGGAGGAGGCAAGGTCGCATATTGCAACGCACTCCTAGTGTCTACTCCCTACCACACTCCATGGTTGAGGTGCCCTTGAGCAAGGCACCTAACCCCACACTGCTCCAGGGCCTGTAACCAATACCCTGTAACTGTAGCTTTGTATACAAGCGTCAGCTAAATGTAATGTAATGAAGAACCAGCCATCACCCGGAAAGGAGCGGTCACTGATCTGAAAATGACTAATAATGTTCAAACCTGTTGAGTCTCCCAGAGTCCAAACCATACACTACACCCTGATTAGATGTCAGTCGAACACCACTTTTCTTCACAACAGCAAGTAATAAAAACCTGATTTGTGAAATGCTGTATTCTTCATAGGACACTATACATGAGGAGATGCTGTTGGATTCGTCTAAAATGATCAGATTTTCCTCATGACTATACATAATTCATCCCCTCAATGGGATGGGTAGATTATAGATCATACAAGTCAACATATGTAAACACACTACACTATCCACACTGATGCTTGAAGGCGAGGTGCCACTTTGATACTTCATTTCTCACTAGATGGGGCTACAGTACAAATGACAAGTTATTGATTTCTTCATGACATCTTGCGTATTGAAGAGAATGTCGATGGTGTGGAGTGCAAAAGATGGTGAGTCACACGAGACACTTGTCAAGATTGCTTCCGTTCCACCCCTAAAATCGTCCAGGGTACCACAGTGTACCACAGCTCGAGTGAGGTTTGCAGGTGTCTTCAATTCATGCAGCCAGCCTTAATACATTTTTGATGCATTGAGCATCTTTTTTACACCTTTCCACCACGTGCAGAATGTGTGTGAACATTTCGCTTGCAGTTTTGCAAATGGCTGAGACAAAATCTGATAGACTATCAAAGACTAACAAAGCACACAGACACAAACCAGAATAATGCTGTTCTGTGCAGCGACTCAGGGAAGCTTGGACTCTGATGCCAACAAGTTAATATAGTTACAACAACACGAGGCTAGGTTTCTTGGCAAAGAAGCGATGCATATTTGTGTTAAGGCTCACTCTCCTTTTAATGGACATTGCACTTTTATTCTTCAAATAATCCCATAAGTTTCCGCAATTGCCGGAAGCATGATTGTTGCTAAAATAACGGAACCGATTTCACCAGCAGCAGCAGCCAGCGACACCGGAAACCCGTTTACATTGCGGGGCTAAGCGGACCACTGGCTAGTCGAATTACCACCAGAATAAACCAGTGCCTGTTTGTATTATAATGAAAGACATTAATACATTCGGCCCATCAAAAACAATCCACAACATTTCTAACATGGACACGGCTTTGAGAATAGCCTATTGTCTCGATTCCATGACATTTGCATCACTTGCACAACTTGTCCTGTTTGAGGCTATCGCATTAAGACAGCTTTCCTGTCATATCGTTTCCAAAAATGGTTCATTTCACAGTGGCTATAAACGTACTATTTGCATAAGAGATAGTCAAAAGAAGCCGTGAAGGACTAACATCGAATAACAAAGCAGGGCAAGGTTAGCTATCTGACAACTATCAGATGTTTAGATGTCTGACAGCCAGCTGCTTGTTAACATTCCAAACGATGCGTAGCGACGGTCCCCTGGAAATGAAGTCATGGCGTCAAGAGCAACCTAGCTCAGGCCAGCCTGACATTGGAAAATGAATTTGACATAAACCAAGACCAAAACTGTCCTGGCACCAACTAGTTGTCATTGACGTACTTTGACAAACGCAGCTGACTCCAATCAGACCCGCTAGTCGGCTAACAACCGTAGCCTACGATAGCTAACGTTACAGAGGGAGGCAGCCCATCCACCGTGGCCAGAATTTCCGAAACTCACCTGAAAGGGGTTGCTGAAGTCGGGGTCCGCAAATGGGTTGCTGTCAAAATCCGACATCCTCACCTAAACGTTAACTACTGAGTTAAGTTTTCGAGCTAGCCTTTCGGCTGACAGCACACAGCCTTCTCGTTCACCTTACACCAAAACTGGTGGTAAGCTTCAGGTTTCTCTCGGCTTCTCTGCAAAATGGCAGGATCGGAAGTGATGTTTGGCTTGGATCATACACCTCATCGAATCATCTGCAAGCTTTTTCATCCTAGGCTACGACTACTAGAAATTGTGCGACCATAAACAGTTCATGTGTATCGACTCGTGGATACAATGAAACGCACTACTTAAACATATCTGTTAATACTTGCAATAGTTTTCCTTTAGACAACATCATCTGTCGAAGCTCACGCTGAAAATATCCTTTTTCAAAACACTGCCTTGCTTGAACCACTGGGGGTAGGTCTATTAATTTACTGTGGGCTAGAGGGCCTAATCACACTAGGCTTATTTATTTGTTTCAGTTGTTATTTGGTTTAGTTGTTATTTATATGTATTTGTTTCATTATAATAAACTGAAATTAAATATAATTACTAATACAATATAAATTAAATTTTATAATTACAAATATTTATTTATTTATTTTGTGGTAGGCCTAGGCCTGTTTTGGGTTTTCCGGTAGGTCATGATTGTACCATTTATTGAAGTGTGTGTGTGTGTGTGTGTGTGTGTGTGTGTGTGTGTGTGTGTGTGTGTGTGTGTGTGTGTGTGTGTGTGTGTGTGTGTGTGTGTGTGTGTGTGTGTGTAATCTATTGCTTGATGTTTTCATGTGAGGCCTGTTTGAAGAGTGTTGTTTGTCCCTCTATGCCATGGGTGGGGAAACTTTGTCTCGAGGGCCCTGAAGCTGTCTTATCCGGCCCCTGATATAATTTCAATGTTATGCACTTTCACATGAAATGTGAAATATGTTTTGTAAAGCAGTCTTAGAAATTACATGTGCAATACAAGTGGTATTTCAGGGGACGTAGTTAAGGTGGGGTCTGATGTTTGTGTTCATAGTACGGCCCTTGGAGGGCTTTATAGCATTTGAAGTGGCCCTTTGAAGGGAAAAGGTTCCCCGACCCTGCTCAACGCCTATCCTCCACCCTGCCCAACTGCCAGGACAGGAAAGCAACAGATCACAAACCAGGAATGTGACTTGAATATCACACAATACAGTTTTTCATGTATCCCTCATTACCTTTAATCTTTAAAGCCCAATTGGGAAACTCCAACTCCCATTATCATTGTGACACAGCACTCAAGTGAACACTGCACACAACGAAATTGCGTTTATGCCTCACCCGTGCAAGGGGGCAGCCCTCAACAGCGCCCCAAGGGAGCAGTGCGGCGCTACGGCATCATGCTCAGGGTACTTCAGTCATGGAGGAGGATGGGGGAGAGCACTGGTTAATCCCCGCCCCACCACCAACCTTGCGGGTCGGGAGTCGAACCGGTAATGTTTGAGGTGGGTTATTCCATGTCAATTCACATGATTCCCTAGAATCTCCCCACATGACCGTCTCCAATTTACCCGATATCTCACATACAGGTACCTTTTGATGTCAATTGAAAGAATACCAAGTATTAGCACCCTACGTCCAACGGTTGCAGAGATGAAGCCCTCCAAAGTTGGGGTGCCATGCCCACTTTTCTAGCCTGTGAATTGCATACAAAATTTACAAGCAGATTTTGACACCTCTGGTTTTAGTTTCAAGGAAGGTACAGGCCTAAAAATCACCATGGCCCCTCAATATGACCCCGTCTACCAGATGATGTACTTACAAATGGTATGCCTTGATTATTTTTGGCTATATTAAGCCTTAAAACTGAATTTGTGAAAAGCGTGATGAAGAGTCTTGCCATTTTGGGGTTCCAGAACTTGGACACTATGTATGCTTTGGGAGTTATAATTGATTTTCCATCATATTTGGGAACTGTACAGTGTATTCCAAAAAAATTAGGGCGCTCAGACTTTAAAAGATAAAATAGGAGGGACTCAAAAACAGCTTTGAGACAAAATGACCTTACGGTACCCTCTACTTCAGGCCTCAAATTAACCATGTGGGCACTTGATGACTGGAACGCCCTTTTAACCCCATGTACAGTAGCCCTGTATCAAACATTCAAGTTCTTCATATTAATCTTGGCCTTCAAGGTATACATTTTTCTCTATATCTTATCACAGTGTCTGTTTTGTCTGCTGCCATCAGCTGGTCTAAAAAAGTAACAACAGCGTAATGTAAGAAGACAAAAGGGGCTGGGAAATCTTGGCCATAATTGACCAATAAAGCAATGTAATTATACAGTAGGGTAGAATGCCCTAATGTGGGACAATTTTTGTCACTTCAACTTTGGTGGTTTATTAAAATTTAATGACAACATTTCAATACAAACAAATTACACCCCTTTCATCCTATAGTTGTGCTCTAATCAAATAAAACCTTTAAAAACATGTTAAGTGTTTCTAATTTGAATAATTTGGATATTAATGTAAGATGGTCAAAAACCATGGTTATCCCTAAAGTGGGACAATCGGTTTCCTAATGTGGGACAGTGTATATTAAAAGGTATCTAAAACATGTTTGTGTAAAATATTAATTCAAAATGAGATCTGCCACTCTTTAAGACATATCAGCTACACATTTAGAGCATGTTTTATGAATTAATTTTACTTTCTTTTATTGGTAAATATGACTGAGACTGTTTGAACCCATTGCACATAATTGGTCACTTCAACATGGCAGCTCTATTTGAGGAAAGGACTTCCGGTTTTTGGACCCAAATGTTGTGTTGATAGCTGTGCTCCAGTAGATTAGGCCAGAAAGACTGAAATACACCTTTGATATAGATGTAAATATCCATTTTCTTATGTGGACATGGTGTTTGACTTAATAGTAATTGTTTGACTTATTAAATTACTACTTTTACAACTGTCCCACATTAGGAAAATCTTGTGTCCCACTTTAGGACGCACCTATCCTAAAGTGGGACACTAATAATATGGTTTAAAAATAAAATATGACATTATTTTATATACACCACACATTATTTTCTGATGAACATATACCTACCCAACATATTTATCAAAAAATTGACAATGTTGTTTTGATTGGAATTGATTTATACCTTAAAGACAAATTTGGCCAAATGCTATGTAATTTGCCATTTGACGGACTTCACCCAGGGTCCTTCTTCTTAATTGTAACCCCTCCCTGGAGTATTACTATACATTTACTAAATCATGATATTATGATAACAGGATGATAGGGCTTTTATTTGGTTATAGTTTTGTAAATATTTACCAACTTGGGGCAAAGCTACACCCCTTAAACCTTAAGGTGTCCCACATTAGGCATCGTCCCACTTTAGGGCATTCTACCCTATATTGCTAGGGTGAACTATGGTAAATTGGGACACTTTTGGTAGATCGCAAAAAAAACCCACTTTAAGTTTAAAATACACCAACATTTAGTAATTGTATGTCTTCATATGGGTCTTGGGTACATTTCCATGTAGGAATTAGTTTTTGAAGTATGATATTTTATAATATATTAACATTTAAAGACAGTGAGACACCAACTTCGTTGTGAGAAAATGCTATGGCAATTTGGGACACCCTTTAATGTAAAATGGGACAGTCTGTTTGATTATCATTATTTTTGCACAAACTGAAGAATAATATCGTTTTTCTCTTGTTAACAGTAGACTAGGATCTTAACTATTTAAAAAATGATATAACATCCCTGAAACATTTTCATTTCAAGAGAATATTGAAGGAGTATGGCATGTGTGACTGTGGCCATGGCCATTAGCATGTGGGATGCATATTACAATACAGGCCTATGGCGTGCTAATATGTTATGCTAACAGCTAACAGAAGCCCATTCTGTTGCTATGAGAAAACTGTCCCATTTTAGCTTAAAATATTGTCCCAAATTAGCTCACTCCACTATACTTACTAAAAGTATGTCTCCTTAATAAAGTAAAGACAAATGTGTAAATGTTTTGATATTGAGTTAAACCTTTAGTAAAACAACATATATTTCAATCATATTTTGTACCATATAATCACTAATTCAGCCATAATATCCTTATGATCTGATAGCATAATCGACATGTCAGCTAGCTAAACTGACAAGTGTTGGATCCACTGTCACTTCAAACCTTTGCTCATTTCTTTTATGATACTTAACACCAAATACAATTATTGTTCCTTATACATGACAGTTGCAGTAACAATATTACATCCCATTTTGTGATTGGCTGCTAATATTTAGAAAGAAAACAACCCAAAACCTTATTTGTCCCACTTTGGCTGATGTCCCAAATTACCTTAGTTCACCCTATATATTAATTATGATTTTAACAAGCATGATGAATATTTCTAGTTTAAATAATTTCCTAAGTGTGACTGCTTAATACTCAATCATGATGCCAGTCCCAAGATGGCCTCAACCCTGCACTACATTTCTACCAGACATTGGGGTGGGTGTGTCCTGGTAGAAATGTAATCATGATTGAGCATTCTGCATAGAGCTTGTTAAAATCATAATTAATTTTCAATATACTGTAGAATTAAAGTGCTTTATTGGTAGCCTAGCGAGCTTAACCCCTAGGGGCGTCTAGATTTCTAGGCTACTTTATTGGTAAATTATGGGCAAGATTTTTCAGCCCCTTTTGTTTTCTTACATTGCGCTGTTGTTACGTTCTTTGACCAGCAGATGGCAGCAGACAAAACAGACACTGTGATAAGACATAGACAAAAACATGTACTTTGAAGGCCAAGATTAATATGAAGAACTTTGAAAAACAAAGTTTTTCCAAGCTTGAATGTTTGATACAGTGCTACTGTACATGGGGTTAAAAGGGCGTTCCAGTCATCAAGTGCCCACATGGTTAATTTGAGGCCTGAAGTAGAGGGTACCGTAAGGTCATTTTGTCCAAAAGCTGTTTTTGAGTCCCTCCTATTCCATCATTAAAAGTCTGAGCGCCCTAATTTTTTTGGAATACACTGTACAGTTCCCAAATATGATGGAAAATCAATTATAACTCCCAAAACATACATAGTTTCCAAGATCTGGAACCCCAAAATGGCAAGACACTTCCTCACGGTTTTCACAAATTCATTTTTAAGGCTTAAAGGGTAACGTTTAGGTTAAATGTATAACTAAATATAAACTGGATGTTGTCAGGAGAGGTGTTTTGAAACATAAATGTGAAATTCACAGTCTATAACAAAGCCAAACTGCAATATTTTTATGAAAATGTATCATTTTACAGCTACTTCTGAAGTATTGGGCTCCTCACTGGCAGAGCCTCTATGACGTAGATAGAGGGAGTCCAACTAAAGTTCTGGCTCAGCTCTCGCTTGTGGATGTAGGCTTACCAACCATTTTGGTTCTAGTAGAGAGGCTGGGAAAAGTGGGCAGTTATATTGTATGTGGGCTATTGAAAATGGTCTATTACTGTGTTTGTGCATTGTGTTTTAAAAAAGACTACTTTAATATTTTTCCCAAAAACGGCATTTGCCGGGGAGTAACGACATGCCCGCCGCCTATGCACCCTCTGTCCATGGTGCTGAAACCGCGGCACTACTCCTATGTGAAGCGCGTTACAGTTTCACGAGGGGGTTGGCTTACAGGCTACAAAAAGACCAAACTATATAATAGGCTATGGTTGAAGGCCCTACCCTTTGCCGACAATGATGAGAAATAATATGGTCACTCACTGTGAGTGGCATTGCGTCAAACGTTTCCTACTCGGTGCAAAACAATAACTCATAGCACCCGAGAAAAATGCCATGTTGTAAAAATGGCATATAGTCTATTTTCAATTTCAGTTCACTGCTCAGTAGGCCTATTACATGAAACTTCAATAAAGCTCATCCACATGCACGTCACAAAACAATAAACCAGGCGGCGGGACTTTCGATTATATTCCCTCCAAAAATGTCCGCATGTCACAAAAAACAGTTATTTGCATTGTCCGTAATTATACCAAACTAAAAAAACATTCCCGTAGGCTAGAAGAAATCAAGTCTTCAGCTGCTATAATCCTCGTTACAAAACTGAAACAAAAATGGCAGCACAAATATTACCTATATAGCCTACCTATTTTTGCATTGCGAGCTGTCCACGTGTGTGGTGCTAGGGGCGAAATGTGCACTGGCAGCACTGGTCGTTGAGTTTGGGAGATGTCTTTAGTGGGAGTAGGCCTATTTGAATGTGTAAAACACGTTGGACATGCTTATGCTGGGCATTTTCAGTAGGCTATTGGGGAAGTAGATCGATTATTATTTTCCTGCGTCATTGTTTCACCGTCGACCTTGCATCAGCATGCCAACGTTAGGCTACATTTGCCAAACTAACGTTGATGTGGTCCTGACATTTTGATGAATAGCATAATATCTCTACAAAATCGGGAGTAAATTGAATTGAATTGAAGTCTCCCAACAGGTCTTGCCAATCCATGAGGATACGGAAAATCTAGCACACCACACGCGGAGAAAGCGTTCCTTTGATAGAGAGGATACCTGCGTCTTTGTAAAGTGCTGCGCGCACGTTTGAGTGCCGGTTTTACAAATTACGGGGATAAACATGCCAGGTCCAAATTACTAACAGGAAAAGAGGGACGATGACAAAGGAGATGAATCGCCAGGAAGAAAGGGATGATCTTTCTCGCAGAGCAATGTTGTCTGCAAGAGCGAGTCTCGCCTGGTTTTGTGTAGGCCTATGGTTACGACACGCAATCCACCGCTGGACCAGCTGGCTATCAGCAATCGCCGCAAGAATCAAACCTGTTTCAAATCCTGGTCATCTCTCGTGAGTGTAGGGTAGGCCTACTGCATATAGTTAAAACATTGCTACGACCCAATTTGGCACACATGAGGGAACATCATTCATGGCCGTGAAGGCTAATATTTGGCGCAAAGTTATATCAATCCAAACTGCCAGCGTTTCTGTTATTTGGACAGGCAAGACTCATAGTCTCCTGTGATTATTTAATTTCAAATAGATACGCATCTTTCGCGGCTCACGAATGTCAGAGCAGTTTGATGCAACAGCAGTTTGATGCAATTCTGTTTGATGCTGTGCGCAAAAATGACCATTCTCCTTCACCGGGGCAATGTGGATGCATGTCTCCCGCTGCCCGTCAACGTCTAAAGACAATGTCTCGTGATAGTGGTGGGACATGCAATGTCATCTCATAATCATCTCATATGCGATGTAGGCTATAATCTCGAAGCGTGCAGACGATTTCATCTTGGCCAGTCAGAGATGGCACCAGCTTTTTAAAATGTCTGCACCCTGTGCGCCGGGAAGGCTGTTTTCTTAAAACTAATAAAGAAACCTGCTTCATCATTGGCGGGTATGCACTGACTTAACTGTTTGCGCAAGAGCCTCCAGTATAAGCACCTGTTCGGCGTGATCTAGCACAGTCGCAACAGTTGCAACCTCGCGCATGCAACTCCATTAAAACGTGGACTTCGGTATGAGGTCTATTCTGAGCAATATGAACCAATCGAGTCGGCTTTGCTATTAAGCAAAATACTTCACTTATGTCTACTTTACTAAGAGGTATTTTGTGTAGGCCTAATATTTGGAGACATCACCTTTCCCTTTCTGCAAAGCGCTTTCGGGAAGCACGTCTCTCTCTCTCTCTCTCTCTCTCTCTCTCTCTCTCTCTCTCTCTCTCTCTCTCTCTCATACACACACGCCAACTCGTCCAACTCTCCGCAAGACGACGGCTATGTTTAATGTCACATGGCTTGTCTTGTTGGATAGGCTACCAGGCAAATTTGCAAGCACCTTAAGTTTCGATTGTGCCGCTTGGAGAGGAGGCATTTAAATGTTACAATTTAGGCTATTAAAGTAGGCATCGCCTACACACGTTCCGATTTTTTTCTAACTTTAACACGTTGTGCAAAATGAGTAATTTAAAACGCACCGGTTACTAAACCAGACCGGCTACTATACGGGGCCGGTGTCTATTTTTCCGATTTTTCACAACACCCGGTTACAAAACGAGGCCGGCTACTATTAGGAGCCCGGTTACAAATCGAAGAAATACGGTAGCCTAATAACGGTCTGGTACACCCTCATGGCGCTGCTGCAGCGCATTGACATGGAGGAAACCTACAAAAAAATATTATTATTTTAAATAATAAAATGGTTCAGACGGTATCTGGTGGATACTGCCACTGTTTAAGGCCATTTAACTTGTTGAAATTTAGCCTATAGGTCTGGAAAGGTGTTACAATATTATAATCTGGCCTATTCTCTGCAGTGCTTAGTATGTCTGTAGAACGCGGCGACTCCCTCTATCTACGTCGGATTCTAAATGTTTGTTTAAAAGAAGCCGCCGTTATTTTTGACAAAGTTTTCTGAAAATGTTGTTTATGCAATAATTCGATATTTTGACATATATCACATCTAAATGTATGTATTGAGGTTCTTAAAATGAGTTTTAGTGGTGTTTAACCTGCAAGTTACACTTTAATATAGCCAAAAATAATCAGGGCATGCTATTTGTAAGTACATCATCTGGTAGACAGGTTCATATTGAGGGGCCATGGTGATTTTTAGGTCTGTATCTTCCTTCAAACTAAAACCAGGGGTGTCAAAATCTGCTTGTAAATTTTATATGCAATTCACATGCTTGAAAAGTGGGCATGGCACCCCAACTTTGGAGGGCTTCATCTCCGCAACCGTTGGACGTAGGGTGCTAATACTTGGTATTCTTTCAATTGGCATCAAAAGTGTGAGATATCGGGTAAATCGGAGAGGGTCATGTGGGGAAGGCGTGTGAATTGACATGGAATGACCCAGGTACAAGTCTGACGCCCTAACCGCTTACCCATGACTGCCATTATTACAATATTGTAGCGCCGAGCCCCTTGAGTGGACTGTGTGTGTGTGTTTCCCCATAGGATTCCCTCTCTGTCTATCTGTATGTGTGAATGGTGAATGTGTGTCTATCTGTGCGCGTGAATGTTGTTCCCCACTCCCTCGTGTGTCTTCTAGAATTGTGTGTGTGCCAATCAGTTTTTGGGGTGGGTTTTGATTGGGGGGAGGTGTCCGGGCGGGAATAATTAAGGAATTAGATAGGATGGGTATTGATAAGGGGCACTAATTTGAGTGTAGACGTGTACGAGTGTGAGTGCGAGTTTATTTATTATTTAGGTAGAGTGTTTGTTGTTTTCCTGGGGGACACCTCCTTTTGCCCGTTTTACACTGTAAAAGGGCAGGGATTAAAGACAACACTACATTGTATCTGCTGCCTCCGACATCCTTTTTGAAGTGGCTACCGCTCGGCGCTACAATATTATCACCCTAACTTACACACATATGACACTTCTGACAATTGGAACAAAATGTGTTCCTGACACAGTTCCTTACAGAGTAGGCCTACTTCTCAGAGTGTAGTTTTGATTCTTAACACCAGAGAGAGCTGCTTAAAATGGATATACTGTTGTCAATGGTTTCTACAAAGCCCTTAAAATGGCATGTGAGAGTAAAGAAAACCTGAGGGGTTCTTGTGGCCACTAAAAACTTTCTCCTGCGCACCAACACCAACTTTCTCTTGACCACCAGGAACTTCCTCGTGCGCATCAGAAACTAGGTGCGTACGAGATACCGCAACGGCTACATGTGCATGCAGACAGCAATGCATTCTGGCTTAACATGTTGCATGATGGTTAGATTTCCTGTCCAACTTACCAATTTTCAATCATGTTGCGCTGACCAGGTGACATGTCACATGGTGTCAAACTATCGCGGGATGAATGCGACTGCAGTCGGACCTTGCAACCCCTGCAGTTGCTTATCCTCGTTGATGCTCGTCAGCAGACTGCCTCCGAGGTCACGCACCCATGAACTGGTTTGCTAACAACTCACTCACGTGTGTATATGCGTCTTGTCTCACACCCCTACACAGATTTGAAAATTATTGAAAATTATTTTCCAGATTTCAAAAGCCCGCTGTTCAGACTGTGATGCTATTTGTTTGACTTTCATTGACTAATTTTTGGAAGAACAATAAAAAAAACAAGAATGTCTTGAGACGCAATTGCATGGAGAAATGTTCAATCTACATAATTTAATTAGCCAATAATTATATATGGGGGTTTAATTTATTTTCCTATATAGAGATGACCCTGACCCTGGCTCAATAATTTTTTAAGACACAGTGATGACTCAAGGGGGGAGCTAGACAGTCCTGGGTGTCACACAGGTTGACAGATGTGTCCTGTGCCTATGCAGGGTGCTTTCAAATGCTATCACAAATTCTAGTTGAGAATACAACATTGAATAGACCCTGGGCAGACAACATAGTCACTACATAATAAAAAAATAAAAACCTTTTTTTAATTATTTATTTCTTCAAATGCTACTATTACTATGTCAGAACGCTATAAAGGACTTTTAGAAAAAAGAACAACAAAATACCTCCTCTTAATGTATGTTCTCTACAAGTCTTCTGTTGTCCAGTCTTGCACTTTAAATGTCTGTATGAGCAATGTCTACGTCCATACTGTCTATGTCCATGTATGAGTACTGTCTATGTCTATACTGTCTATGTCCTTACCTAGATTAGTCTATGTCTGCATGGGAGAGCAAGAAACGCAATTTCAAATTCTTTGTATGACCAGTGCATGTAAAGAAATTGACAATAAACTTGACTTGACTTGACTTGACTTGACTACATATTAATTTATGAGGATGTGGGCCTTTTGTGCATGTTCTTTCCCTTTTCCACCACAAGATGTCGCTATGTTGCCAGTTCGTGTTCTTTGTCACAGTTTTGAAGGCTCGCAAAGTAGACTGTGTGGAGGTGGACTCTCCATTAGGCAAACCTAGCCTAGGTCCCCAACCAAATCTGTACTTCAGAGTGGGTCCCAGCTGTCACACCAGTCGTGGTAAGAGCACAAAAACGGTCCCCATGTTAATATTTCGCCCTAAAAGGGCTATATCCACCCCAGTACACCTGTGTCTAATAATAAGAATGGAAATCATACAACCATGCCTTATTCTTGGGGAATATGCCAAGACCATGGTTAAGTAGTAATACAGGTTATGTTGACCTTGACGTGGTAGTAACCATGTCCTTGGCATACTCCCCTGTGGTTAATATAAGCATAGAAATCATGCATTCGGCCGAGCCACGGCTCAATCAGCTCGGCACTGAACTGCTGCACCGGCGACCCGGTTCGATTCCGACCCAGGTCATTTGCACAGACTTCCCCGTCTCTCTCTCTCCCAACTTGCTTCCTGTCACTCTCCAACTGCCTGTCACAAAAATAGAGACGTTTTTTTTTAAATCATGCATTCATGCCTTATTGTTTTGGGAGACACTCTCAGACACTGGAGGCTTGAACATGTAACCTTTCAGAGCTGTGGTGTAATGGTTAGGGGGTTGGACTGTAGATCACAGGGTGGCAGGTTCAAATCCCACCCTCTACTCTCTTCCTCCATCCATGGCTAAAGTGCCCTTGAACAAGGCACCTAAACCCACACTGTTTCAGGGACTGGAACCAATACCCTGTAACTACTTGTATATCTCTATCTGTGAGTCTCTTTGGATAAAAGTGTCAGCTAAGTGTAATACATTGTAATGCAATGCATGTCTGCCACTTGCTGTCATGCTTATGTTTTTCGTTTTAAATTGGATGTGATTTTCATTTGAACAGATTTTGCCCCTTTGGTTGATGTTGTCTTTATCTTTTGTAGCAATACCGTGCAATTGCATTTTCTGTTCTCTGTAAGCCCTCCCTTGGATTGCTTTGGTGCTTTATAACACACTTACCAATTTGCACCTGCGGGAAGTTTCACTAGAATGACATTTGAAATGCAAGTAATCCACATCGCTGAAGCATTACACTTCAATTACAATAAATGGATTTTAAAGAAAGTCACTATTCTTTTCGCCATTAGACCATCTTTGGTGCAAGTAGGGGAACATCCATCTCTTGATTTTATTTGGGTTAATAAAGTGGAGGGGTACAGTATGTTCCTTAGCAGTCAGGTGGCACTAAGATATGCCCTGTTAAATTAAAAAAATACATTTTACCATCCATTCATTTTTGTATCCCTTTCCAGGTTTTGTTCTTAGAGGTAACAATGACGTTTCTATTGTGTTTTTGCAAATGCCATGGTATCTCTATTTAATTCCACATGCAACACAACACAACACAACACAACACAACACATCTCAACACAACACAACACAACACAACACAGCACAGCACAAGACAACCCCAGTCAACACAGCAAACCTCACAACACAACACAACACAACACAACACAACACAACACAACACAGCACAGCACAGCACAGCACAGCACAGCACAGCACAGCACAGCACAGCACAGCACAGCACAGCACAGCACAACAGCATACCACAGCACAACACAACACAGCACAGCACAGCACAGCACAGCACAGCACAGCACAGCACAGCACAGCACAACACAACACAACACAACACAACACAACACAACACAACACAACACAACACAACACAACACAGCACAGCACAGCACAGCACAGCACAGCACAGCACAGCACAGCACAGCACAGCACAGCACAACACAACACAACACAACACAACACCTCAACACCTCAACACAACAGCATACCACAACACAAGACAGCCCTCTCCCTCTGATTCGCTTCTGAAAAGTAACTGTGGTGTGTTGACATCATTAGTTACCACCAATATATCGACGGAGGCGCTCAACTGCAACTACACTGCACCTCATAAGTCGTTTTGTGCTTGTCTAAATTACGGCTGATGGGAATGATGCTATAGCCTACCGCCTCATGCAGGGCTGCACTGGGGACGAAAATCAGGACGGGCATTTTCAGCCAAGACTGGTCCCTGTGAGCCTGGGAACTCCCATACTGCCTTTAGTTCTACACAATCGTTTCCATTTGAAAGAAAGTCTGGCGAGGATGACTCATAACGTCCAAGATCATGGGCCCTGTGTCATAATGGCCAAGCATTCCGACCTTAACAGTTTCTCTGCCCAATCAGAGAGCAGGGCAGTGTGTCATAATAGCCAAGTATTCTGCCCCCTACGGAATTTACAATAGGCAACTCCCCAGACCTAATACAATACAATACAATACAATATCTTTTATTTGTCATTGTGACAAGCACAACGAAATTGTGCATTCCTTGTTGAAGCAAAAATAAATAAAAAATAAGAATAAAAATGAAATAAAAAAATGGAATAAAAAGAATGGTATGTATATAAAAACTATGCTTTTGATGCAAAATTCAGTTCTGTGATGGCCGCTGCATAGAAACTGTTTTTCAGTCTGTTTGTCCTTGTCTTAATGGACCTGAATCTCCTGCCCGATGGCAGCAATTCAAAAAGACTGTGACCTGGGTGGGATGTGTCTCTCAGAATGCACTTGGCCTTTTTTAGGCAGCGGGTGCTGTGTAGGCCCTCCAAAGATGGAAGAGGGCAGCCAATAATGTTCTCTGCAGCCTTTATGACCCCCTGGAGCTCTTTCCTCTGTGCCACAGTGCAGCCTGGGAACCACACACAAAGACAATATGTCAATATGCTCTCCACTGAGCAGCGGTAGAAGGACACAAGCAGCTTCTGACAGATGTTGTTTTTCCTAAGTATTCTTAGGAAATAAAGTCTTTGCTGTGCCTTCTTCACAAGCCCAGTGGTGTTGACACCCCAGGTCAGGTCCTCGCTGATGTGAACTCCCAGGAAACGGAAGTCTGACACCCTCTCTACACTTGTGATTAGGTCTGGTGTAAACCAGGCAAGTCCATCAGGCATTGGGAGAGACAATGAAGCCTGTGACCAGAGGCGATTCTAGGGGTCAGATGGGGCCCCATGCAAAAATGCAAAAATAATGAACATTTGTACCAAAATCGCCACTGCTGTGGTAAAGTGTGGGCTGTGTTTCACTATCTAGTAGGGACTTGGGTGCCCCAAGCGGCTGCCTGTCTTGCCTGGTGGCGAGATGCACCTCTGCCTGTGACAACATTTTAATCGTCTAAATAGGAGTTATTTTTACCATAATCGTCCTATATGAGCTATTGTGACCATATGAGGTATTTTGACCATGAAGCCAAAATGATGTATGAAGCCTCTTAGTGTAATAGTGCAGATGGGGTCGCCGTCGGGCCTATTCACTATTTACTGAAAATACTCAACTACATCATAACAACATTGCTATGACACTACAGAGAGCCTTAAGTAACAGATTAAGACATAGCTATTACACTTTTGGTGACAGTTAGTTATAACATAGGCTCTGCGCTATTAAATCTGACTGTCTGACTAGAGAATAGTGACTTGAGGACAGATGTCACTGAGGGGAGGGCCAGGCAGGCCAAAACCATCCACAGTCCACCGGGCAAATGCCCTGTATGCCAAATGGCCACTGCACCATGGCCTGATGCTTATCAGACCAACATCCTCCCAGATCCACCACCTCCGAGAGAGAGCCTACTCAGGCACTTTGACCTTTGACCTTGAGCGTGGGCGAGTGGCGAGAGCCTGCTGGCTGCAGCCATTACTGTGACTGTTTTTACTGAATGGTGTTCGTCATGGCGACACTTTACTAGTCTTAATCGCCCAATAACGGCATATCAGGAAGGAGGTAGAAGCAGGTTCTGGTTTCTGCTGCTCCTAACAGAAAAGTATTGCTAACAGGATGTTAGTCTCAAGGTTATAGAGACGACTGTTGTCAGGGCTGGACCGGCCATCTGGCATAGTGGGCGCTTCCCGGTGGGCCCCACACCCTCGTGGGCCCCTATTTTCAGAAATGTAAAAAAAAAAAAAAAAAAAAGACAAAATTGACCACCGGTGAGTCAGTTCCGCGCCGCTAATTATGAGGGGCCCCTTTAAGCCAAAAGTGCCGTGGCCCTATTTCTCCCCCAAACCTGCCCTGCAAAAAAGTATTGCTAAAACGATGTTAGTCTCCAGGTTATGGAGATGGATGTTGTTGTTGGTAAAAGACCATGTGGGGACAGCACTGGGTGGGGGAGACGAGTACACAAGGGACTGGCTCTGGACAAAAACCTGTGTGTGTGTGTGTGTGTGTGTGTGTGTGTGTGTGTGTGTGTGTGTGTGTGTGTGTGTGTGTGTGTGTGTGTGTGTGTGTGTGTGTGTGTGTGTGTGTGTGTCACTTAATGGGTCCTAGCGACCTACTTGACATGTTTCAGCTATTTGCACCAGCCAGGTCACTGAGATCAATTGACAAGAACATACTGGTAATTCCAAGTAAAGGGTGAAAACTAGGAATGGAGAGGCCGCCTTCAACTGCTATGCCGGCCCGCAAGACTGTGGAACCAGCTTCCAGAATACATAAAAATGCACCCTCCATCGATAGTTTTAAATCCTTAGTCTTAAAACAAAGTTGTTTACAGATGCCTTTTAATGTCAATCCTTGAATTTGTAATATTTACCCTTGGTCTTAATGTCTTAATGTTTTTTTATACTTACTGATTTAAATTCTTCTTTGATTTTACTGTTTTCAATGTTTTTTTTAATATTCTAAAATGTTTTAATATTCATTTATTATTTTAATATTAATTGTGTCTTGTTTTTAACATTTTTTATCTCATTGTTTTCATTGCTGCGAACTGAAGCACATTGAATTGCCTCTTTGTATTTAATGTGCAATACAAATGAATAAATAAATATGCCTTGCCTTGCCTTGCCTTAACCTGTCAGGGTCTGTTTTTATTTTGGTGGGATTTACGTGTCATTTCCTGTTCCACAGTGAAAGAGATGACATTCAGGAGGGGAGCGGATGCAGTACAGACATGCTAATGGAGGTGGAAGGTTGACTAACCATCAGAGCTGGACTGGCCATCTGACATAGCGTGAAATGGGAAGGTGGAGAATGCGCGCACATCAGTGGTACAGGTGCTGGACAAAAAAGAGTAACTGAAATAAATGATAGAAGTCCGCAACACTGTTAATGCTCCCAGTGATTTATTTGCAAATAAATCACTGGGAGCATTAACAGTGTTGCAGACTTATATCATTTATTATAGCGTGAAATGGGAACACTGATGATGGGCTAGACCCGAAATGTTTGTCCCTTGTCTGTCGGTTTTATTTACTTTTTTCGGCTTTGTTTAATACAGTTTTTGATTTTGCATTCAGCTCCAGTGTGCGACTCCTTTCTTCCTTTTCATTTTACTGCTCTTGGAATTACGCACCGAGCAATTCGCTCAGGATAAGGCATTGGCACGGACGCCACCCCACCATTACCATCTGGCATAGCGGGCATTTTTTTTAAAAAAACATTTCTGAAAATAGGGACCCAAGAGTGTGCGGGGCCCACCGGTGAGTCAGCTATGCACCGCTAATTATGAGGGGGGGCCCTTTAAGTCAAAAGTACCCGGGCCCTTTTTCTCCCCCAGTCCAACCCTGCTAACAATAGAAGCCCAGCAAATAATAATAGGGTTCAGAGGTTAAATGTTAAAGCCGACTGTTAATAAGAAGAAATCAGACACATGCAGTGTCTCAGATAGTGCACTTTTGCACTTCAGGCACTATGTTTCAGTGCGTAATTAATACGCCATACGCCTGAACAAGACTGAAGTGAAGTGAACCACTTGAGATCCAACAACAGAGTGGTACTCAATGCATGTTTGCGCTTCATTCATTCATTCACTTTTCGTTTTAACCCTCCTTTAGCTCTTGAGGTAGATATTTTTTTCTTCTTAAGTGAGGCAATTTAGTTCCATTATTCCTGCATTCCGTTTCTTTTTCATAAGTCATCAAGTGCACTTTGTCTCCAACCACATTCGTCCACTCATCGCTACGTCATAGTCATCCACCCTCTGCCCCTCTCATGGATTTTCACCTCTGGCTTAAGCCCCATGTGAGGGTAACATTGGGCAGGGTTGCATGTCTTGCTCAAAGTCTTTTTTTTATCTTTGATTTTGGTTTGCTCCTGAATTATTGGAGTGACGTTGTTTGTACACTGGTATAGAAGTTTAATCATGCTATTGTTTTGTCACATGTTGTGCACTATTAGGCAATCAGTGTTTGTTTCAAATTTGGTCATAGTCTGGCGAAAAATAAGCTGTCTTAACCTGCAAAACTCTTCGGATTTAGGACAAAATCTGAAGAGTGCTGTTCTTCGCTTCATTCATTTGTTTGATGTGGGATTCAGCACCCAGTTAAGAACTGTTACAATAATTAAGCAACAGTCTCTCTCACCTCCACTTTTGAAGTTAACCTGCAATAGTAAAATTGATCTTTGATCGTACTTGACACTTTAAATTAAGTAATTAACAACATGGATTTTTCTTTGGTCAAGCCTTGGCCGCTCATCGATCACTAAGTGCGATAAATCTGACCTTCTGACCCGCCGCCTGACGCCTACTCTTCATGATGATACGCTTCATCAAACTACAAACATCAAATTCAGGATGCTAGTGACATCACTTGAGGAGCATGCTGACTGGATTTCCAACTCTTGATTTAAACTTCGGCTTTTTTCGCACACCTCAGCTGGCAGGTGCATCGGAGATGGCACCATGGGTCACTCAGCAATAGTTTAAAAAAACTCCCGCACACTGACCATTTCGCTGTTCTTTCTGTAATAAACGACGTTTAATTAATGCCTGATGAAGGTCTAGTACCGAAACGTCGTTTATTAAAGAAAGAACAGCGAAATGATCAGTGTGCGGGAGTTTTTAAACTACAACTCTTGATTTAACAACATTGAACTGAGACCCAAAAACAGCCGGTTTTGGCACAGACCATCCCTTGACACAGCCCCAATGTCTTCTGCAATAGAATGATTGGCGTAGTAGTCTATTACCTATTAAAGGGACACTGTGTAGGAAATGGTCAAAAAGGGTACTGCAACTATGCTGCGAATTGAAAATGGGCTGCCTATTGCCAAATTTGAACTTTTCATGAAAGTTTCCAAAGTTATAAACTAATATTTTCTAGTATGGTCCAAGTACAGTCATTTTTGCAACTAAAAATGGCTATTTCTGGAAATTCAAAATGGCGGACCATGGAGAAGATCCCCCTTTTCATGTAAGAAAAGTGTAATTTTTTCAGTCATAATGAATACTTAGAATTTTATGGTGGTGTAAGTATTCGTGAAAAAGGTCACATTAGTGAATGGGTAGCATGAATTCTGGAAATAAACAACTGAAAATCTCACACAGTGTCCCTTTAAACAACAACGAAACAACAGCATCGGCCCCTGAGGACTGTCGGCCCACCAGGAAAAAGCCCCGTATGCCAGATTACCAGGCCAGCCCTGATAGTACCTAAGGTTACTCATGCTTAACAATGCGTCCTATAAATGTTACCCATTTATTTGTGCTATTGAGGGAAATCCATGTGCTGGTGTGTTGATACCGATGAGTTCAGTATAACAGTAGGCTACTGTTGAACAAGAAAAAAGAAATGGAGATGGATTGGATATTGACTTAACTTCAACTTGATCAGGTTGGTTGTATGGACACAAAGTGTAAATGTCAGTGGACATAGAAAATACCCCAATGGAAAGAGGCATTCTTTACATTACATCACATTACATTACCTTGTAATGCATACTATTTTCATTACATTATACAGTACTTTGCTGGCGCTTTTATCCAAAGCGACTTACAGAAATGTACAGGGTATTGGTTACAGTCCCTGTAGCAGTGTGGGGTAGGTGCCTTGCTCAAGGGTAACCTGGTTCTCACGCAGATGGATATCACGAAGTGTAACGAAGATGCACGAAGCACCAAGGGTCTGCGCGAGAACCAGGCTAGCAACCATATACATCCTCTCTGAATCATTGCAATTATCGCAGAGGACAATAACTGCAGCTGTCAACAGCTAGTGACGGACATGTGATGCAATGCATAGTATACTGACATGTGATGCAATGCATAGTATACAACATGTGATGCAATGCATAGTATATTGATCAGCCACGCACATGGAAGCCGACAGGGGGGGGGACAAAAGGGTCAGTTGTGCCAGGCCCAGGGAGAAAGGGGGCCCGTGGCCCTGAGCATGCATATAATGTGTTCTCCTCAGATGCACATGCACATCCTCTGACCTGTGTAATAGTAGTCAAGCGGACGGCACAAGTCGTGTGAGTGTGAACAGCTATCATTTGTGACGCCAAGCGAAGCGCGGAAAGTTCTGGAAGGCGGCCAGTGGATTGAGTTGGTGCAGTGGCAGCCATAGCAGCACGCCAGGCTGAGTCACTTGTGGCCCAAGGTGGAGCAGTGACCTTCTTAATGGCAAGATGTTATATATTGTCAACACCACCACGGTGATTACGCTTAATGCATGTCACTGAGGAGGGGGGGTCAGTTTCCTGTTCAAAGACACTGTGACCATAAAAGGAAACATTGCTGGCTGTTCATCAGGTATCACTATACACACACCCAAACATTACATTACGCATCCTATACAAAATATCACACACACACACACACACACACACACACACACACACACACACACACACACACACACACACACACACACACACACACACACACACACACACACAGTAGAAAGAGTAATGCACAGGAGATTTATTATCATTTATTTTTTTACATTTAAATAACCATAGTGAAGAGTGTATCATACAATCAGACACTTAAGTGCTCATGATAATTATGATGTCCGCTCCAAAATTATCTCAGCCTACAGCTTTGGGTGCAAATTAAAATTTTAAAAATATTAGAGACCAAGAGTGGAATTATGTAATTTAAGATTTAAATGGAACCATTTCTTTGCTGAGAAACAAACAGGTTTAAATGTGAAATCAATTACATCTGTGGTTTTGTTGTTAGAAGTATTTGCAACAGGCTTCAAACCTCTCCTTGCCATGCCAAAACATGTAAAAAGTCCAAAAGGTTTTCCCCTTTTTTCTTGCAAATGCTGCTGCAATCACAGAACATTAAAGAACGACTCGAGAATAGATGTGTTCAATACGACACTATTCCTACGTCAATATTACACCGTTTCGGTCAGTTAATCACCTGATGAGCGGGGGTGGATGAAAACAGAGTGACGTGAACTAGTGAGCACGAGGACACGAAACTAGCGATTTAAAAAGACACCAGACTTCATTCCGCGCCAAAGCACCTGCAAAGTGCAAACGAAATTCCACTTCGCGGCAAAAGTGACACCGACGCGGAAACCTCTTCACTTTCCTTCGCAATATGAAAATATGCAACGGGAACATGACTGCGCATCTCCCTATCATCCTTCTAGTTGTGTTTGTGGCTGTTGTGGTGAGTGCTGATAGCTCCAACAAGGGGGTGCTCTCCAAAGACTATGGTGTGAGGTTATGTGGAAGGGAGTTCATCCGAGCCGTCATCTTTACGTGTGGCGGGTCCCGCTGGAAGAGGGTCTTGGACCTTGATCTGCTTCTAAACAGAAACAGGGGTAAGTAGGCTATGCGGAAGAACTGTTTTTATTGCTGTTGTTTATTCTGCTTATCCACGGAGTGGTTTCCCGCCACTATTTGCCAAAGTGGCCAAATGCGTAAAATGGTGCGTAAAAATGCATCGCCATCGGTGACTGCTATCACAATGTTCATGAAATAGCATGCATGCACTCCAAAGCTATAATTTACCATACCAGTGGCAGGAAAGTATAGTTCCACATCTGCTAAAAATAATATCTGAGCATTTTTGTGGTTATTATTGCATTTAGCCACCTTACGTAAAAGGGTCTGCATTGTCAAGTGTTGTGTTGTGTGAGGGAACATTCATGTTTTTGTTAAATGTAATGTGTGGCTAATATATAAATGAGTCACACATCATGTGTTTCTGTAATTTTCATCAAAGGAGATGTGAAGGGAAATGAAGATCAAATCACTTCATTTCCATGCAGTGACTTTAAATCCTATGCTGACCTTATGCTTGTAGACAAGGTGAATGTTGTCTATGGATGTACATTTTGATGCAGATGATGGGATAAAACTGAGAGTAGACTAGTGGGTTAGGTTTCAAACAGGTTCTTTTCAACTTTTGACATTCACAACTAATTCATCTTAATTCTAGTTCCCTCACTACTGCACTGTCATAACAAGCTAGAATGCTTGTTATAGGATACTTTGTATCAAACTACAAAATAAAGACGTGTTTTTGTTTGTAATAAGATGCTTTTTATACGTTACTGTGCCAGACTAAGATGAAGTGTTCCTTTTATGGACGCTTTGTTTCCCTTTGTTTCTGATACACATTATGAAAATTATAATGGTTACAAATCGTTTCCTCATAAAAATGCCTTTGTTCCCTTCAACCAACTATTTGCTTTTAATTCAGTGTTTGTTTTATTATTTTGCCATTGTATGCCATTACTGAAAAATATGCCATATAAGCATAGCCTGATGTGAGAACCAGTCTAAATGTGAGACCGGAATATAAGCATGCTCATCCAGCCAAGCATGCCAACAGACCAAACAAAAAGCAGTAAAGCACAAATAAGACATTGCTCTTTAAACTGTGTTTTTATTTCCCTTGCATATAGAGACGCATGATGACCAGAAGCGATCTGATGTTGAGTCCCGTGACAGGCCGGCAGCTGGTTCGAGCGGTGAGCCGGAGGTGGATCTGTCTTCAGCGGGTCTTGATCTGGACTCTTACATCTCCAAGCTCCACTTCGAGAGGAGGAAGAGGACGTTCGCTCACGGCCTGGCTGGCATCTGCTGCAATGAAGGCTGCACCAAAAATGACATCGGACGCTTCTGCTGATTCGTAATAATAAAAAGTCAGAGCCCAGGATGTGGAGTTTAGCTTATGAGTGATACTGTCCCATTTTTGGAAATAAGCTCATATTACACCTCCCCTTTAGTTCAATAATTGAGTTTTACCTTTCTCCTGCTCCTGCCGTTCTCTGAGTACAGAAGTGCAAATTTTACCTCCAAGCTAGCAGTTAACATTGAGTCATATGAGATCAGTTAGCCGCCAGCTGGTCTCATAGGACTCAATGTTAACTGCTAGCATGGAGGTAAAATTTGCACTGCCATTCTCAGAGAACGGTTGAAAGTACAAGAGAAAGGTACAACTCAATTATTTAACTCAAGGGGAGGTGTAATATGTGCCTATTTCCAAAAATGGGACAGTATCACTTTAAAAATGTGTAAGAACAACATGAAGACCAGGAGGGGAACGTGATTTCTTCAATATAACTGGACATGAAGCTGCTTTCCTCTCGTCTCTCGTCGACTGTATTTGCATGTGTGCCCTTACTGAGCTCAGACACGAGGCTCGTTTGTTCTTTTTTTTTCTCTGTGTCATATGAAGATGATTACATTAAATGACTTGCACATAAGGATACAGATTTGTGTTTTCATGTTAATGCTTGGTAGATGATCAGAACCACAGACTTACAATTTAAACTAATTAGGCTAAAGAAACTAGAAACCTAACTACAATATTTTGGCGTCACTTTTGTAAATATATAGCCTTTGTTTTCTGCTGTACCTCATCTTGAATCTTGAAAAATAGACTGAACACACAAAGTAAAGAATGAACATGTGGTAGATCCAGTAACACAGTTTAAGGTAATGCGAGTAGCCATTGTCTGAAGGAAACAGTCGTCTCTCTCCGTCACATCAATGATAAGATGTGCACGGCAATCCTGATTGGCTCCTTTATTTCTTTTTCGTCTACCTTGGCACACCTGCCATTGGCCGACGTTTCAGATCTACAAACCCCAACTCCGATGAAGTTGGGACGTTTGGTAAACAGTGCATAAAATCAAAATGCTATCATTTTCAAAACATTCAATCTATTCATTAGATGGAGAATAGTGAATAGACAACATATTAAGTGTTAAAACCGAGAAAAAATATTGTTTTGGGGGACATATGTACTCATTTCTAATTTGATAAATCCAACACGTCTCAAAAGAGTTGGGACGGGGACAATAAATGGCAGCAAATGTCGAGGAAGACTAAAAACAAAACAAAAGACAACACTTAACAGTTAAATACATTAACCGATGAGATGATTTTATATAAAAACAGTGTTAATTCCCATCTTGGACATGATTTTCACCAGCTGAAGTGATGGGTGTATTCCTTGTCATGTTTTGCAATGCTTTCCTTTCTGGAGTGCTTACAGCGTGACAGGCCTTGACCAAAAGTCCGCCATTTTATCACCTGCTGGTCCTTATGATGGAGTTAAACTGTTAAAACATAGTAGAGAATGCAATTTGACCTTACTATGTGGCAGTAATCAAAGATCTCCCTTCAAAATATAATGCATGAGTGGCTTTTCATGCTGTTTAAAACCCATTTATACCATTCAGCACTGTAGTTAACTCTACAGATGAGTGAGAACATCTTAACCAATGCACTACTGCATCCGCATGCCATCATGGAGGCTGACTTTTGAAGCTAGCACTAACACAAGTTGGATGGTCCATTTTCACTGTAGCACAGGATGTGCAATGCTCTATTATTGTCAAAAAGAATGGACTTCTACAACTTCTGCTGACGTCTGTGAGCAAAGGACAGTTTCCCATGTCTTCCGGGTCTATTTCAAGTGAGCTCAGGTGCTTAGGAGAATGTTAAACCCCTGTATCATTTTCATGCATTAAGCATTCTTAATATGGTCAATTTTCAATAGCTCTAGCACTCCAGGAATTAGAGTGAGACTACAGCCAATATATATTTCATGATGTCATGAACCTATACAATGATTTCATTAACAAAAATGTGTCTTATATACACTCAATCGTGGTAAATCAAAGGGAATTCAAAAATGTATGTAATAACTATGGTAATTATTCCCTTTGCATCTTTAATTCTGAGTGACTCAGCCTCTCTTTGATGATCTTATACCTGGACACCTATATTGTCCGTCAGTACAATTCATTTTGAAATGTTCTTCTTTGTTGTTTTATCTTTTTTGGATGTTTACTAAATTTCACTGATCCCCGTCCCAACTCTTTTGAGACGTGTTGGATTTATCAAATTAGAAATGAGTACATATGTCCCCCAAAACAATATTTTTTCTCGGTTTTAAATATGTTGTCTTTTCACTATTCTCCATCTAATGAATAGATTGAATGTTTTGAAAATGATAGCATTTTGATTTTATTCACTGTTTACCAAACGTCCCAACTTCATCGGAGTTGGGGTTTGTATAAGATCATCACAGAGAGGCTGAGTCACTCAGAATTAAAGATGCAAAGGGAATAATTACCATAGTTATTACATACATTTTTGAATTCCCTTTGATTTACCACGATTGAGTGTATATAAGACATATTTTTGTTAATGAAATCATTGTATAGGTTCATGACATCATGAAATATATATTGGCTGTAGTCTCACTCTAGCACTCCAGGAATTAGAGCTATTGAAAATTGACCATATTAAGAATGCTTAATGCATGAAAATGAGACAGGGGTGTAACATTCTCCTAAGCACCTGAGCTCACTTGAAATAGACCCAGAAGACATGGGAAACTGTCCTTTGCTTACAGAAGTCAGCAGAAGTTGTAGAAGTCTATTCTTTTTGACAATAATAGAGCATTGCACATCCTGTGGTACAGTGAAAATGGACCATCCAACTTGTGTTAGTGCTAGCTTCAAAAGTCAGCCTCCATGATGGCGTGCGGGTGCAGTAGTGCATTGGTTAAGATGTTCTCACTCATCTGTAGAGTTAAATACAGTGCTGAATGGTATAAATGGGTTTTAAGCAGCATGAAAAGCCACTCATGCATTGTATTTTGAAGGGAGATCTTCGATTACTGCCACATAGTAAGGTCAAATTGCATTCTCTACTATGTTTTAACAGTTTGGCTCCATCATAAGGACCAGCAGGTGATAAAATGGTGGGTTTTTGGTCAAGACCTGTCACACTGTAAGCACTACAGAAAGGAAAACATTGCAAAACATGACAAGGAATACACCCACCATTTAAGCTGGTGAAATAATTTCCAAGATAGGAATTAACACTGTTTTTTATATAAAATCATCTCATCGGTTAATGTATTTAACTGTTAACTGTTGTCTTTTGTTTTGTTTTTAGTCTTCCTCGACATTTGCTGCCATTTATTGTCCCCGTCCCAACTCTTTTGAGACGTGTTGGATTTATCAAATTAGAAATGAGTACATTATGTCCCCCAAAACAATATTTTTTCTCGGTTTTAACACTTAATATGTTGTCTTTTCACTATTCTCCATCTAATGAATAGATTGAATGTTTTGAAAATGATAGCATTTTGATTTTATTCACTGTTTACCAAACGTCCCAACTTCATCGGAGTTGGGGTTTGTACTTTGTGGAGGCTTCTGCTGTAGTACTTCTGCTGTATCTACTTAAATTTAACACTCCCCTGCCACCCAGGGTGTTAGGCCTATCTCTTAACAAGCAATAGCAAAATACACATACATCAATCAAATGTTAAAACCATTGAAGATAGTAATGTGTGAACAGCCATAAAATAATTTGGTGCGCATGGTGTAGCCCTGTACGAGTGGCACAATATTTTCTCCAGTGAACTACACTGCCCAACAAAGGCAGAGTGCAGTAACTACAAATTTTGTCAAAATTGAGTTTAGATTGAATATTGTCTTCAAAGTCCAAATGTGTCCTGTTTTAGATACACGACTTTTTGCAGTAACTACAATATCCAACCTAATAGGGTTTTGAAAGGTTTTTTTCTCAGTTTCAATGTTGGCGTAGTTATTGCACTATGCTTTTGTGTGGCAATATAGCCCTCAGTTTTATTGTTGCTCTCTATTGATAAACAGGGCTGGACTGGGGGAGAAATAGGGCCCGGACACTTTTGGATTAAAGGGGCCCCCCATAATTAGCGATGCAGAACTGACTCACCAGTGGGCCCCGCACCCTTGTGGGCCCCTATCTTCAGAGATGTTAAAAAAAAAAAAAACAGGGGCCCACAAGAGTGCGGACCCACCGGGAAATGCACGCTGTGCCAGATGCCAGTCCATCTCTGTTCTAAACATTATGATATCACAATCCTGTACAGTCCAAAGTGTACTCAGAGCTATCCAGAGAGAGGGAGAGAGAAAGGCATTTCAAAGTAAGTTTCTGCTTAAACAGTAATACTCTTTTAAACCGTATATATACTGTGTAATTGTGCGAATCAGCATGTATTTTAAACCAGGGAATATTGGCGTATCATTGCACAGGTAACCATAGAAATAGACCATGTAAACATTACGTTTTGGGTAGACAAGGTTATTTTCATAATCTTTTCTGATTGGTTTTCATACCTTTTTCATTAGTCTAAAGCTAGCTGTATACTTTATAATCAACTTTCCCTGTATTATTTACATGTTTGTGAGGGCTATCCATAACACATGAATAGCCAATTTTGGAAAGAAAAAAATGGGCAAGCCACTGGTGATGGGCAAGCCAAGTCTAGAGTTAGCATTTTGATTTGTTGAAAACCTTTTTCACTGGGTGACACTAAATTTAGAAAAGTTGCCTGAGAGAGTGATCTAGTGAAGAACAACAGTCTAAAACTAATAGAGTATACTCTATTATAATAGATGAATGCCTAGCGATACAAAAATGCACCTCAGCAGAATTTTAAAAGGGGTCTTGATGAGGATTGGCTTGCCTATTTTATTAACTATGTTGACTAATATCAGCATGTCATATAATAATAACAGTCATATTAATGTAAGATTAGATGGATCTTGCAATGGAAGATAATTATCTTCTGATAACACGGGGTGATATGATGTGATACTGTAGGTACAGTAGGTCAATCAAGAGGCTGTTGCTCCATATGATCAAACTATGACTTGCATTAAATTGATACTATAAATTTTATTAGTCTACCTTTGATTAACCAAGGAGACAAATTCACTTTGAGATAGATATCTCTTGTGAGCCCAAGGAACAACAAAGAACTAGAAATAAGAGACTAGAAATAAACAGACATTTAAAGGAGAAGACATTTTTTTTACATTGGGCCCTTGATTTCACATTATAACATCATGTTCTGCTCACCCATGTTAGTTGTATGTCATTCGGAGCTCCGGCGAAGATATTCGGTGATGAAATGACTTGCTGGGCAATTTTTTGCAGGCACAAACTATGACACACAACTTATAGGGGGAGCAGAACACAATGATATTATGTGAAACCAAGGATATGATATATGAAACAAGTTTTCTCCTTTAAAGGGTAATTGAAAAAAAAGGCTATATATATACATATACACGTATACAGTACAGTATAGGGCAAAAGTTTGGACACACCTCCTCATATACACTATACGGTATTATATATACTAACTAGGCCATAGCCTATAGGCCTATGCTATATTATTCTTCAATTTTGTTCTTTTGACCCTGTACAGTAGACTAAGAGGGGAAAGGGATCCTGAACAATGAGTTTCCCTCAGGAGCAGCGTCTTGGACCGGGGACAAGTGCTTTGCCCACTGATGCGTCCTTGAAGGGTGGTGAAAAGTCAGATGACTTTGCAGAGGATCATGGGTAAGCATTAAGATACGCCACCATCAGGTGAAATCAAATCACCTCCCGCAGCGCAGTCCTTAGTTGGATAATTGAGCGGAAGCTTTTTCCAGGCAGCGCAACCACAATCTAGAAGCATGGTGTTTTGAAATGGCTGCATTAGATTACAGCAACTATGTTAATATTGCTAAATTCCAATTTTATACTTGTAAAAGTCCTAAAATATGTTATGGTCTTGTAAGCGTGTATACTAATTTATGTTAACTATCGACCTACGTTTTCCTCCTGTGTTTATGAAAAATCTGTTCTGTCTGCGACCCCCCTGTGTCCCCCTGGCCTAGAGGTCCTGGCCCCCAGTTTAGGAACCACTGCACTATAGTAGGCTATATCTTATGTATGCACTAGCAGTGGTAGAAAATGAAAGTTCAATATCTGTACATGTCTTGTGTTTCACTGATGCTCCCTCTCCTGTAACCCTTGTATCCGTAGCTCTCATCGGTATTCCAGGAGGAAACAAGAACCCCTTGCACCCAGCTTCTCCAGGTCCACGGGGAGTAGTGCTTTGCCCACTCACATTTCCTTGAAGAGTGCTGAAACGCCAATTAAATTTGCAGGGTAAGGAGTAGATAGATTAAAGGGGCACTGTGTAGGATGGTGGCCAGAGTAGGTATTGCAACTATGCTGCTACTGTGCTGCCACTGCCAAATTTAATCTTTTCATGCATACTTACTAGATAATGAACTAATATTAGTACAGTAAAGTGTGCAGCTAAACATGTCTATTTCTGGAGAACATCCCCTTTTCAGGTATGAAAGGTGATATTTTCATAGTCATAATGAAGAGAATTTGATGATTGTGGTAAGTATTCATGAAAAAGGTTACATTTGTTAATGGGCAGCATGAATTCTGGAAATAAATTACTAAGTATATTACACAGTGCAGTGTAAGGACCAAAAGAACAGACCTACTCAAAAGAGTTAAGTAATAGACATCACATGGACTTCTTTTTGGACTTTGAAGGCATTGTGTCTCCTCACATAGGACACTTCATCAGTTATAATGTGATTATAATGTGACCATGAATGTATGGTTGAATGTAAAACAAGGCTATCTTAAAGGACAACAGTTTTGCGTCATTTTGAACGCTTCCAAAGATATTGGATTTGGTGATATTGGGCGATATCCATCTTCTGGGCAAGATGTTATTTTTCACTATTTACTATAATTCGGTTTATCACTAACAATGTGTAGTAAATGTTTTTGGTTTGAAACATCCGGACTATATGTGGAGATTAGAAAACAATGTTTTGTGAGTTTCAATCCGTGACAGTGCTGCCATCGTGTTTATTATGGCCTGCATTTACTTGCCCAGATGAATGGCGCTTCATGGATATCACGATATCACCAAATCCATCATCTTCGGGAGCGCTCCAACAAGTGATGGAAAACTGTATTTTACAAATGAGTGCTGATTGCAAAAGAGGTCTTGTCCTTTAATGTATGTCTGCTTTGCACAATAAATGTGTAAAATCTGATAATCTTAATCATCCCTGTTAAATATTCCATCAGATTTCCCTTGCTTTTCACACATTTTATTTGCAACTATCAGTATTGTTAGGCTATTAATGTTATGTGATGTGTTCTATTTTTTCTACATGCATCTGTCCTCCATGTATGGCTGCCCTGCCTAACTCCAGTAGTGAAAGTGGATACTCGTCTACAGGTTTAAGGTATGTTATCAAACAAAACATACAATTTTGCCTGATTAAAACCAATTGGAAAAAAATAGCAAATAATTATACACAGACTACACACTATGTGCCTCATTTAATAACTGATTTCCCCCCCTGGGGCCTCATTTCGGCTTGTATGCATAAAAAAAGTTGTACAAAGAGTGAAATTTGGGGTCGCAATTCCTTATAAAGAATTTCCATGTGTGAAAAGCGTTGCAGTTTTGCCCCAATGCCTTGCCAATGCATATTTCATTAGTTCACACTCTTAAATTTGGATTAAGCATGTATGCATGCATCTTCGTTCGGACTTCTCGTGATCATGCCGCTCTCGCAGGAGAGCGGCTGTCCACATGGTGCACCTATCATCAAAGTGTATCACGGGGTCCGCGCGAACCACTGTAGGCCTACTCAAGAAGTTCAGAGATTACATGGTGTATTGGGCAAGGTCGCTGGCCATGGTGCTGAAGTACTGCCACGGTGGAGAAATGGCTATGCAGTAAATATTCTCGAGCTAGGGAGTACGGGTGCCACTGAGAGCTCGGGCAGTATCTACGCCCACAGATATGTGCGAGCTCCGAGCGGACACCACCTGGTGGATGATGGTTAGAGAGCAATGGAGTGAGGTGAACTGAGAGGAAGGGACAAAACGCTTGACGAATCTATAGAACAGCAGAGTAAGGGAGGCGAAAGGGGAGGTGGTGGGTGTGAGCGAGAAAGACAATTTATGACTGGAGACAGGTGAGCGGAGAATAAATGCTGTATGGTGTTCCAAATTTTAGTGTGCTGACATTCCACCGACGGCAGAGCAGAGAATGAGAGGCAGCTGGTTAAATAGACGTGCCTACAGTGAGGAGAATAAGTATTTAATCCCTTGCTGATTTTGTTGGTTTGTCCACGAATAAAGACATGATCAGTCTATAATATTAATGATAAAATGTATTCTAATATGGAGAGACAGAATAAAAAAAGAAAATCCAGAAAATAACTTTGAAGAATATATTTTAATTGATTTGTATTCCATTGAGGAAAATAAGTATTTGACCCCTCTAGTCAAAGAAGACAAAATACTTGGTGGCAAAGCCCTGGTTTTCTTGTACAGAGGTCACATGTTTCTTTCAGTTAATGACAATGTTTGTGGATGTATTAGAAGGGATTTCTGTCCACTTTTCTTTGCAGATTATCTCTAAATCATTTAAGTTGTATGACTGTATCTTGGCAAATGGGAGCTTCTGTTCCCTCCACAGGATTATTGTAGGGTTAATGTTTGGAAACTGTCTAGGCCACTTCATGACCTTAATGTGCTTCTGCTTGAGCTACATGTTATGGATTATTATCATATTAGGAGGCCAATCCATGACCCACCTTCAGTCTAGTGGTGGTGGGAAAGAGGTTGGCATGCAGCATTGTACGTTTACATGTCTCCCTCCTTCCATTTTTTGACGATGTGAAGTTGTCCTGTGTCTTGGCCAGACAAACAACCTCAAAATATAATGTTACCACTTTCATGTATGATGTTGGAGAAGGTGTTGTTCTTGGGATCATAGGCAGCATTTATCTTCCTCAAAACGCATCGAGTTGTTTTAATGTTTGGTGTCATCTGATTCCAGCACCTCCCAATCATATCCTAATCCAGTTTGATGTTCATTGGCAAACCTCAGGTGAGCCTGAACAGGTTCCTTCTGAAGCAGGGGTACCATACATGCACTGCAGGATTTTAATCCGGAGTGGTATTAAGTGTTTCCAATAGTTTTCTTAGTGACTGAGGTCCCAGCAGCCTGCCTGCTTTTAGGGTGCTGTATCTCTGTTTTTCTGGTTATTGAATCCCCACAAGGTCAAATCTTGTATGAAACCACAGACAGGCCTAAGATTGATGATTGATCATCATTTTGTATGTCCTAAAATTTGGAAGACATGCACAAACAGTTTGCTCCTTAATATCCAGGTGCCCATTTCAGCCTTGTTGAGTTCTAAAATCTTGTCCCTGACATCCTTTGACAGATTTTTGGTCTTTCCCATGATGGCGAGTTTAGTTTGATTGATTGACTGATACTATGGACTGATTCTGCAAATTCAATGTGTCTTTTGTGCAGGTTACTATTAACAGGTGTGCTAATTTCAGATAACAAGTTGATTGGAAGTGCCATTTGATCTGCAGGATCAGAACTCTTAATGGTTGGCAGGGGATCAAATACTTATTTCCCTCAATGAAATATAAATCAATTAATATATATTCTTTAGAATTAATTTCTGGATTTTCTTTTTGATATTCTGTCTCTCCATATTATAATACATTTTATCATTAACATTCAAGACTGATCATGTCTTTATTAGTGGGCAAACCAACAAAATCAGCAAGGGATCAAATACTTATTCTCCTCACTGTATCTTTCGCACTGAATTCAGACGATTGACCGTTGAGCGGAGAACAGAATGCAGGTGGTAATTAGGCATGCCAAATTTCAATACGCTTCTCCCAAACTTTCGTTTTTAACAAAACATGTGTTCAGCTCCAAAAAGGGTTTCAAGGGTGTGTTTTACTACTTAAACACAGTGGTGTCTACGTAGAACATTTCAGGGATTTCAGTGTTCCCACTTAAAATGGATTGATCCATTATTTTGAATAACACAAATATATACAGTATACCCACTTCAATAAATGCTCAAATATACAGTATACCCACCATAAAAAAGTATACTACACCACTGCTTAAACATACATACCGTACAGATATGGGTGTAGATCGAAAAGCAGAGAGACAGATGAGCAGACGGGCAGACATAACTAACATAACTGTATTTATTTCTTTGCAGTGTGCTATCGGAGTTGTCACTGTGTGATGTCTGCTCAGATTTAGCTGAGAAGAGATGTGTGACTTGTGGAGATTCCTTCTGTGCAAGCCATGTTGAGGAACACTACAGTACTCCAGACTATGCAAGACATCAGCTACAAGATCTTGGTCATTACACCTTCTGCCAACAGCATCAAAAGAAAATGTTGTTCTACTGCAATGACGATTGTACTCATATATGTATCCAGTGCTTGCTTGAGAGTCACAGACAACATGATGTCACGGAGGAGGTACTGTAAGAAAAAGAGATGAAGGCCTCGACTTTTTTAATCCATTTAGCCCTTTTGTTACACATAAAGCATATAATGTATAGCATATGTACTGCTGTTGCTGTTCTTTGCTGACTGACAGATATATATATATATATTTAAGGTTTGTACTATTTGTATGAATATTTCAAAGAGGCTCTATTGCCACTGTTAATGACAATAATGATTTATGGTAATGAATAATAATGACTGATTATATTCTATAATCTTTATTCATTCTATTCATATACAGAAACCTGCGAGAATTTCATCAAAACGTTCTAAAAACAAAGGTAGGCCTACTGCATGTTTCTCTCTAATGCATACACTGTAAGGGATAAATAGCCTATATAAATGTTTGTACAGTTGTGTGTCGTAACACCGACAAATGCAGCAATAGCCCTGCCAAGGTAATAAAAAAACACAGTTCAGATGTAATAACCCAGCCAACGTAATAATTTCCTGCCAACATAATTGGCAATGTAATATTTAGTTTTCAATTTAATTAAGTTATCATTTAAAGGGGTATGCCACTATTTTGGGGCTTAATACAGTTAAAATCGTTGGCTGGGGTTTATAAAGGTGGTTAAGTGTCTTATTTTTCATGTTAAGCGTTGTCTTGCTTTAAGACAAGTTAAAAGAGGGAATATGTCGCTAAGCTAGTGAAAGTCAATGGATCCGTGTCACGGATCCATTGACTTTCACTAGCTTAGCGACATGCTTACATGAAAAATAAGACACTTTACCACCTTTATAAACCATGGCCAACTATTTTAACTGTATTAAGCCCCAAAATAGTGGCATACCCCTTTAATTATTACATTGACGGGGAGGTTGAAAAATCTTCAATTTCGTCACATTTAAGGCTTTGTTATACCTGCTGCAAATGAGTTTATACTTTGCATTCACTAATGGTGCGTGCAGTCACATGACCCAAAATGACACCACGCCCCCTGACGTGGGCTAGCTCGAAAATGGACGTCTACTGGACTACAGAAGGAACCATGCATCATTTTGAGGATAATATAATGTCTTGAAGCTATTTTATCTTCTCCTCTCTCTCGGTTCATCTTTTTAAAAATATGACATCTTCTCTAGTGCCTGAAGGTGTTCCTCCACCTGGACAGATTCAGCTCGTCTCAGTGCTGCCAGACACTGTTACATTATCCTGGAGTTCTCCAAAGGACGCTCCTCCTGATCCACTCAGATTCAAGGTGACGTGGAGAGGAGGTCAGAAGGAGAGCACCTTGACAGTCACAGGTTTGGGTCTGGAGGTGCGAGAACTAACCCCAGGAGAAATGTACCATTTCAGGGTGGCAACGGTGGACAAAAATGATCAACAGAGCGCATGGGTGGAGACATTTACTCGCACAGGTAGGACATGGACTTTTATTGACCTACAGTATTTATGAAATACTGAAATACTAAATATTTATGAAATGTATTTTTTTTTCATATGTACCTGCAAACAAAAAAGGCCTAAAATCTAAAGTAAAATTATCTAAGCTGTACTCTGACTGCTTTTCATTCTGTCAGGGTTAGGTTTCTTTAATGTTGTCCCATGAAAAGACATAGGGCCTACTTGCAAGTTTGCAGAAATGTGAGGGGTGTACTCCTATGAAACACTGCACAGTAGGGGTGTCAACAATGATCAATTTGGCGATCCGAATCGATGTGGGGCATGGACGATCCAGAATCGATCCGGCAAGTTCCAGAATCGATCTGGCAATTTTTTTAAGTTTCAATTACTTCCATGGATATTTCGGGAGCAAATGAATGTTAAATTAAATAAAAACACTTCAAAACATTGCAAGACTGATACAGACTGAGACAGATTGATACAGAAAACAGCCAATAAATTGTTGCTCAGTATCTGACTACTTGTATTGCCTCATCATGACTGATTAAGCATTTGCTTTGCTTTCAGTAGAAATGTAATGCATTGCAATGCATTGTAGAATTGAGTCGGATCAGATCGGATCGCATAGAATCGAATCGAATCGCTACCTCCCGAATCGTGATCGAATCGGATCGTGAGGGCAGCGCCGATCCGCACCACTACTGCACAGCCTAAGTAAAGTGCAAACAGAGTTAGGAACATGGCTGGATTGGCCATATGGCATACAGGGCATTTGCCCGGTGCTCATATTAGATGACTAAAAATGTTTGTCAATGACTTCATTGTCTCTCTCAATGCCTGGCAGACCGGTCTTGGCTGAAAATGCCCCACCAGATGTTTGGTCCCGGGTCTGCCCTGATTAGGAACTATGCATGTGGGAAACACAACCCAGGGGTGCATTTCTCAAAAGAGAAGTTGCTAACGACGGTAGCTACTTTATTGGTTGCAATGCAATTTCCCATTGGCAACTACCCAAGTTACTAACTGGCCAACAACGACTCTTTCGAGAAACGTACCCCAGAGTAGGTTTTGCAACCCCAGATGTCTAGACCTATAATGACAACCCATCTATACAGCCATGCTTGACCTCAGAGGTGGGGGAAGCAACAGCAGGAGTTGCATGACCCACCTGCAGACCAGGGCTTGACGTTAACATTTTTACTCACTGGCCTCTGTGGCTAGTGGTTTTCCCAAGTCACTACTAGCCATTCAGCCTTTCTACTACGGCCTCTGTTTTGTTGTCAGTTTTTTCTTTAGAATATTCTTGCATTTTAATACAAACAATTGATGCAACTACTAAGATTTGTCATACCAAAAATAAGCTATATCAGTCAAAGTGGCTAATGAGACTAGAATTGTTACTAGCCACAGCCATGTTTTACCAGCATTTGGCCGGTTAGCAGGTGCCTGCTCCTGAAGACTGTCTGTAACATGATCTTATGCCAAATAAACGTTTCCCTCATACAGATATCCCGCCTCCACAGAATATCCAGGTGAATACGAAACTTACAGCCAATGTGAAGTGGACCAAACCAGCCGGCCTGGACAATGCATCTTACCGGCTTGAGATCTACAGAAATGAAGAACTAATAGATACCATTAATACACGCCTCTTGGGTTACACCCTGTCTGAACTGCCTGCATGTCAACCAGACTACAAAATAAAGATCTCCACTGTATTAAACAATGGCTACGAAAGCACACCAGTCTGCCAAACATTTGGAACAGGTACAAATGTTGCTCACTACATTAAATCATTGTAGTAGTGATCATGTAGCTAGGCTTTAGTCCGAGTTTTCTATTTGTTAGATAGACCAAGATATTCATTGACTAAGCTCTTTGGTAAGCTATGCTTTTGAGCTAGTGTTAGTTGTAAAGTTTTAGAGTTTTATCCTATTTTTGATCCACTATTTTTGTTCTGTCAATGATTGCTAGTACACTGAAAAACTAGGATAGGCTACCTAAAATGTACGGGAATATAGAAGAGATTAAGATATGGGTAATATTTGACTACTCAGTACTGGAAAAAATGGATCTCAACGTCAAAAAGGTTAAGAAGATTCTGGATGAGCTCAATTTTAATTTCCCTACACATTATGCCAGAGTTTATTTTGGCCGTTTATGATTTTGTGACAGGATAGTTGAGAGAGACAGGAAACGATCAGGGAGAGAGAGATGGGGAAGGATTGACAAATCACCCACGCCGGAATCTAACCGGGGTTGCCAGGGTAGCAGCCCTGTGAGAGCCAGGGTTTAACATTCTGGGGCAGTTACCTGAAAGGTGTTATCAAATCTTAATGCTGCAAGATGAAATGCATTTGCTGTTATGAAAACCCTCTTAATATTTTCAGGGATTCCACCCCCAAAGGATCTGACTGTGAAGGTCAGTGATGAGTCTGCTACCTTAACGTGGAAGGTTTCTCGCAAGCTGAAGCAGACTCCACACAGCTTCCAGGTCTCATGCCAGAGTGCCGTTCCTGGTTCTCTGTGTATGTCCCTCACCACTATGTCATGTGGTACAGTCATCATGGGCCTAAAACCGGGAACTCTGTATAATGTACAGGTCTACACTGTTCTCCAGAATGGAGAAAAGAGCCTGCCAGCTTCTGACATCATCAAAGCAGATAAAAATGGATTTATCACAAATTCTACATACTTTTAATCCACCTACCGGTATGTGTCTTTGTAATGACTCATCTTTAGTTCTCATCTATATTGCAGAAAATGCAAATGTGGGCCTCAGAGTTGCCAAGTTAAATTTACAACGGTCAGAGTCAAAGAGATTCCCGAAGTTTTAAGTAGTTTGTATAGGCAAGGCAAGGCAAGGCAAGTTTATTTGTATAGCGCATTTCATACACAGGTGCAACTCAATGTGCTTCACAAAATTAACAAATGCAAAAAGAAAGGAAACAGGGAAGAAAGAAGGAAATAAATTAGAGTCAAAGAACATTTAAAACATTAAGATAAAACATAAGGTAAAAATAATAATAATAATAATAATAATAATAATAAAATAATAATAAAAAAATAAATGCATTATAATTCACGTGTGTTTAGTTGAACCTGGACATCTGAGGGTTGCGGGTATCTCACCCATCCCATGACTCTTTTCACATGGCTTCACATCATGTGCAAGTAGGGCTGGGCAATATGATGATATATATCGTTATCGTGATATAAAAGTGTATACCGTGACCTTTCTCCTATAACGTTTACCGTGATAGTAATTTTATCAATTTTATACAATTGAATATCATTTATTTACATTTGATGTTGTCACAATACACACTATAAGTTAATGTAACTGTAAAAATAAGAATAAAAAGATCAATTTTAAAGATAGGTTGTTTTGCGACATGAAAAAATAGAATAAAGAGAATAACTAAAAGCGTATGTAATTGTGCTATATCGTGATATATATCGTTATTGTGATATGAAATAATCCATATCGTGATATCGGTTTTTTTCCATATCGCCCAGCCTTATGTGCAAGCCCAGGAATGCAGTCTAGTTACATACATGTGCCTATATACTGTATAATAGTGGTGTCAACAATGATCGATGCGGGGCATGGACGATCCAGAATCGATCCGGCAAGTTCCAGAATCGATCCGGCAATTTTTTTAAGTTTCAATTACTTCCATGAATATTTCGGGAGCAAATAAAAGCACTTCAAAACATTGCAAGACTGATACAGAAAACAGCCAATAAATTGTTGCTCAGTATCTGACTTCTTGTATTGCCTCATCATGGCTGATTAAACATTTGCTTTGCGTTCAGTAGAAATGCAATGCATTGCAATGCATTGTAGAATTGAATCGGATCGGATTGGATCTAATAGAATCGAATCAAATTGGATCTACTACCTCCCGAATCGTGATCGAATCGGATCGTGAGGGCAGTGCCGATCCACACCACTAGGCCTACTGTAGGCTATAATGTGACGGTTCTCCTCAGAGGGTGTTAATATTTCAATATATCACAATTTATATGTTGTTGGTTGTTGGATTCCACGCTATTTGTGTAATTCGTCAAAACCATTTCTATGTAACCAAAATTGACTGGAATAATAGAGGATATGTATGCAATTACCCACCTAATTAAGACTTTCTTAGTTGGTTTCTCCCTTAATGGTACCAAGTTCACGGAAATGCGGTTTTGGGGTTCGTCACTCAAAAGGCAAACAATGTGTCTGATTTATCAGTTTCACAAAGTTTTCATTTAAAAAAATAAATAAATAAAAGCTGTCATTTTAACCTGCACATCCTCTTTGTGGCTCACTAAATGTACAGCCTATATGCATACTGTAGCAGCATGTTCCTAACCAGGAGACTTTGGTAAAAGGGTGAAATTGCCACACACTGTATGTTGCATCTGTGATGTATTGTGATCATCGATTATATACACTCTCACTGATTGTGATGCGCTTTGTTCTCAGGGAACCTGAAGATTGTGCTGCTGGGATCATGTGGAGTCGGAAAAAGTGCATCAGGAAACACCATCCTGGGGAGGGACGTGTTCAAATCAGAGCTCAGTGGTAATCCCGTGACTTCGGACTGTCAGAGGAAAGATGGAGAAGTGGATGGGAGAAACATCTGTGTCATTGACACTCCAGGCTTGTTTAATACACAGTTCAAGGTTGACAGTTCAGTTAAAAAGCAAATTTTACGGTCCATTCCTCAGTCACTTGTGGGGCCACACGTGTTTCTGTTGACTATCACAGACAAAGTGAAAGAAGAAGAGCAGCAAATCGTACAGTGTATCCAAGACATATTTGGCAAAGAATCAGTGATGTCCACAATCGTGCTTATCACTCATGGAGACAGTTTGGAGGAAAAGGGACAAAGTGTTGAGGCATTGCTCATGGATAGCTGTAAACATAAAGAGATAGTAGCTCTGTGTGGTCAGAAATATCACGTGTTTAACAATGAGAACAGGGAGAATCGCTGTCAAGTCACAGAGCTAATCAAGAAGATAGACAAGATGGTGGCAAAGAATCGAGAATCAGAGAATGAAGTCACTAAATTGTGATTGTGCCAAACTCTAACCTTTTAACACACGGCGTTAAAACTTTGCTGTTACTAGAAATGCAATGACCAAGTCGTTGTGCATTACTATAGGCCCTGTGTTATGTCATATTATTGTAGTACTGTTAACTTTTCAATGTCTATTACAGCGTGGCACTGGAGGTATGGCTAAACTCCTCTGCCTTATCTGTCTCTCTGTCTCACACAAAGACATAGACATACACTGACATTAACAAGACACACATTAAAGGGCAGAGCAGTACCAATAGGCCTAACATTGTAACAAGAAAGAAGATATAAAGAATATAAATAGCAGCTGAAACCGTTAACAATTGAAACATTTAATGTGCAGAAAAAAATCTAAGCTAAGACAAGAAGAGAAGTATAATGTATACTGAGCAGTCATGGGTAAGCGGTTAAGGCGTCAGACTAGTAGCTCAAAGGTTGCTGGTTCAACTCCCGACCCGCCAGGATGTTTGGGGGAGTAATTAACCAGTGCTCACCCCCATCCTCCTCCATGACTGAGGTACTCTGAGCATGGTGCCGTCCTGCTGCACTGCTCCCTTGGGGCACCATTGAGGGCTGCCCCCTTGCACGGGTGAGGCATAAATGTAATTTTGTTGTGTGCAATGTGCAGTGAACACTTGTGTGCTGTGGAGTGTTGTGTCACAATGACAATGGGAGTTGGAGTTTCCCAGCTGGGCTTTCACGTTCACTTTGCTATTTAAAAAGTTGCTGTGTCAATTCTGTGTCATTCAATGTCAGTGCTACTGTGAATTATTCCTGAGTTATACAGGTATTAATAGAGTTTGCAAGTCACCCGGACGCATGTAGTTTTTCTTGCTAGCATTTACCGCCATGATGGTTCCCAAGCGTTATCATATTATATTTTTTATTTCTTGTCTAATAAACATGGGCTATCCATGTGGCTGTGCTGTATCTTTTGTTAATGGGGAAGAAATGTCGGTCGGTAGCCTAATGTCTGTTTTATATTTTTGTACAGCGTGATTTTGATATGTTATTCGCAATAGGGATTTGTCTTTACAAACCGGATGCGTTTGAAATGCTAATCCACTGCATACAATGTGACATCACCCACTTGCGAACTCTATAAAAGTATTATGTCATAAAAATGGTTCTTATAATTTAAATCTTATAGTTTTTTGTTGTTGTTTTTTGCCTATTGCTTTATAGCCAAAAGGCTCGATCGAGAAAAGAGCGCTTTTATTTTTCCTAGGGGTACCTCTATTATGTCATTACATGGGCCCATTTATTTCCCCATTGACAATGCATGAAGACAAGGAAAAACAGAAAGTTAGCTCATATCTCGGCCGCCCTTTGGTCTATCTCAACCAGAGGTATTAGTGCAGTAGGGCCTATGAGTAGGCCTATGTAGCTGGACAGAGTGACTAAAGGACTATGGGAATGCTTTCGAATGAATCCGACATTTTTTTTGTTGGATTATATGCAATTATTATTATTGTATGGGCCTTGCATGTTTTGAGTACAATATTTTTTGAGAATATGTTCCAGAGTGGAAAGTTACCGTTACCGTTGCCATATGGATGACTAATTCATGGTAAACGCCATATTGAATACTGGGGTTCTGAACCTGATGTTTGGGTGACCGGCCGTGTATATTGACCCTGTGGAGCTCTCGATGGAACGTTCTGGTGGAAACAGGAGAGTTGAGGTGCACATTTAATTCTACCATGATTTGGACAGCTGTGCTTTTATGTCTTTTGGATACAGTCCAGGGGTCCGTTTCTCGATTCTTGTCTTTGCTAACCGTCTTAAGTTGGTCTTGAGTTGGTCGTAAGTTGCTCTTGAGTTGGTCTTAAGTTGGTCTTAAGTTGGTCTTCAGTTGGTCTTTAGACGCAAGACCAACTTAAGAACAACTTAAGAACAACTTAAGAACAACTTAAGACCAACTCAAGACCTTGGTTACAACGTTGGTCTTAAGAACGAACAAAATGGCTAAAGTCGTTAGCAAAGGCACTGTCGAGAAACGACCCCCTGTTCAGGGGTCCGTTTCTCGATTCTTGTCTTTGCTAACCGTCTTAAGTTGGTCTTGAGTTGGTCGTAAGTTGCTCTTGAGTTGGTCTTAAGTTGGTCTTAAGTTGGTCTTCAGTTGGTCTTTAGACGCAAGACCAACTTAAGAACAACTTAAGAACAACTTAAGAACAACTTAAGACCAACTCAAGACCTTGGTTACAACGTTGGTCTTAAGAACGAACAAAATGGCTAAAGTCGTTAGCAAAGGCACTGTCGAGAAACGACCCCCAGGTTAGCACCTAAACATCCCTTTCACACCTCTTGTGTCCACAATTAATCCTGTTGGATATGGTTTGTCCTGCTTGGTGGTAGGTCAACATTACCTATAATGTTGTGTGCATTGCAATATTGCGAATACTGCATTGCAAAACTGCTCTTACCCAGTTAATTGAACCTTCACACTCTGCTCTTACTTGTGCAATGTGCAATTATTATCACTTTCATTGTACATTTGGTCAAATTACTTGAGATTTGGCCTCTTTCCATTGGTGTGTTTTAGCAGACATATGTGTGTGTGTGTGTGTGTGCGTGTGTGCGTGTGTCTGTGTGTGTGTGTGTGTGTGTGTGCGTGTGTGCGTGTGTCTGTGTGTGTGTTTGTTGAGTCTGTGTGCATAAAAGGCAAGCATATTCTCAAAGGAAATGCAATCTAGTTTATGACCACCCTTGAACTGTACTGTACTCTTTTCTGTCTGAACTTTCAAATGTACAAATTTTCAAGAATAAAAACATTAAATCTGTTTCCTTGTTTCTGTCAGTTGTGTTCCAATTTAAGGAGGAGCATCAAAGAAGAGCACCAAAGAAGAGCACAGTGTAAAAGCCCCATAATTATATATTTTTTTAATGTCTAGCAACCCTGCCAATATGAGGCTTCCTGCTCTATGTTGAACTGATGGTAGGAGATTTGTCTGTTGGCAGTCAGATTAGATTTTTCATGTCTGGGGCATTATGGGATGTTATTGAGCCTGGTATGCAGCAGATTTGGATTCAGCACCCTTGAATACGCTTACAACAGTTATACGATTTATCCTGAGGTATAAGTTTGTCTTCGGAGTTCATGCTTTAGATGGCGTAGGCCTATTGACTTACTCAATCATTTCTGCAGATGCCGCATCTCAATATGTACAACAATAGCATTCCGCCAGCAGATGTCATAAGTTATGACTTTAGTGTGACCAACAGTAGGCTTTAAGTTTAGTCACTAAAATAAAGTTTATTGTAACTACAGTCAGGGGAGCCAACAGAGGGGGACAAAGGGGTCAGTTGTCCCAGGCCCAGGGAGATGGGGGGGGCAGAATTGGGTCTCCATGAAACTGAATGTATTGGATGACGGCCCTATAGAGGGAGAGAGATATGCCAACGTAATAGGTTGCTATGGGTACCTAACATGACCAGGTTCAGGTCTGCCTAAAGGGGCGTGTCATAATACTCCTAGCATTAAGGGCGTTCATGATGGCGTATTTTTGACGAGGTTGAAAATTTGCTAGGCAGCGAGCATGCTCACTGTGTCCGCGTGAAGCATCCTGGTTAGAATTGCCGTTCACGACGCAGTTGAAGGGAGTGACCTCTGCTTGGCAGTCGTGACACATGGCGTTGAACCATCGCGGGAACAAAAGTTTTGTCAAGCAGCCACGCAGTAACAAAAACCTACTGCGCTGGGCAGAAGACCTCCTCCATGATGTGAGGAATCTGCCGTGATTGGTGTTCATAGCTCATGTGATTCATGTGTGTGTAGTTGAACGTGCTTCATTTTCTACATGCTGAAATGCATTTCATGCTCAAATGCAGCATACTCAGAGTGGTATAATCCACATGTATGGTCGCACAACCCACTTACAACAGTAAAAAAGAGAAACAAACCACCCTGTCGTCACATGCTCCATCTTCGCCACGTTTGGAGTATATGCCGTAGGTTACAAAAACAGTACTATTCTGTGGGCCGCCTGCTCGACGGTTGGAGTAGTGGTTGCGCGCCTGACTTCCATTCGTGAGGTCGCCGGTTCGAAACTGCACCGAAACACGGGAAGTCTTTAGTTGCTGATGGTTAATGTGGAAACAGACCCGTTGCGAGCGACTTATCTCGTCCTTTATGTATGAGAGTGCACGAAACAGAGTGGCCTTTGTGGTTGGCGCGCCATGGTAAAGCTACATATTGAACACCTGGGTTCAATCCTCGCAGGATGGGTTGGCGCTGTTAAGTAATTTTAAAACGGTCCTATCTGAATGACGACTTTGGTCCCAAAACACAAAATGAATAGCCTAAAGTGAGCACTAATTAACTGAATTATTACATGGAAGTGAAGCCAAATCATCACAAATTTAACTAAGAGTTGTACCATGATTCACCGAGTGGTAACCTGTGTCTCTACCTCAAGACCATCTGATTTCTCTTTGAGAGGCAGAGAGAGTCTCGGATTTCACAAGCATGTGCCGACATTGGTAAGCGCGTCATGGAATTAGCGCCATGATGATTTAATTCCACGAGAGGGCGCCCCGGTACACCCGCTGTCAAAAAAGGTAGATCCACCCACAGACCTATAGATCCACCTTCTTTGCCGCTGTTGAAATCTCGTCGTCCTGATGTGTCCAGCTTGGTTGCGACGCAGTTATCCCCTCCTTTTTAAGACCAAGCAAATCAAGTTTTGATCATTTTTTTGCTGCGTGGTTGCGACCGAGCCTAATGAATAGAACAGTACTCAGGTCTGCCTAAAGGAGGATTTCCTCCCCCTCCCCCTTGCAATAATAGAACCCGGAAACAATGGGCCAATGGAACCTCTCTCTTATCTACTCTCTCTGGCCTAATGGCAGCTGCCTTTCTGGAGAAGAGGAGGCCTGTCTTAATTTGGGTTTCACTTAACTAACTTACTTCTTGGGGAATGCATTTTACTTTATTTTTTTTAATATGGCGCGACTATCAGCACACTGTGTCACTTGTATATCAGCAGAAAGCTGACCTCTGTTTGTACTGTCAAATGTTCTTGATGAAATGAAAAATGATGATCACAAAAAAAGCTGGAGCTCATCCAGAGGGCCACAGAAGTGATGCCCATCACAGACCAGCTCCTCTCCCAGAGCCTCATTGACCGGGAGACCTACACCAACATCCATTCTGGCTGCTGCTAGCAGTCAGGACAAAATTGAGGTCCCTTTGTGAGGGCCTGTGCTCAGCTGGGGCTCAGGTAGAACTGGCCCTCTAGATGCTATGGGACAGCAGCCCCACCTGGTGGAGGAGCTGTAGACAGGATGAGACGAAAACACACCCAGCCAACCTCAGTGTGCAAACATGATAGAAACATACTCCTACTCATAAGTGCAGTGGTAAAAGTGTACGAACTGAAGTCTTTGGTTAATACAAGATGGTCACTAGCCTTTGTCCAATAACTCCTGTCCCCTTTCCTTTGGCCAGAAATAGCTCATAGTTGACCTTTGAGAGCGATATTATTATTATTATTATTATTATTATTATTCTTTTAGAAACGAATTCAAGTTAGTTGTGTGTGGCTGCTGTGGCACAGTGTAGCCTACTTGTCAAGTCTAACAGCGCACAAGAGTTTCCACGCTTGAAATGGAATGACTGAACGAACACAGGATTCCACTCCTTGGCTTTTTATTTGATTCACAGTGGAGACAGTAGCCTACAACAGTAGGTGAAAAACCTTTCAAACAAAAACACAAAATAAAAGTAATTAAATAAGAGCTTCGGTCTAAGTCATTATTTAGACTGTTACACAGTAGGCTACAGATAAATGCATGATTTTTCCCAACAGGTGAACGGCACATAGGCTAGTTGACAAAGGTGAGTATAAAGGCAAGTATTTTCCAACCATTTTAAATACATTTCAACCACTGTAAAAGGTAAGTATATTTTGACCAGAAAGTTAGGCATTCCAGGCCATTAATTATCAGTCAAGTCGAGATGCTACTAACCAAGCACTCGACTGAATCAAAACTGTTTACGTTTAACCAAGGCCATTTGTTTTTTACATAGGCCTACTGCACGTTGTCCTGCACATCAATAACAAAGGAAGCAAATTAAAGTAACGCAACATAAAATATAACGCACGTCTGTAACATGAAACCTGAAACCCGTTTCCCACAGCGTCTGCCGACAGCAGTGATTTCATAAACCCCACAGGTAACGAGACAGATAGAAGCTGCGAGCGCAGCGATGCATTTGTAAATAAACCAGTGTCCATGAAGCTTACCGGTAGCCTCTTAAGTCCTCATTGCCCTTTGTGCTGTGAAGATATATTTGTGAACTTTGCGCATTCTTACTGCAACCACTGCCTTGCTGCTTCTTTTGCCGACTGGCCAAACGCCAACTCGGCATGTCTTTTGTTCAGAAACCCCGCTCATTACGGGCAATCAGCACCTTGATGGGGTTCACCTGCTCCCGCACCACGCACCTCAGCGCAGCGAGGAACGGAGCAGACAGCTGTCAATCAAGCGAGCCGTGCCAAGGCACCGCTCGACGCAACACTACTAATAGCCTTTTCCTGACTGTGTATGGAAGCGTTGCCCATGGTCCCAAGTAGAGGATGACATTTTTCAGGAATTCCCGTGGGTCCCGCGGGTCCTGCGGGATTCCCGCGGGATGGGAGTCAAAATTTTAAAAATGAACGGGAACGGGCAGGAGCGGGAATAAAGATGAATGGGAGCGGGCAGGAGCGGGAATAAAAATGAACAGGTGCGGGAATGCTGCGTATTTTGTCTTTAAAAAACGAACAAAAAAGCCTCGTTTTTGACGAAACGGGAGTGGGGTTGATTTTGAGTGGGAGTGGGCAGGATTGGGAGACATTCTTTTCAGGACGGGACGGGATGGGATTTGTTTCTTTTACTCCACTCCGGGACGGGACGGGATGGGATTTTTTTTCTGGGACCGGGATGGGACGGGAGTGAAAATCCACTCCCGTGTCATGCTCTAGTCCCAAGATCAAATCTGGTGGCCTGGGTCATTTTCCAAAATTTCTCCATATCCCATATTGCCATATCTCCATCCCATATCGCCATATTATGACAGGACCGTGAAGAGAGAGGGAGGGGGACCCTCCCTCTCTCTTATTATGACAGGACAGTGAAGAGAAAGGGAGGGTCCCCCTCCCTCCCTCTCTCTTCACTGTCCTGTCATAATAAATACAAAATACACAGTGCACAGTGTCCCTTTAAGAAGAACATGAGGTTCAAGCGGAGAGACCTACTTTGAGGTTTTAGAAAGTACTACCAGGGGGTGACATTCAGTTGTCTTGGCAAAAGAGTTGTTACAGGCCCATATAAAAGGTACACTGTGCAGGAAATGGTCAAAAAAGGTACTGCAACTATGCTGCTCATTGAAACTGGGCTGCCTATGGCCAAATTTGATCTTTACATGAAAGTTTACTAAGTAATAAACAAATATTTTCTAGCATGGTCCAAGTACAGTCATTTTTGCAGATAAAAATGGCTATTTCTGGAAATTCAAAATGGCGGACCATGGAGAAGATTCCCCTTTTCATGTACAAAAAGTGCAATTTTTCCAGTCATAATGAATATGTAGAATTTGATGGTGGTGGTAAGTATTCATGAAAAAGGTAACAATAGTGAATGGGCAGCATGAATTCTGGAAATAAACAACTAAAAATCTCACACAGTGTCCCTTTAAAACACGTAATACACTTGTCAAGCTTATGGCATTTACATGTACATACAGTACTATAAATGCCTCAATTAACATTAAAGGGACACTGTGCAGGAAATGGTCAAAAAAGGTACTGCAACTATGCTGCTCATTGAAACTAGGCTCCCTATTGCCAAATTTGATATTTACACGAATGTTTGTTAAGTAATAAACAAATATTTTCTAGTATGGTCCAAGTATAGTCCTTTTTGCCGCTAAAAATGGCTATTTTTGGAAATTCAAAATGGTGGACCATGGAGAAGATCCCCCTTTTCATGTATGAAAAGTGCAATATTCATGAAAAAGGTAACATTAGTGAATGGGCAGCATGGATTCTGGAAATAAACAACTAAAAATCTCACACAGTGTCCCTTTAAGTTTATCACAGTTGGTCAGTGATGGGCAAATGGATTCAGTAGTTACAATCTTGTGCCACATTTTCCAAATTACTTTTTTTCACCTGTCCAATTCTACCAGGTGATCATTCAACCAGCCAATCACCTGGCTGCCCTGGACAGATAAAACAAGGTCATTTGGAAAACGTGGCACTGGATTGTAACCAGGGCTCAAAATGAACACCGGCCAAATGCTGGTGAAATTTCTGTTTGGCTGGTAGAAAAGACAGACTTACAAGCAATTTTGACCCATTAGTGAGTGCGACATTAACATCCACCGACTAGCCATTTGGTTGCTGATGAAAAAAGCTCATTTAGTTTGATAGTAACTAATGAATCAATTTTCCCCATCACTACAGTGGGTGGAGGTGAAGGTGCGTGCGTGTGATGGTGAAAGGATACGGTGACAGATCGGTCGGAGGAGGCGGAGATGAGGAAGGTGTGTACCAGGTTCTTCTGGGTGATGGTGTAGACCACCAGGGCTGTGATCTGCTGAGTGTGGCCACGCAACTCATGCAGACGCTCTCCAGACTAGAGGGAGGACACAAGCACATCAAGATAAGAGACACACACATACGTATACGGTATACGCACACATACACACATCAAGAGAAGAGATACACACACACACACACACACACACACACACATCAAGAGAAGAGATACACACATACGTATACGCACACACACACATCAAGAGAAGAGATACACACATACGTATACGCACACACACACACATCAAGAGAAGAGATACACACATACGTATACGCACACACACATACACACATCAAGATAAGAGACACACACATACACACATCAAGAGAAGAGATACACACATACACACACACACATCAAGACAGACAGACACAGACAGACAGACAGACACACACACACACCAACACACACACACACACGCAAGAGCGCGCACATACATACACACACACACACATACACACACACACACGCACAGACACACACACACACACACACACATACACACACACACACGCACAGACACACACACACACGCACAGACACACACACAGATAGATGGATTGAGAGAGAGAGAGCATGCACGTATGCAAAATCAGAGAGAAGGTAACGTGTAATTTTCAACAGACTCACTATACTAGGTGGCAATCCTTTAACGTGAAACCTTACCCTAACTAGACTACAGTCTTGGGTGTTCTTTGTTTTCCCAGAGGACACCTCTGATGTGATGCCAATTATTTGTATGGGGATTCATTTTTATTGTGCTATTTTTTTTTTTTTTTTGCCTTTTTTTTACATTTTGAAAGCTCACCTCCACATTCCAGACCAACACCAGGTCATCGTCTCCAGCGGATGCAAATCTGAGAAGAAGTGATGTGAATATCCAGCATATTTCCATTAATAATCATATTATTTTTGACAACCGAGTTATATTTCACAGCTGCCCAAGTCTGGCTGCTACCAGACCTTTCAAATGAAGAGATAATTTTAATAGAACCTGTTTGTCATATCAAAGTCATGACATCACACTGCGATCCATCAACATTCATGAGCAGTTCATAATAAAAAATACTTGACATGTCTCAGTCTGGAAAAGGTTTCAAAGCCATTTCTAAATTGTTTGCGGGCATCTGCAAACCATGGTGAGAGTCATTATTCACAATTATTCCACGGAGTATTAATATAACTTCACTCACCTGACATCATCTATTTGAACCAGATATCTCACGATGTCAAAGTGCCCTTTGAGGACCTGCAGTTCCGTGTAGCAGTTCTGGGGCTGTTCCTCCCCACTGAACTGAATAGAGCTCTTCTGCAAGACACAGGGAAGTACCAAATTAGTCCACAGATCATGACATACTAAATCAAGCATGGACAATATGTTACCGGTATGTATATTGGGTTTGAAAACAAGTTGTGCAACAAAGACAATAGACAAAGTCAAACATAAAAAGAGGGAAAAGAGTGTTTTGTGAGAAAACCTACCTCCACTACACCTTGTGCTTCGCGTCCACCTAGGATCCATCGCAGCATGGTGGCTACTGGCTCCTGTTGTACCAGGTGTAAGGAGTATCTTGTTTCTGTTACAGTACATTGCAAAGATATAGGTCTTAGAGCTGTGCTCGGCTTGAATACAGCAAAGTGTTCAGTGGCAGCAGGGCTATAAATTAACTTTTTTCATCACCAGCCAATCTGGTAGATCTTAAATCTTTCTTACGAACATGCACTCACCATCAATCCAAGTGGCTAGTAAGATTACATCCGCGGGGGGTAAACACAACACTGACGTTTCAGAAACCTTAAAGACGCTAGGTTCTAAACTGAAAATCTAGGTGGGTAAAAACTGGCAACATGCATATGACAGAGCGCTTTGCCTTGTGACTACGGAAGCTTGCTGGGGTCAAACTGTTTTTTTTTTCAATAGCTAAAGTGGACTGCACCTATACGGCTGTACCAGATCCATAGATACACACACAAAGTAGGCCTAATCTAGTCAAGCAGATTTTGATATATTTTTCAGGTTTTGATAGCTTAACTGAATAGCTTAGAACTGATTTTTTTTCATTAACCACAGCACTAATTTCTTCCTTATACATATCTACATTGTAACTGGTACAAGTACAATAAGTGGGGGAAGAAGCTTTGGGGAAGAAGCTGTTCTTCATCCTATTACATCCAGAATAAAACATGTCTGTAGGCCTTGGCCCGCTGTCCAAAGAAAGATTTCAGTAGGCATGTACATCAATAACTTGGAGAAGATGGAAAAAACATAGTCCTATCTCAGCCTCAGGGCCGGATTAGCGCACAGGCTGCAGCCTAGGCCCCCCACCTACCAGTGGCCCCCTGATTGGTCAAAAATGAAAAATAGCAGGAATTGTGAAAAGATGTAATATGGAAAATTTCATTTTTTATGTTAAATACAGTTGGTAGACATGTTATCCTTAATTCCTAACTCAAAATTGTGACATTGTCTATTTAAATTTGTAGCAAAGTTTGCCCTCTAGGGAGCCCCACAGCCACCTGTAGCCCAGAGCCGTATATAGAGAGAGTCTGGCCAACTATGGGTTCGAACGTTCGAGCTATCCCGCTATTTTGATTGGATCTAAGCTGGTCACATATTTTATGGACGCCATTTTCGTTCCCCACGCTCCCATTAATGAGCATTATCAGATATAAAGAATAACGCTTCACTATAATATTATTACATTATTATTATGACAAACTGTTGTGCATATGGCTGTAGTGCAGGGCCGGGCCAGGAGAAAAAAACAGCATCGTCTAACTCGTGACAGAAACGGAAGATTTGGGACACGGATATAAACTCCCCTTTATGGAATATAAAGGTCAGAATTAATAACCGGAAAGCAGCAGGTTTCTCCGTATTGTATGAGGTAAACATATTTTTCCCCCTTCGACTTTTGTCAACAATTACTTTTGAAAGAAATAGTCATGATGATGGCATGCTCTCAAAAACTCCTGTCCACACTTTGAAAACGAATGAAGTTAGGTTTCTGTCATAACTTGAAATGTTAATGTTAAATGAAATCTTAATTGCCACCTGTAAGTATGCTATACTGTGAAAACATAACTTTGCCCACCAAGTTATTATTTCTGTCGCGCTAATAAGGTCCTTTCCCCCTGCGATTTAAACTCACGTCCAGTCTCATACTATGAATATCCAGACTCAACCTACGAGCATCCAGACTCATCCTACAGTTCTACTGTCTGCAATCGCGATTATGCACTGCTGAGCACATCGTTATTTTTAAACTACTAAATCTCGACACAACGTGAAACTTTGGCGCAAGTATCACCAGGGTCCCTGTACATGAACTTGACCATCGTTGTGAATATTATTTCTGTACATTACTTAAATATCGACTTTGACGTTGGCTCTACCTAGGCAACAACAACACGGAAGTAACGCTTGAATGCACTGCTGAGCACATCAAAACTATGCTGACAAAACCCTCTTTTAAGCAAACCCCTTCTATACGAACGAACTTGTTAACGTTTGTTTTCATATGTTGGGATCTTCAAACAACCCAAGTTTGATGGTCTATGAAGCCTTATTTGTATTTTAAATCCAGCGATTTTGACGGTATGCTGCCCATAGGGTTACACTGTAGAATCCTCACCGTGGGGAGCGAAAATGGCGTCCATGATTCGAGTTGGCCAGACTCTCTCTATATACGGCTCTGCTGTATACTGTAAAAAATGGCCGTTGAAATTACGGCAAAAAAATGTCAAATTGCAACAGTAAAATGTAAAACAGTTTCTCTCTGTACTAAATACGGCAAGCTACTATTAAGTCAAAAAGCGCAACATGACTTTATTTTTGACAGGTGTCATATGTAGAAAATACTGAACTGTTCACTGAAAAGAAAATATTGGAAAATACCATTAAGTGAAGATGAAGTAGTCAAGAAACGGTACATGACTTTATTTTTCACTGGTGTCATATGTCCAAAGCAAATTTGTCAGAGTTAGATTGATCAGAGTTAGACTGGTGTTCAGCAAAAATCTAAACATCAAGAGTTGCAGCAAGACTACACAGCGTTATTTGACTCCTCTGGATCGGAGGTGTTGAGTTAAGAGAGCTAGAGAGTTAATGTTTAACTCCCCAGAGAGTTATGAAAACCATGTCTCCCCAAATGTCGAATGTTTTGGCAACATGAGCAGCCATTTTTGTTGAGTCCCCTATAAGTGAACCAAACTCAATCCTCCGTAAGTGAACCAAATTGTGAACCAAGAGACAAAGAACTCTAAAGGCACACAGGTGGCTGGAAGCTCAAGCGGTCTTCAGTCTGTTCATTTGGGTTTGTTGGGTGCTCTTGGATATCGGGGATCAGTTCATGTAGAGAGATGAGTTCATCCAGGCACTCCAAAATAAGGTGTCCAAACGGGAAGTTACATTAAAAAGCCTTTAATGGTACTGGGCTGGGGTTACATTAAAAAGCCGACATGTTTCGACCTCACCAGGTCTTCATCAGGGTTAGGTTCGAACCTAGCTACCTTTCTACACATTGTGTATACTACTAAAAGTAGGTGCTCTTTCTGGTCGTGTTAGGCTTTTTGATTCCTCTTTTTGTCCAATAGATCTCTTGTGATTGCATTTTCTCCAGGTGTAACTTGTCAAACCACTGATAGGCTGGTTGTAACAGGCAGAGTCTGATGTCAACACGCTATTTGATTAGTAGCCATCAATGAGTATTAACTTAGAGTACAACCCTCTGCATGTGTTCTAGTTCATCCAGCGCAAAATTCTCCACGGTAATCATTTTTTCCCTTATTGGACTTTGAGGCTTTGCCATCACAGTTTTCGATTGAGAGGCAAATTGACACAGTAAACCTTACTGCCTGTCTGCTTGGCTCCAGGTGCCTCCACGTTGTAGATTTGACAACAGTGAAGCTGGCAACTGAATAAACTGTGCAACAGTTAAGGACTGCAAATGGCAACAGTTTGCACATTTTGCAGTAATTCACTGTAACTTATATATTTCTCCGGTAACAGCCTACAGTTTAGCCTCATTTAATGTGTAAAATATACCTATAGGCTAGCATAATTTGAAAAACTCTACCCTTGATTCAGTCTCTTAGAAACTGTCATTCTACCCCATCCAAATCAATCTGTCAATCAATTCCTGACCTCACCTGAGTGCTAAGGGCTGTCATGCAATGATTAACTTACTGCCTGCACCTGCCAAATGCCTCATCACTATGGTCACATGGTTCACTTGAACATGTATTTAAACCGGGACTGTTGCATTGTACTTCTCACTGGTTGCAAGCTAGCTAGCTGGCAGACTGGCCGGCCCGGCTAGCAGGTCATGTTGTAAGGGTGGCTGTATGGCTTGCTAACTAGCTTGTTTGTTAGCTTGCTTGCCCTGATAGCTATGGCCTTCATTTTCCTTATTATTATTTTCAGGCCTTTTTTTAATAAGGAATGCATTTGCATACCCTTCATTGATGATACTAGACTGGTCCACCTGCCAGCACTAGACAATCTGTTAATTGGGCATTTATTTAGGTATCTAATTAGGTTGATGTTTATCGGACTACAGTGAGTAGAATCAGTCCAATCAGTTGTCTGTGATTGCAGCTCTATAATTGGACTCACCTGAGTATAATCAGTCCAATCGGTTGTCTAATTGTAACTCTATAATTGGACTCACCTGAATATAATCCGTCCAATCCCCCCCCCCCCCCACACACACACACACAGACACACCTTCACTCACCTTATTAGCCCCCCTCACGCAGACACACACAGTCATACCCACACACACACATTCACTTAGTCCCATACCCCCCCTCCCTTTTAACAGTACAATACTTTTTTCAAACGGTAAAATACTGCAAAAATCACAGCGTTTTAAAATGTGAACACATTTTATTGCCGTACATGAGGGGAAACTTTTACCATAATTTAAAGGTATAGTTTTGATATCTACTACTACCATTACTTCACCGTAAAAATATCATATCATTTTTTACCGTAATTTATTTAACGGTACGTTTTGGCAACCACTGCTGCCATAATTTTACCGTAAAATGTAAAAAATAATAATACCGTTATTTATTTAACGGTAGGCTTCGGCAACTACTGTTGCCATAATTTCACCGTAAAATGTAAAAAAGAAATATACCGTAATTTATTTAAAGGTAGGCTTTGGCAACCACTGCTGCCGGCAATTTACCGTAAAAACAACAGTTCTTTTTTTACTGTGTAGCCTAGGGGTCCCAGGTCATCATAATCCGGCCCTGCTCAGCGAGCTCATAATACTGCATGCCTCTTTTCTGGACACAAAATGTTTTGAAAGAAGCTGATATATTAAACTTAACGCTTTACATTTCGGTAATGTATAGGGACAGTACCAGGTATATCTCTACAGAATAGTCTCAGTCCTACATTGCAGTTTATGTGATGGATGTAATGTAAAAAATGGATGCGTAGAACAAAAGTTGTTAAATGATCTAGACATACAGATTGCATTTGTTTTTGTGTAACCATAGGTTTTATTGGAGGTCATAAACAACCAGATTGGCTCTACAATGCATGAGAAGGCTCGACACGTAGCCTATATGACCTACAACAGTGGGGGGCGGAAATAAGGGACAATATGTACCTACACGACATAGGCTAATACAGGGGAAATAATGTTCTATAGAACGGACATTATTACAGATTACTGTACTAGGATTTCAAAACAACAAACATGTCTGCAAATACATTCAAAAGTTGAGACTGAAAGTAAGGCCAACACAAATAAAGAAGGTTAGGCAAATATACAATACATGAAGTAATGTACGTACAACTAAATACAATCCATGGTGAAAATGAGGAGTTCCCGCACAGTCCAACCCCTCAGGGTCTCAAACTCGCCACCTTCTTGTCAACTCATTGGTTCAGGTATGGGAACAGGTAGGGGTATGGGCATTGTACAATACTGCTGAACTAAAGGGCCAGTCCAATAGCTCAGTGCTACCGATAGTATGAAGCTTTGGGAGGAAGGTTTAATAACGTTCCACGCCACACTCTGCTAGTTAGCCTCCGTTACAATGGCAACACAAATAAAGAAAGTTAGGCAATATACATGAGCATATTCAACTAAATACAATCCATACCAAGAATGTTAGTCTAACAGTGATCTGCACATTTCACATCTTCACACTAATCAATCACTTTTGGTGAACCAGCTGCTCTAGTTACTTGTTTTTGCTTGTTTGTTTGTTAGTTTGGGGCTTTTTTTGTTTTTGTTGGGGGTATCCTTTATTTGCCATGTTTGTGTAAATTTGCCAGGAAAGGTACACATCAAATACATCAAGTAACATTGTGATTCATATGAACATTTAACACATTGAATGCCATGGCAGATAAAATAGGCTACCGGTATGTTTTTTACTCCCATACGTTGACTCATAAATGGTAAAAAAAATATGTTAAGAGATTAAAATCGCACTTTCAAACGAGCCATAGGCCTAACATTTTTCAGTGGCCCTATTACATATGGTAATATGCTGTGACTACAAAAACGCCAAAAAATGTTTTAGAATGCCGATATTCTATGTCAACATTCATTTCTGAAAATAGTGCTGGCACTCGTGTTAAGATTCAACCTTTTCTGTTATTTCATCATAGATGTATTCCATAGATCTAACTTTGATTATCTTTGAAACAATCAATAGTAATCTAGACCAGGCGTTCCCCAACTTTAGCAAGGCCCCCCATATACCGGTAGATTCCAGCCAAGGCCCCCCTTACATGGGTTGTACCACGCTATGTTTTTCTGTGCACCCCCTTTCACAACCATAGTCTATTTGTCTGTGTGTCAGTGCCCCATTGGGATATATAAAATAACATGTTCAGAGATGCAATAGATTATTATAATGCAGTTCTTAACTAATGGAAATGTTGTTTAGATTACTTTTGTTTATTTCTGTGTGCATTAATTATTAAATTGTTATTTGATTTTTTCCAACCCTCTAGCACCCCTTCACTGCTCCCCAGGGGTCCCTGACCCCCACTTTGAAAACCTCTGATCTAGACATTTCTAGGCAACATTTCTAGACAAAATTAGCGTTTTTGCTTTTACTTGGAGCTATTTGATTTGGTGGATTGTCTTCTATCATCTTCCTTCCTGATATAGGCACCTCCATTCTTTGCCGCTATCGAGTCTATTTTTTGCACGAGCTCTGTGATTTGAGCACGATTGTCTTTGTTGTCATTATTAAGCACATGATATTTATTTTGACACAGAGCTACTATGTCTCTATGTTTACTGCTATTCTTAAGAAATGCCTCAACACTTTGTCCCTTCTCCTCCAAATTATCTCCATGTGTGATCAGCACCATAGTGTATCTAATTGATTCCTTGCCAAAGATGTCTTGAACAGACCGCATCAGTTTTTGATCTTCTACTGTGACTGTGTCTGTAATATTCAACAAAAACACATGCGGACCAACAGCTGACTCAGAGATACACCTTAAAATTTCCTTTTTCAAAAAATGGTCACCGCCCTTAAAATTTGTATTAAACAGGCCTGGAGTGTCAATGACACAGACATTTCTCCCATCCATCTCTGCATCTTCCTTCTGACAGTCCAAAGTCACAGGGATAGGACTCATCTCTGATTTAAACACGTCTCTCCCCAGGATGGTGTTTCCCGTTGCACTTTTTCCAACTCCACAAGGCCCCAGCAGCACAATACAGAGACTTCCTGTGAAACAAGGCACAATGTACAGTACATCACAGATACACCACATGATACAGGTCGATCTAATCTGTGCATTGTGAAAACAAAGCACTCTGTGCTGTCTTCATTTTTTTCTATTAGTTGTTGCCTACTTTGCTTCAAGTTGGGTAGGAGGAACGTGAGATGTTGAATTTTGAAGTAGGTTCTTTTGCTATTGCTTAATGTTTTGTTCCACTTAAAGAGGACTGCGTTTGGCTCACTTGAAGGGGACTATATGTGAAACTATCCTTAGTCAAACAAATTCAAGAAATAATAATGACAAATGCCATTCTACCTGTTCTGATGAGCTCAATAGCTGGCTGGCTTTTTATGTCATCTCCAAGTACAGTGTAGACCATGACAGTGTAATGAGTGCCTGGTTTCAGGCCTGTGATGTCTACACTGCCTGCCTCAGTGGAGAGATGCAGAGGCTCAGTCTCTGCGCTCTGGTATGAGATCAGGAAGCCGTGTGGAACCCGCTGAAGGTTATGAGGCACCTGCCAACTTAAGCTGGCAGATACATCATTGGCCTTCACAGTCAGATCCTTTGGGGTTGGGATCTCTGGAACGTTTGAGATGGTTATCATGACAAAAAATCCGGTAAACAAAAACTTCTTACAAATATTCCATTTGTATTGTATACTTAAACATAGCATAATCAAGTTAAAATTACTAAAAGTAAGAATTAACACAAATCAAGCTATTCTCTATCAACTGAAAAAATATATTGTTTATATTGTCAGCAACGAAAAGTAATGAATGAGTATTTCATCAATTTGTAAGGACGACTTAATGACAGTTTATGGAGACTATGAAAGATTTGTGGACAATAATACTGCTTTAATGTCAAAGGACCTATGCTGTAAACTCCTGAACTTATTTCATCAAGGGTACAAAAACATCAGGCTAGAAAAAGAGAAAAAGTGATCCGGAAATGGGAACTGTGTTTCAATTCCAAAATGAAATCCAGCTGCTTACAGTTTACCATATCATGACCCGGATGAATGGTAATCTACATGGACATAGCTAACGTCGGCAGCATATCAGTTCATATCAGTTTGTATGGTATAAACCTTGAGTTTATTTCAGCATGGCAAGCAGAAATGTTTGAACAAAAAATGTACCTATCTGAAATGTTTGGCTGACTGGTTCGCTTTGATAGCCATTGTTCAAAAGAGTGGAGACCTTGATCTTGATAATCTCTTGGGGTCGCAGGTCAGTGATTGTATAATTGGGTTGTTCTATGTCAGTGGCATGATCATGTTCCTCATTTCTGTAGACTTCAAGTCGGTAAGTTGCATTATCCACTCCAGCTGGCTTGGCCCATCTCAAGTCGGCTGCAATGTATCTCATATCCACCTGGAAATCCTGTGGAGGAGGGATCTCTACAATGGGGAAGAGGGGAGTTCAGTAATGGTAGTGCTACTGTATGATCATCAGGATCATGTTTTTGGGACGTTGAGCTTGTTGATTATATGGCAACCATTTCTACATTTGCAACACTTCCTTGGTGCCACTACACAGTAAATTACCTTTATGGTGCACTGCGTGGACAGTTTGCAGTTAATCCAAGACAAATAGTTGTGGCCTTATCTTATTCTCTAATCCTGAATAGTCCTGGAGTAGTTAATCATCATGGCTTTCTTTGATGTTCCTAAACCAACAAAGCCAATATGTATACATGCATCCAAATGGTTGCAATGGAATATAATTTGGAGACGTAGATTTATTGACTGACATTAAATAGAAAGCAATAAATCAGCACACAAACATTTTGGTGTTATCTGATTAGTCAGTGCTCTGGGTTTCTTTGACACAAAATTCTACGGGGAAAAAAATCTACAGAGCACCACTTAAATTTTCTTTTAATTAGCTAAACTTGATTTTTATAGTTCTTCAAATGTCTCCAAAGGGATTCAAACAATGTTGTTCAGTAAACTGTACATGGTGAACAGGCAGCACGATTGCAATCCTTTTCATAATATAATTCATGCAATAGCAAAATAGTGTATTCAGCTAATTTTGTGTTAAATGCAGTATGAATGCTGCATGAAATACAGACTTATAATACATGTACTGAATAATATTTTACCTGTCCTAAAGGAAATACTGACTGGATCACTTTGGCAGTCATTATCTGTCAATACTGTAGACACATTGACTTTGTAATCTTCTGAAAGTTGCAGATCTGACATGGTGTAATTGCAGTGATGCGTATTAATGGAGTCTATAAATTCCCCATCTCTGAATATCTCCAACAGGTAAGTCGCACTGTCCACTGTAGCTGGTTTGATCCACGTCAACTGGCTGTTAACGTGAATAACACATCTGGCTGTTAGTATTTTCGACTCCACCTGGAGATTCTCTGGTGGAGGGACCTCTGCATGAGGAAATTGTAAAAATATATTATTTAATAACTCTGCAAAGAATAAATACATTAACCCATTGACGCCTAACCTGCAAAAAGAGTGCTGAATGCCTGAGCCCTTTTTAAGAAAAGCTGCCCTCAGCCTATAAAAACCTAAATATCTCAGCTTCTGAAGCACATAAAAACATGCAATAAGAAGGCATTTAAACGCTAAGACCCTCATCTTTCATTAGAATGTGTTCATTCATCACAAACAAACAAAGATTTTTAATAAAGTTGTCTCAAATCTCACGAGCCTGAATATTGCGTAATGCAGCTCCAGGCGCCAGGGCCAATGTTGCGTAACGCAACATCAGGCATCAATGGGTTAAACATAATCTGCTGCAAAGTGATGTCAACATTTGGGGCTGCGTTTCCCAAAAGGACTTAAGTACATTCACACATAACACCATTTTTAGACAAAAAGTGAACCGACAGCAAAAGGACTGACAGACTAATGTACCTCAATTGCAACTGAGTACCCCTTCCTATTGAGCCCACATTGAGAACCACTGATCTGAAGGTTGGACTGTGCAATGTGCCATGACTTTATGTTGATGAGGCCATGCACTTTACATAATGAATATGACAAACCAATGTCACCATTTCTATAAGAGAAATTCAATGAGCAATATAGTCAGGCTTCAACCCTTTGGTAAGACTTTTCTTGACACCCCTTCCTATGACTGACATGACATTGTCATGACTGTGACATAACACTGACCATGAAGGTTAATGGATGTCAATGACTGCTGTCATTAATTATCAAGAAGGATTTTGTGCCATGGCCAAAGCAAACATCACCTGCAGTTCATGCTGGTAAATGTCACATTGTCATGACACACTGTATTGTAGGCCCTTCGCAGTTAGTGGTCAAAGGGTCATGACACAGGCATGGGCAGCCTTTGTCACCTTCCCAAATATCAAGTTGTCATAATAAAGACATCCCAAACAATGTCAGGTTGACAATAAAATGTGACATAATTTACTGACAATTATTGACAGCAGTCAATGACATTCATTAATGTCCATGACAAGTAGTGCGTGTCACAGGGGTGACTTTATTAATTTGGAGGGGGAACCAAAATGCAGGCAACTGTTTCTTTGGGGTGGCATTTAGTGTCGGACACTTGGGGAAAAAAGAAGAAAAATGTAAACAAGAGGCAGAGAACTTAGAACACAGGGAGAAGATTCACACTGATTGGTTCCCATTGTAGCCAGTTAGCTTTGCATGCATACTGCAGTTCCTATGGAGTGTCCACTAGTTGGCGAGCGTTGGTAAGTCTTTCATGTGGGAAAATGTATGGAATGGAAAGGGGAGCCCACATGCTAAATACATTGCTACTGCAATTTCCAGTCACAAATCTCATCAACAAAACATTCCTGGTAAGCACTATGGCTGGTGTTTAACAATAGGCTGTATTGACAAATCTTTCAGGTGTGTAGTTTTACAGCAGGGAAGAAGATTTCGACCTGTACTCGCTAGCATCCCGCTAATGTTTATGGGTTTGGCCTCATAAAAATTGAGCTTTGTGACCCAGTATATAATAATCTAGTGGCGCAAAATAATCGAAACGCTACTCAAATGAGGTCTTATTATTTCTAGCTTCGAACTGGATATTAATATTTCAGGGCAAAAAATTATAAAAAATCACAAAAATTATAATAGTAGAAAACTCCATTGACACCCATTCATTTTGCACTTAGGTTGGATTAGGGTTAGCCAGTTGTGGCTAGTAGCTAGTTCCGTGAGTGAACACCCCCTGCAAGAGGCTGGCTTGAGTAGTTGCCAGGGACGGTTGCCAATGATTGCTTGATTAATTGTAATTAACTACAGGTGTCTGGCGGGAGGGTGATTAGTGCACTAGGGTTGGGAAATGTAATTTATACAGGGTTGCATGAAGACCAAGAGAGCACGGCTGGGGAGAAGATTGCTGCGGCGAGAGGGGGAGAGCGGGCCCACGAGAGATGGCCAGCCGAGATGCAGCAGTTGGAGGGGGATGCCTGTAGCCGGTATCCGAGCAGGACCAGAGTGATGAGACGAACGGTACACACGACGATGCTATGGATTGGGCTCCAGGCGGCCCAGTGGTCTACGGAAGAAGCGGACGGCATGCTGTCAGGACAAGGTCCGTGACTAGAGCATCAGGTGGATCTGCCTCGACGGATGTGAAGGGGGACAAGGACGCCCGCCCCCGGCAAGATAAGTGTTTCAGTTTCTCACACCTGGTCGCTGCGGCCTTCAAACCCGAATGCAGCCACTCTGACCTTGGGCTGCTGCTGGCCTGTCTACCCCACACCGAGTCATGGACTGAGAACTGTGCGGTGGGCCCATGCAGGTGGTAACTGAACTTTTAGACTCTCTTCCTGGCCTCCAAAAGACTTTTAGATATAGGCTATTTAATTAATAAAATATAACTTGTGAACTCATTTGGTTGTCCTGGTGTGTCTGTGGTGTACAGTTTGTTCCTCGGGGTATTTGGTATCAAACGGGGGTGTTGCCTGGAAACGTGCACCCCCTACCTGTGACAGTGCGTCATAGTTATGACAATGTCAGTCTTATGAAGGGGGTGTCAAATAAAGTGCTACATTTTCTGTATGAAGTGTATCTATACATGTATGAACTGCAGATGTATAACTGAAGTGAATATTTTACCTGTCCTAAAGGACTTAGTGATTGGTGCGCTTTGAGAGCCATTGCTCAATACCGTGGAAACACTGATCACGTAATCTGCTGGAGGTTGCAGGTCAATTGTGTAATTGCATTGATGCGTATTAATGGATTGTTCAGTTCCCTCATCTCTGGATATCTCCACCAGGTAAGTCACACGGTCCACTCCAACTGGCTTGGTCCACTTCAAATTGGCTGTTAATAGTTTCGCATCCACCAGGAGATTCTGTGGAGAAGGGATTTCTATATTGGGGAAGAGTGCAGTTTAATATCATGGTAACACAAAATCTGATCTGATCATGTTTTTGTGAAGGAAATGAATGACAGAATATACTAAATGATAAATGGACTGCAATTACAGTGACTATACTGCCACTTTACAATGAGTATGTTTCACTTTCACTCAATAACACACTCGTGGCCAAGGCAGACACGAAGGACTATCCTCGGTCCTCTTCCTACTAGACCTGTCTGCAGCATTTGACACAGTCAACCACAAGATACTACTGAGGATACTCATAACCATGGGAATCACAGGCGTTGTCCACTCATGGTTCAACTCCTACCTCTCTGGACGCACCTTCAATGTGGCATGGCAAGGGAAACTACGACTCACACCCTCTCTTCAGGCGTACCCCAAGGATCAGTGCTGGGGCCCCTTGCGTTTGCAATGTACACCTCCTCCCTGGGACGTGTCATTCAAACACATGGTTTTTCCTACCACTGCTATGCTGATGACACCCAGATGTTCCACCCAGAGGACACCACGGTTTTGGCATGCATCTCTGCATGCCTAACCGACTGGTCAACTTGGATGAAGGACCACCACCTACAGCTGAACTTGTTCAAGACTGAGCTCCTGGTGATCCCAGCTAAAGAGTCACTCGGTCACAACATCAATCTCAGGATGGAGCTGTCATGCTCCAACTCAACTCAGTCACCCGGACCTGTTGATTCCAGATGTCCAACATGCACAAAATCAGACCTGTGTTGACCCAATATTCTACACAACAACTAGTTCAGCCCACAGTGTGTCCCGTTCTAGGTACACCCAGTCAAGACTGTTCGCTGTTGTTGTTCCCAAGTGATGGAATGATCTCCCAGAAGCAGCAAGACTGAGCATCTCTTGCAGCCTTCAAGAATCAAGTAAAGACTCCCCTCTTTCGTGACTACTAGACTAATGCTTTAGCTGCCCTAGCCAGACTCTTGACATGAGGTGTATGGGTGTGTGTGTGCATACGTGTGTGTGTGTGTGTGTGTACTCTACTTTACAACAACAACACACAAAAAAACGAACTAACCCTTCTTTGTATCTGCACTTGTTGTTCTGTATATTTCCTGTGTACTCTGTATCTGCTAGTGCTGTTGGCTATGATTTTGTCCTTGTTTGTAAGACGCTTTGGTTATAAAGCGTCTGCCAAATGCAATGTAATGTAATGTGCAATGTAATGTAACACATGAACCTGCAACCTGGTTCACTCAGCAATCACCTCCCAAACAATGGTGTTTCGTGTCAAAGGATTTTAACCAGCGTGAAATACTGAATGACTACAACTGGCTTTAGGGGTGGAAAGGGCATCATTACCATAAAGTATGAGATTATCTTGTACTTAATGGTCATGACGTCATTACCACTCCTAAAGGCAGTTGTACAGTATCATGATTCTGGACAATTTTACAATACTTTGCCATCATAAACGTTTTATTTGTATTTTATAATTACCACTATGCATGAGTAGTGTCACATAATTCTTCATTCAATCTCAACATGAAATTCATATTAAATGAAGATATATTAAGAGCTCTTTTCCAAAATGAGATATATCCATTTTATAGAATGTTGGGAAATTGACATTTTTGTATTGGGCATTCCATTGAAATGCATTGCAAAATGCATTTTTATAGAGGTTTTAAAGTATGTTCCCAAAATATTTGACTGGCAAAAATGCACACATAGATGATAGGACATCTTAACAGTCAATTCCAATATTAAAATGCAAAAAGTCAAAAATGGTTTATATAGCGTTTTGGAAAAGAGCTCTTCATACATAACAATAGTTTACCTGCTCTGAAGGTTTTGGAGATTGGTTTGCTTTTACAGTTGTTGTTTGAGACAGCAGAGACATTGACCGTGTACTTTGCTGGAGATTGCAGACCAGTGAACGTGTAACTACAGTGATCTGTAGGCTTGGTTTCTACACACTCCTCATCTCTGAATATCTCCACCTGGTAGGTCAAACGATCCATTCCAGCTGGCTTGGTCCACTTCAAACTAGCTGTTAGTAATTTTTGAAACAACTGGAGATTCTGTGGAGGAGGGACCTCTATATTGGGGAAAAGCAGAATTATTCCTTATTATTACCTATATTTCAATATTTTGTTTCAGTGAAAATATTGCAGAAGTGAGTTTAAATTCACTTGCAAGCCCCATTAAGACAGGAGTTGTGCACATTTGCAAATCCCAGGGCTGCAGGGCAACTGGAAACAAACAAAACGGGTAGGGGCAAGGTAGTAGCACACTAACTCAGAAGTAACTCTCTGCAATGCTATGGATGTATAGTCTTTTGGTGAGGACATGGTGGGTGGTATTGAGTCTTCACACTCCTTTGGTATAGTTGACTAAAGCATACATGCCCTACACTTCAATTTGACACAAATATCACAAATACCAGGGATCAATAAAGTTACTCTACTCTGCTCTACTCTGAATACCATCGAATGTCCACAAACATAAGCACACCCTGAATGGCTGCTGTTAATATTTACTGAGCGCTGTTCAGCACTGACAGGTGTTTGACTCTATGTGTGTTTTAGATGTGCATGTCTTTCATTTTCTTTAGGTCTTGTATTTCTATATTTTTCTAACCTTTTTTATTTATTTATACTATTTATTGTTGATTGATGGAGACTGGAACTGCAAACTTAATTGCTCACTGATGGGATTAATAAAGGTTTCTGAATCTGAATCTGAATCATTCAATCACGCAAAAGACTTCATAATTATCTTGTTGTTTTGACTGACCTATAGCAGCTATTCATTTAATTAGAATGCAATTCTACCTACTACAGTAGGGGCTGGGACTCTTAAACTGAATTACTTAATTCTTCAAGAGATCCCTGTGAAAAATTGTAAATTGATTCTAAAATACATTATTATTTTCCATATAAATAGCAGGTAAATAGAAGTACATATATACCCTACCTGTGTGAGTAGATGCCTCCACCCATGTGCTCAGTTGGCCATTTTTGTCCACAGTGGCCACCCTGAAATGGTACACTACTCCTGGGGTAAGTTCCGCCACCTTCAGACCCAAACCTGTGACTGTGAAGGTGCTCTCCTTCTGACCTCCTTCCCATTTCACCTTGTACCTAAATGGACCAGTTGCATCCTTTGGAGCAGACCAGGATAATGATATAGAGTTTGGCTGCACTGAGGAAAACTGGATCTCTCCGGGTGGAGGAACACCTTGAGACACTGAGAACAACTTGAGATATTAGTGTCTAGCCTTCACAAAACTGTAAGCAAGAATGCCATCCAATCCATTTATCTTACTGTATATAGACGGTATTGTCCTTTATTGTGCCATTCAAGTCTACACTGTTCCATTATGTTTAATGTATTATGTACATGATATACTGAATAGTGTAGTGCTGACTGGCACTCCTACTGCGGCCCCGCCATCACGAAAACAGATCGCAAAATTGGGGGGGGGGAAATGCAAACGAAAAACGTTAATACTGTGTTGTTATTGACTAGCCTTGTAATAGCATAGTAATGACATTAATGGTGCTAATTGGGCATTTTCAAAATATCATCGGGGGCGGAGTTTCACAATGCCGTTTCACATGCCCTCATGGGTGCCGGCCCGGGCAATTGCCTGGACCGCCTGTGATTGAACATAAGAGTACTGTGTCTCTACAATGTCCATTTTTGGCATAGTATATGGCAGCTTGCATTCATCCTGATTAGAAAACTAATCATGTCCATATCCATAACAATGCACTGACAGACAATAGGCATGAAGATGCTGTTGGCCTACCTTCTTTCTTAGAAGATTTTGATGAAATCCTTTTTGGATTCTGGGAGAAAACAGCATCATCATCATCAACATCATCATCATCATTAATATTATATAGACTGAATTTCTTTTTTTTCTTTTTTTTTTTTTACCTCATCATAGAAATCGTGTCCTTTGTGACCCTTACATACGCACTGGGCACAAATGTATGTATAATCATCCTTGCAGTAGAACAAAAGTTTCCTTCCATGCTCTTGGCAGAAGTTGTAATTGCCAAGGTCCTGTAGCTGATGTCTTGAATATTCTGGGGAGGTGTAGTGGTCCTCCACATGAGTCTCACAGAAGGAAGCTCTACAGGTTAGACATCTCTTCTCTGCTAGGCCTGAGCAGACATCACACTGTTTATACGCAGATGGTGTGCTATAAATAAATAAATAAACATGTTATCTGCCTGTCTGCCCGTCTGTCTGTCTGTCTGATTTCTTAATCTACTTTTCTATCTGTACCTATTTCAGCTTTTAAGAATTTTAAAATCACATGTACTGAAGGCTACTGATTTTGCTTCATATAAAACAACACACTAATACTGTCCTACACTAATACTGTCTTACCTGACTTTCTCCAATGACTATCGCTTTGTTTGTTTACGTGTTTATTTTTTCCTAGGGACTCATCCACAGTTTAGACAGGGTGGCCCATTGGTTCATTTTTAATATAGACAGTGGAGTCGAACAGGTTAGATGTATACTGTATTTTTAATTACTATAGCATGTTTGCCAGAGATACTCCCAGGGGCTGAGTCTCCATAAACGTACGTATCTCTGGCAAACATGCAGTCGGTTAGGTAGTTGGTCTTTCAATCGGGCGGTTGAGGTTCGAATCCCACCTGACCTCTCCCTACACCTCCATCCATGGCTGAAGTGCCTTTGAAGCAAGGCACTTAACCCCACACTGCTCCAGGGACTGTAACCAATGGGGCACCTAAGTCACGCCCTTCTACTTCCGATCCGTGGGGCTGGAGCTCTCAACATTTTGAATGGGAGTTAATGGAGCGAGTCAAGCTAAATCCTCATCCCATTTGGCATGTGCTCCGGATTTCACATATGATGGCAGTGAATTTGAAAGGTTTGGATTTGCGTCGTAAGACCACTCATTTTTGACACGCAAGAAGCGTTAATGTAGCTGTTGTGCAAAACTGTGTTAGAGACTACACGTGCGCCTCGCATATCTGACGTGAACCGAGGCACAGCCAACCCTACCGCTGCACCGTGGCTTAAGTGGCTGCATGTCGGACATGCGACGTCTGTTGTGTAGTCCAAATAATTACATATTTTTGCACACACACAACTCAAAAATCGCTTGCCAAGTGAAGTCAACAAGCACACCATTGGTTGTTATTAATTCTGAGGCACAGCATATGTGTGATCGACGGGGAAATGCGAGGTGGATCGGAAAATAGCTTTGATCAGTCCATTACAGCCCAGTCAAAAGTTTTTGCATTCCCAGCCCCACAAGCCGCCCGGAAGGGGTGGAGACTTAGGTGCCCCATACCCTGAGGAAGAGTAAATGAAAGTCGCTCTGGATAAAAGCGTCAGCTAAATGTAATGTAGTGCAATTAAAAATACAGAATATGTCTATCCTGTTTGACTTCACTGTCTATATTATACATAGACCAATGGGCCATCCTCTCTAAACTGTGGATGAGTCCCTAAGAAAAAATACAAACAAAGTCCTTTTCTCTTTCCAATTGTTTTTGACCATATGAAATTGTATTTTTGTTCTTTGATAACGTACCTTGAGGCTGAGGAAGATGAGTAACCACTTTCACTACTGGAGTTGGGTAGACCATGGCAGCCAGACATGGAGGAAAGATATATGAAGTACACGTAAGGAGGAAAATATGAATCATACATATTAGAACATGATGGTAACAGTGACATGAGTTAGTTGCGAAACATTTTAGAAGATAAATTGGTAAAAGAAGATAAAAAGGTAAACTAAGGGATAAGTAAGACTGTTATAATCAGAGTACATAAATATACTTAGAAATAATTGAGTTTGAATTTGAATTCATGGATCTACGTATAATCCAAACCTATGGATACTGGTGGATACCTGCATGTGTGAAGTATCTTCAAAATCAGTGGTTCCCAACTTTTGGGATGACTCTTGATAATAAGCCTGCCAAAGCCCCCTTGACCTCATCATAGGCCTTCCAACACCCCCCACCCCACTTTAATGTTAAAAAATAAAATTAATTATTTTACTAATGCACCCATTTGTAAAAGAGCACAATGGAGTGCAACAGAAAACAAATGGAGCTTGCCCTTGGTCTGCTGCTAAGTGAACTAGTCTGTGTACAGTGGGCAAAGCCCCACTCCCTGTGGATCTGGACAAGCTGGACGCAGGGGAGTCAGGATTCCTCACAGAACTTCCATGAGATCTACACATAAAAATGATACAAGGTCAGGAGATTCAGAGGACCATCGTTCACTAATAATATTGAATAAGTCCACCTCAGTGATTTAGTAATTTGTATGAAAGGATTTGTCATATTGATATCTGGATGTAGTGCCCATTTTCATATTGTTTGTTTTTTCCATTTAACTTCTTACCTTTGTCGTCCTGGAAACTGAAGTGGTCTGTGTTTCATTGAGTCATCACTCTTCAGAGACACATGAGAGGGTGAAGCCCCACTTCCTGTGGATCTGGACGAGCTGGGCGCAGGGGAGTCAGGATTCCTCACAGAACTTCCATGAGATCTACACATAAAAAGAATACATGTATAGAACTACCACCTTTCTTGTCGGAGGGGAAAAGATGCCACTTCTTGCCGAGCAACCCATCAGAAGCCTGGGGAGGCAGTACACCGCGGAACTATCTGATAAACAGATGGGGAAGACCGTCATGAAACAGCTATGTGACGGCCTGGCAAGGATCCACCACAGCCAACTCCAAGTAGTTAGTTAGTTCCAGGAGGTGGCCGTAGAACACAGAAAATGTGGTATGGGGAAAATGTAATTCGTTTGTACTTAATCTTCGTTTGGTATGTAATGGTTCTGTGTTAGTCTCCAGAGAACAGAAAGTTGTGGTCTAAAAATATTTTAATCTACGAGAATCACATCACCAGCAACTTCCTGGTCCCCGGTTGACACAACTCTATTAGACAGCTCTGACTCAAAACTGTCAACATCATTGAGCTCACAGTCCCATAGGAGGGGTCAACAGAAGAAGCCTATGTATGCAAGAAGCTGTGCTACACAGAGCTACAGCTAGCTGCAGATGCACAACAACGAGGATGGAATGTGCAAGTGTATCGAGTGGACGTAGGATGCAGAGGTTTTGTGGTCGCCTCTACCATCAGGCTTTTAAAAGACCTTGGTATCCAAGGACAGTCACTGCAACAGACAATTAAATCCTTGTCTGAAGCAGCCAAAAGAAGCAGCCAGTGGGTAATGCGGAAGGACCCCTGCTTGGCTCAAAAAACATCTGGGCCCACTCATTAACTTGTCACACACCCAACACCCTTTCTCTCACCCAGGAGGTGAGGGACCAAGGTATGCGTTCAGTTCCAAGCCTGACTCAGGGGAGTGGACACCTCTGCTGTATATAGTCCCTTGGACTTGTAATTTGGCATGGGACACAAGCTCGGACTTGATCACCCCATAGCTGGCCACCTTTGATGAGGGTGTCTAGTGTCGATAAGCACTAGACACCCCCTCACCCCCTGATTTAAAAGGAACACTACTGACGATGTGTCCAAAATACAACCCCCACGCGCCACTTACCATCAAGGAAACTCATGTGACTCAACATCAAATGGCACAATAGATAGTGACACCATCTCATCCTGTGTTTATGAATGTGAATCAGTTGTAATGGGCACATGAGATTGGCAGAGTCAGAAACTACAACAGTGAAGTAATGCTGGCCACACTATTGGTACGTTCGAAACAGGGAAGGCAGCTGTCCTTCCAGTGAGCTAACTGGACATCGAGTCATGAAGTGTGGATCGAAACAAAAAATTGCTTTATTTCCTCCCTTGGCAGTTGACTGCATTTGTGGGCGTAACAGTGATATTTGAGGGCACCATCAGATGGGACCCACTAGTTTGACGCCTTCTCGGTACTCACGTGGTGCGTCACATGGTAATCAAACATTTCAAACAAGCGATTTAAGGTTAGGGTTAGGTTTAGGGTTAAAGGGGTATGCCACTATTTTGTGGCTTAATACAGTTAAAATCGTTGGCCAGGGTTTATAAAGGTGGTAACGTGTCTTATTTTTCATATTAAGCGTTGTCTTGCTTTAAGACAGGTTAATAGAGGGAATATGTTGCTAAGCTAGTGAAAGTCAATGGATCCGTATTGCTCACGCTACCCTTGACTTGTCAGTATCCGGTGATGCCACATTTTTTCGGCTCAGCCCTTTCAGAGATATGAGCTATTCTAATGGGGGCAGCGTTTGTTTATATTTTTTTAAAATACCATAGGCCTACTCCAAATATTTTCCCAAAAGGTACTGCTGTTTGCTAGTTGTCTGCTGATGTTGTATAACCTTTTGGATGTTTTTGGGAATAAATAAAAATGTTTTTTTGAAATGTAAACAAAGCGCTGCCCCCATTACAATGACCAGGATCTCGGAAAAGGCTGAAGAAGAAGAAAAAATCTCAGGTAGGCCTACTGATAAGTCAAGTGTGAGCATTACAACTGCATATTGAAATTGACTGAACTGGTCCTTTAAGCGAAAAATATGCTGGTGGCATGGAATATTTACATTTTTCTAAACATGAGCTTCGGTTGGTCGCTCTGCCTGATAGAGCGCTTCAGGTTGAATTGTTTGCCGCCTTTGTCTCCCCTGATCTGTGCTTTCAAGTCCATTGAGTACTTTTACTCCTTTTACTCATGGTGACCACTACAGTGAGTATCTCTGTCAAAATTTGGAATTTGTTTTGGGGTAAGAAAAAATGTTAAGTCCACCTCATTGATTTGGTAATTTGCACAGTACGTGAAAGGGTTTGCCATACTGATATCTGGATATGTATAGTGCCCATTGTTTGTTCCTCTATTTAACTGCTTACCTTTGTCGTCCTGGAAACTGAAGTGGTCTGTGTTTCATTGAGTCATCACTCTTCAGAGACACATGAGAGGGCAAAGCCCCACTCCCTGTGGATCTGGACGAGCTGGGCGCAGGGAAGTCAGGATTCCTCACAGAACTTCCATGAGAGCTACACATAAAAATAATACATGTACTGTACATGGTCAGGAGATTCAGAGGACCATTGGCATGGTTCACTGTGGGACACTGAATGTGTGAAGTATACAGGTCTGTGGAGGGCAGTGAGATGGGCAATGACCCATCACTAGGGTTGTATGTGTGCTCTGACCATATACAAATGGACCAAACATCCATGACATCACCAATAAACTTTATCAGAGCCGAATGAAGCCAATTTTGACCCAAATATGGGTACCAGACTCTGACAATCCCACCTTCCAGGTGTTGTGGTGTCTAGGGGAACAGGCTGCTACTGCCAGTCATACCAAGCCTGCCAACCATGCTCCTAAGAGTTAGTAAAACTATGTGTACAATGGAACGTGTTTAAAACACTAGTCACAGGGAGATCCTGGTCTTTCATATCATATAATACTTTACAGATACGGCACAGATGGAACACAAGCACGGTGGCAGTGTAAGCTGTGCAGAAGACACTGCTATTCTGCTTCACCTGCAATGTTGCCTTGTGTTTAGTGTCCAAGGAACTGTTACAGACATTGGCACACACAAAAAGAAACGAAATCTGAACCCACCCAACTAGTGACATAAGATTTTAAGATATGTCTATGATAGACTTGAAGTCAAGACCACCTAAACCAAGATGATCAACTAGTGCTTACGTTTCTTCTTCCGGCAGGCTGAATAAAGACTTGCCACTCCTAATGGATGTGCGTGAGGCCACCGATGCATTACTTCTTACAGATGAGTAATTAGAGTCAGAGTCTGGTCCCCTTGTGGGAGGTCCATGAGAGCAACAGGAGCCAGGGTTACAGCAGTGGGAGCTGTAGTGAAGCACAACAAGAAATAATACAGTAATTAGCGTTAACAAATTAATTTAACTTTCAGACATAATAAAGCCAAGCATCAGAGAACAAGTGAGGTTTGAAAATGAATGGGCTGTTATGTCTGGTGAGTAAGGCTTAACCCCATTTCACCCCTTAGTCCTACGCCTTTCCCCTTACCTTATCTGTTTTGCACTTTCACGTGTAAGGGTAGTGTTGTCCCAATTCACGGTAAGACAGATGGGTAGGGGTAAGGGGAAGGGCTTTCTACCTCTCCAAACAGAGATTTTCCGACACCACACTCCAAATGGAGGGCTACGACAGATTTCCCCAAATGCATTTCGAATGCCTTTAAAAATTGCTGGCAAGCCACAACAGCACACAAATGTATTTATTTTCGCCGCAATTGTCTTAAAGTGGTAATAATTATTCCAGTACTAAGTTGCAATGTGTATGAAAGTCATGAAGGTTTTGCGGGTGTTGCGTAGCACTGTTACAAGCAATATCGATGGTTTAAGAAAGGCTGGTTTTTGAATGCTATGGCCGTCATTCCCTAGCCTGGACCGTCCCATAATACTACCATATCATTTCATATTCATGGTCTGGAGGTTGTTTGATCTGACGCGATTGCAGGAAGCGGGAAGTTTGCACTCAGTTATGGTTTTTAAATGATGCTCTCATCCAATCGCCGACAATTACTCAACAACATAGCAGACCAGAGCCATTAGCGCAGACGTTTATGTCATCGTCACGAGCGCCCTCCCCCTTTTTCCCTCATGTGGGGCGCTTATTTGCTTATTGGCTGTTTTCTGGGGAACGTTGGGCGACAAGATCCTGTCGCTGCAATCACTCCACAGAAAACAAGAGCCAGACTAGTTATTGACTGTGCATGTGCATGTGCATTGCTCTTGACTTTTCCTGGAGTGAATAATGGAGGATACTGGTGAAAGTTTTATTAAGTTTTGTGTTAAGTTTTATTAAACGCAAGTGGTGGGCCTAGTAGCCTATGCCATGTAGGCTTACATTGAGCAAAAACAACTCCATAAAGAACTCTAACAACTCAACGACACGAACCAGGAAGTTGTTAAATTACGTCAAATCCGGTCATAATGACTGTAAATTGAGTAAATTAGGCTACAGAAGTTTATCTCATCCGAATGCGCCACAAAACAAGAACAGAGGTGCGAGGGTAATTACAAATGACCAATGGTCCATAGGTAATATTTATCCTGTGCGTATCGAACAGTAGAATGTGCAAAGGCAGAAAAAAGCATGGAAGAATCAGTCATTAGGCCTATGTACTGTCCCATTTTTTGAAATGAGCTTATTTTACACCTCCCCTTGAGTTAAACAATAGGCTTTTACCGTTCACCTGTACTTCCAACCGTTTTCTAGTTATGGCAGTGCACATTTCCCCTCCAAGCTAACAGTTAACATTGAGTCCTATGAGACCAGTTAGCCACGAGCTGGTCTCATAGGACTCAATGTTAACTGCTAGCACTGCCATACCCAGAGAACGGTTGAAAGTACAGGAGAAAGGTAAAACCCTATTATATAACTCAAGGGGAGGTGTAAAATAGGCCTATTTCCAAAAATGGGACAGTATCACTTTAAGAAGAGGTGGAGGAGCCCAAAATCAAAACTATTGTGTGGAAACATGATATTATTTTAACTGATGAAACACAGTCCTCTAAAATGTGAACCTGATTGGTCACATTATTTTTGTACACATTGCTGACATCTTTGACAATTGATGGAGACACATTTCTTATACAGTATACAGTATCTAATATTGCCATCATTAGGCCAACCATGCTCAAAACCATTCTCTTTCATCGTAGTGATGACCAGACCACATGACTCCAGTCCAAACCCAGGTAACCAGACATAAAATGAAATAATAGCCTAATTGTTTGTGCCTTTATGCTTGTCTGTTGAGTCATCACTCCTGACTGACCTGTGAGTGGGCACTCCTGACTGACCATCAGTCTCTTCAGTTTTGGGCGAACTGGGTACAGGAGAGTTTTGTTTTCTCGTGGAACGTTTGTGAGAGCTACAGATGCATAAACAAGAATTCAAGGAGAGGAAGGGGTTAACAGCTATAGCACATTGCAGACATACTGTAAACAGCAGCAAAAACTCCTTGATTATTAGGCCACAATATAATTTCAAGACATGCATCAAAAAAGTTTCTATATGAGTGAGTTTCTTTAAATTAGCCAAATTAAAATGTAATTACCCAATGTGTAGATGTTCAATCAATAATTATTTCCTTGTTCCCCATCTGTTTTTTGACCACATGACATTGTAGGCTATTTTTGTTCTTTGATAACGTACCTTGAGCCTGACGAAGATGAGACACCACTTCCACTACTGGGATTGGGTAGACCATGGTAGCCAGGCATGGAGGAAAGATACATGTGAAGAGGACAATGCAGTTATATACAGTAGGCCTATCACATAACAATATCAAAAGTTAGTCACATAAAGTTTGTGAAAATGAATGGAAATCTTGTGAGAATAAATCTGTTCATTTAGGCTTGAGTACCAGTAAGTTATGTTGATTAATTGATTGTTATTGCATAAGGCAGAAATTAGGAATAGACATAGGCCTATGTGATGGACTTGTAGTCAAGACCGCCTAAACCACCTAAAGAGATCAAAGGCCGAGACCAAAACAAAATCAGATCACACCAAATACATGTAGTCTATTTGGTTACATTTGAAAGGTTGTATTTGAGGAGGCTAAATAATAATGTTTTTGTGTCATTGATATTGGCTGAAAATCTCTATCTGAGACGGCGAGACCAATAGGGTGACTTCAGGAAATTTGAGCAGCTTTTTGGTAAATCGCTTGGGAAAATAAAATAGCATCTATGCATTTTCAAAGTGTATATATAGGCCTAATTAATAGCTACTATATTTCATCATTTTGTGTTGGAATTATATTATAAGACATGATTGTTTAGGCCCAACAAGTCTTGAAACTCTTTCTGTTGCTACTTTTTTGGAAGGAGCCGCTTCAGCTAAATTGAGCCACCTTATCTGGTAAATTGAGCCGGTTATAAAAAAAGAGAAAAAGTCAATAATTCATTGATCCTTTTAATGCTAAAACACAATTATGTACAGTTACATGTCTCTGGACAGTGTTCATCCTATCCTATCCCATCATGGTATACCATAAACATACTTTTTTTTTCCAAAAAGGATGATAATATACCACACTAACAAACATTATTCTGGTGCATGCCATCAAGACAGAAAACATACTTTGTTTTTATGTGTATATCTACTAGTGTATGTCAGTTATCATACTTGTAATAATTTGGCTAACTTTAGCGTGCCATGCTAAATTTCATGCAACTTTCTGGTGCAGCCTTCATTGGAAGAAGTATCACGCCCACCATATTAACCGAAATCCAATAAAATCTCCCGTTACATGTCATGATCTGTTGTGGCAACAAATTCCCATACTTTGTAGTCATTGGCTCTCATTTCCAGAGGGGCTAGAACCCCAAAACCTTAATTGGCTCAATTTACCTGATGGTTCAAATTACCTGAAGTCACCCTACAAGACTAGTGGATCTGAGACAAAGTGGTTTACTAGGTTTAGAATGGCAAAAACAATTACAGGCAGATAAGAGGCATCAGAATCGATGCTTTAGCAGTGACTTCTACAATTCAATCTTGTTGTTGACTTACCTTTGGTCTTCTGGTAGGTCAATTGAATAACCTTTTGGCATGAATGAGCGAGGGACTGTAAAGTAGCCTTTTGATGGACCCTTCTTGGGATGTCCATGAGTGCAACAGGTCTCAGGGTTACAGCCATGAGATCTTTAGTGGAACACACACAATAATAAATAGTTCTACTACAGTGTACCAATTAAAAGTTCCTTAAATAATATATCCACCATATTGTCCACGGTTACAAGGGCAGGATCATTACTATTTTTGGTAGCAGTTGCTAGTGCTAAATCATTCAGAAGGGTTATGGGCATCTTAACAGGACCTAGCAGACCGAAAATTCTGTGAGAGTAGGCCTATGTGAGAGCATGAAACAAAGTTGAAATTGGCGAGACTTAATAAAGTGGATAGGCCCTTAAAAATAGCCAGGCCGTGCCCTCCTAGTGATGCAACAGCTTCAGCGTTGCTACCAGTCAGGGCCTCGTTTCCCGATAACGATGGTTCTTAGCCTTACGTGTGTCGTTAACCAGTGATCCTACGAATGTTCTTAGATTTCCTACGACTGTTTCCCAAAGACACTCGTACATGAACGCGCGTGCACAGCCTCTAAGATCATTCGTAGCGTCGCTCTTAAAGGGACACTGTGCAGGAAATGGTCAAAAAAGGTACTGCAACTAGGCTGCTCATTAAAACTGGGCTGTCTATTGCCAAATTTAATTTTTACATGAAAGTTTACTAAGTAATAAACAAATATTTTCTAGTATGGTCCAAGTAGTCATTTTTTGCAGCTAAAATTGACTATTTTTGGAAATTCAAAATGGCCGACCATGGAGAAGATCCGCCTTTTCATGTATGAAAAATACATTTTTTCCAGTCATAATGAATACTTAGAATTTGGTGGTGGTGGTAAGTATTCATGAAAAAGGTAACATGAGTGAATGGGCAGCATGAATTCTGGAAATAAACAACTAAAACTCTCACACAGTGTCCCTTTAAGGATCGCTGTCCACATATGTGGTGCTGAAGTGTACTCGGAGTGAACTGTGCCGTCATCTGCTGCTAAACCATTTACAAAATGTAAGGCGTGTGTCAGTATCAAAAGTTGTTTTCTATAAGGGTGGGACTACATTTGTAGCAGTTTGCAACTATCGACAGGAGTTATTGTTGGCAAATGACATAAAATGCACACACACAATGAAATCATGCAAAACTCCCAACTGACGGTAATAATGAGCTACGCCGTTAAGACCCAGATAAAGCGCGTGCACTTGGCTACTGCAGCTTAATATTTAAGAAGACAAGTAGGCCTAGGCCTATTGGAGTTCCAAATTGGGATGCGCAAAGTTACAAGGCGTTCAAGAATTGACAACTGTCGGGAGCACGTCAGCATGCTGTTATGAAAAACAATGTCCATCAAAATTGACACATCCCCTCACTGCCTTTTTGTTATTGCTTAGCCTACTAGAGTCGGAATAGGGAGAGGAGCTTGGTACATGTGGTGAGCGGTGCGCAAAGTACCGCGCGCTCAAGACGTACACACAACTGTGAGGACATTTTTGCACGGCAGTCTGCTGTTATTAAAACAAAAAATCTACACGAATCCCCATCGCTGCCTTTTTAATTTTTGTCATAGCTTACCCTTCGCCTACAACTATCATGTATTTTCGGCGTCGCCTTCCCTTTCTTAGGCTACTTGAAAATGAAAGAGGGTGCAACAACTCGCTGACCATTTTTCTTCAAAAAATATAAAATAAATACAGTTTCGGAAGTGGCCTTCCGACATCAACACTCTTGTCTCTGGTTGCCGAAGCCCCTTATTCATTTTGCCTTGTTCTTGTTCATGAAGCACCCACACAAATTATGATTGATCACAGTTTAATTATGCCCAGGTTTATCAAACACAGTCGAACTATTTTACTACCTGTAAAATATTTCCAAACACATTACTTTTATTTTATAGGCCTACACATCCACAATTAATGTTACCTTCTTATTTGCGTTGCAGTGTCAACTGTGCTGCCATGATATTTAGGCTACACTCCCGTCTTAAAACATCAACTTGAAGCGCAAGTTTCCTCTTTTCCTATGGGTGTCTCCACTGTGCCATGCCTCTCGCGTCTTAAAACAGCAATCTTCTGCGCAGTTTTCTTCTTTTCCCTTCATATCCTGTGGGTGTCTCCACTGTGCCATGCCGCTACGATCAATCTTAGCGCGTTAAGACTACTCTAGACCACTCGTGTCAACCTGCGATGGTTCTTCGCTACGTTGGCTTTGGGAAACGTTCCGTGAGCTCTACGATGGTGTTACGTGTGAACTTAAGTAGCACGTAGCGTTAAGTTTCGGAAACGAGGCCCAGGTCAAGAGTCAATAGGCTCGTTTGCAACTACGCAGCAAAAGATTTGATCAAAACGTGATTTGCTTGGTCATAAAAAGGAGGGGATAACTGCGTCGCAATCAAGATGGACACATCAGGACGACGAGATTTCAACAGCGTCAAAGAAGGTGGACATATAGGTCTGTGGTGGATCTACCTTTTTTGACAGCGGGTGTACCAGGGTGCCCTCTCATGGAATTAAATCATCATGGCACTAATTCCATGACGCGCTTACCAATGTCGGCACATGCTTGTGAAATCCGAGACTCTCTGCCTCTCGAAGAGAAATCAGATGGTCTTGAGGTAGAGACACAGGTTACCACTTGGTGAATCATGGTACAACTCTTAGTTAAATTTGTGATGATTTGGCTTCACTTCCATGTAATAATTCAGTTAATTAGTGCTCACTTTAGGCTATTCATTTTGTGTTTTGGGACCAAAGTCGTCATTCAGATAGGACCGTTTTAAAATTACTTAACAGCGCCAACCCATCCTGCGAGGATTGAACCCAGGTGTTCAATATGTAGCTTTACCATGGCGCGCCAACCACAAAGGCCACTCTGTTTCGTGCACTCTCATACATAAAGGACAAGATAAGTCCCTCGCAACGGGTCTGTTTCCACATTAACCATCAGCAACTAAAGACCTGTGTTTCGGTGCAGTTTCGAACCGGGGACCTCACGAATGGAAGTCAGGCGCGCAACCACTACTCTAACCGTCAAGCAGGCGGCCCATAGAATAGTACTGGTTTTGTAACCTACGGCATACACTCCTAACGTGGCGAAGATGGAGCATGTGACGACAGGGTGGTTTGTTTCTCTTTTTTACTGTTGTAAGTGGGTTGTGCGACCATACATATCGATGATGCCACTCTAAGTATGCTGCATTTGAGCATGAAATGCATTTCAGCATGTAGAAAATGAAGCACGTTCAACTACACACACATGAATCACATGAGCTATGAACACCAATCACGGCAGATTCCTCACATCATGGAGGAGGTCTTCTGCCCAGCGCAGTAGGTTTCTGCTACTGCGTAGCTGCTTGACAAAACTTTTGTTCCCGCGATGGTTCAACGCCATGTGACACGACTGCCGCGCAGAGGTCACTCCCTTCAACTGCGTCGTGAACGGCAAATTCTAACCATGATGCTTCACGCGGACACACTGAGCATGCTCGCTGCCAAATTTTCAACCTCGTCGAAATGACGCCGTCAAGAACGCCCTTAATGGAAGTTCTGGCTGAGTTCCCGCAAATACGGGAACTCCTCCCACTTTGTTGGGAAGCAAAAAATCATTAGCAGACCAAGGGAGGCCATTTGGGAAATGCTGTTTGGGAAATTTTTATGCTCTCAGACCAAGTCTCGAAGAGATTTGAAAGCCCTGAGGTTCTTTTGAAAGTTCCACAGAGAAACAAACTCAAGAACCCCAGATATAAAGCCTCTCCGGGGAACCTGTAAGAGGGGAGTGTGAGGAACTTTTAGGTTTCTCTCAGTGGCAGCCCATGGCCCTTTGAGAAACTTTGTTTTTCACTGTGTTAGATTTCAAACAAGTTATGTCTGACTGCTATGTATGCTGGGATGTCCATTGCTGCACATTATTTTCTGGTGAGTTTGAGTTAGCCTACCTGAGGAGTTTGTCTGCTGCAACTGCCAGCTCTTGCCCCGGTCCAATGTCCCTCTCCTTAGCGGAACTCATTACACAGAAGCCCTTTCTGCTGTTTCGTCAGCAAGGGCTTTGGTCCACCTGGGATCAAACAAAAAGAACAAAAAGAAAGAAAAAAGTTATCTCTACACACCCAAGATTTCCTTAAAATGTTATGAAAGCAGTTGCGATAAAGCAGTCAATATTCAGTAGCATTTGGAAAATATCTGCATATAGTATTTGATTTGAGTTAAAGCTTGAGCATACTCAGTATCATACATCTGTTGTTCCTTACTGAGACATGCAAGTCAAAACAACTTGAAACAAACAACCTCAAAGGATAGCATATGTTGGCACATTACCAGCCATAAAAGTAAAGTGACATGCACTATTTGATGGGAGTGCCACCACTACTGTAGTTCACAAGGTCAAGTTCAAATACATTCAAATAAGTTCTTCCTGCAATTCTGTGGGCGTGTAGCCATGTTTGAATTTATTTTGCTCACGCTTGTACGGTAGACTACTACTGTACACTGCAGGCACAGGAAGGCTGTGTCTGCACACAAATAATATCTTCTTGCCATAGAGGCCAATGGAGCATAGAGCCAGGCTAAATTTTCAGCACCAAATTGCATTTGTCTTTCCTGTGTTTTCCTTTGTAGAAACCAGTTTGTAGGCATCCCCAAATGATTCAGCTGAAATGGTTGTCAGTGTAAGAAATTATAAACCTACCCACAGGAGTTATACAACTCGGTTGAGGGGCGTAAAAACAAACTGTTAGAGCTTCAATTAAGTAGCATATGTATTATAATGTAATGTAATATATGATCATTTTTGCAGTTAACTGATATGAACTGAAATTAGCACTTGCAATTAACTGAATAAACTGAAAAGATGGTGCCCGGCCATGTTTTTCTTTACCAAGTCATTAAAGAGCTTTCAAGCTTAGATTGAACGTGGATATTGAAAACTCCATTCATTCATTCAACTCCACACATATCCCCTTAATGCATGCTGTACCTCCAGTGACACACTGTAATAGACTTTGAAAAGTTAACTCCCACAGTACTACAATACTATGAAATAACCCAGGGCCTTTAGTAATGCATTATGACTTGGTCATTACCATTCTGGTAACAGCAAATTTACAGTATAATGCCATCTCTGATTAAATTATGTGAATATTTTCTACGAAGACTAACAACTCTGATATATGACATGATTTTCTAAGCCATTACCAGAGACTGTAGATTCCTGGACTCTTGACTTATTATCTGTTATCTATTTCATTTATTTAATTCACCCTGAGTAATCAGAAAACTTTATATATATATATATATATATATATATATATATATATATATATATATATATATATATATATATATATATATATAAATACATAATTATAGCCTATAATATTAACAATCAGCATGATTAGATATAAGTTTCCATGGAGGCAAAGATCAGTGGCTTTATAAGTGTATTGTAAGTGGTAACACCAGAGCCAATCAAAACCCCAGGCCTACAAAAAAACTCATGTGGCTTCCTTTGCGCACAATGCCTGGTGCTTCACAAAAAAGTGACTTCTTTTGAAAAAAAGTCTGCACACTCCTTTGGATGTTTTCCTCTTAAAGTTATTATTTCTCCTTTTGATTCATTCAATGGCATGATGACGTTTCGACCTTGCAGTCTTCCTCAGATTTACTAACAAACACAAGGCTTGACACATTATCTATCACTACCTGCCGGATGGGGTGGAGTTGACTTAACCCTTACAGGTCCAGGATGTAAGCCTGTGGTGTGACTAGAGCCAAATGAATAAGTGACTGACATTACAAAATATTACCAAAAAAAAGAAACATTTAGGAAAAAAACTTAGTAGGAAAATCCTTCAACTTTCTGTATATGACACAACTATCTTCAAATAGGAATAGCCATGAAAGATTGGGGAATGTAAATTCATTTGGGATCCTATTCACAGTCCACATATTTACAAAAGGTCTGATATCAAAGGTCGTAACATCATCATGCCAATGAATGAATAAAAAGAAACTCTACCAAGGCGCACTTCTACGGCCATGGCCTGTACTCCGGGCTGTCGGCACCTAATGCCTCCAATCAATCTCAATTGTGTTTCACTACAAAAAGAATACCGACTAATGCAGGGGTGTCAAACTCCAAAAATCAAAATCTGGAGCAAAGTCACGGGTCAAACTTAATATTTATTTTTATAGTACATACATATTGCAGTTATTGTTTTACTACTGAAAAATCCTCAACATTTTCGGTGTGAAAATAGACCTCCCAACTACTTCCCAAAACGTATATGACAGTAACCCTGTGACATTGATATGCATAAATATGTTCACCAGAGAGGGACCGCTTTTGGTGGTCTTCCCCCATTTTATTAATTTTTTTTTAGAGAGAACACAATGATTTTCTTTTTTAAAAAAAATAAAATAAAGTACTGTATAGAAATATGTCCTCGCAGGTCTCATCACCTTATATTTAAGCAATAGTCAATATACATTTTTGTAAAATTTAAGAGAAGAGAAAGCAGAAACTTACCATGAAACGTCGTTCCTGCTCCCTCTGATAGATTTGAGTGCACTTTGGACTGCACAGACTGGTCATATCAAAGGAACAGAGGGCAACAATTAAGTTACATCACACATTAATGAAGATGTAGTTCGCTGACAAAAACAGCCACACCCCACCATGATGGAGATTTGTACGCTGTAGGCCATTAAAAGAAATGGTTATTGCAGCTGTTAACACGTCCGCATCAGGACTGCTCTTAAAAGTATCCATGATAGTCTTGTACGACGGCGTTTGGGAAGATTTATTTTACATTTTCAGCCCCAGCTCACTGGTGAACTTTAGACTTGAGTGACATTTGTTTTCTCATCAGTGACTGCGTAGGACTGTACCTCAATGTCCTCATATTTATTAATACGCCTGCATAAGTAACATGTTACGGTTATGATTTTGATGATGAACACATCTTTTCTTATCCTGATTCTTGATAAATAATCTCCCAAAGCAAGCATCATAAGAGGAACACTGCTTCTTAGTTTGGTGCAGTATACAGCTTTTCAAAGGGACATATAATTCTAAGCATCGTATTACAAACAAAAACACATTTGTAGTTTGATACACTGTATCCTATAACAAGCTCCCTAACTTGCTCCGACACAGCAGTGAAGGAACTAGAATGTAGATTAATTAGTTCTGAAGGTCCAATTTTCAGAAGAACCTGTTTGAAACCTAACCCACTGGTCTACTCAGTCTCATTCCATCATCTGCATCGAAATGTAGCCCACATCTATAGCAACATTCACAAGCATAAGGTCGGCGTAGGATTTTGTTTTTCACACGTCATGGAATGACTTATTGGCATGGAAATTAAAGTGATTTGAAGTCCTTCTCACTTGAATTGGAACACAACTGACAGAAACAAGGAAGCAGTTCAGTGCATAATTTGATATTTTAATTCTTGAAAATGTGTACGTGTTTAATTACATTTGAAAGTTCAGACAGATAAGAAATACAGTACAGTTCAAGTATGATCATAAAACTAGATTGCATTTCCTCTGAGGAAAACACACACACGCACGCACGCACGCACGCACGCACGCACGCACGCACGCACGCACGCACGCACGCACGCACGCACGCACGCACGCACGCACACACACACACACACACACACACACACACAAGGTCTATGCATCAAAAGTCCTAGCTAAATTCATAGCGTGTTTTTATAAACTCTGAATTTTTTTTTTTCCATGAACAAACTTCTTTATTGTATCATTCAGTTAACCTCTACATTATTATTGCTAAGCTCTTCCAGAACATAATTTCCCTAGTCCCGCCCATAGCATCTCTTTGGATTAATTTTTTTTTTTAGTTTGAAAAATTGACAAGAGCTATTTTATAATTAGCGTAAATTTCAAGTCCATGTGCTTTGATTTAAAAAAAAAAAATTTTTTAAGCTTTTTAGTTTGGAAAATGTACATTCTATAATTAAGGGTATTTCAAGTCCATGTGCTTTATTTGTCAATTCCACTAACTTTTAACTTCAACCAATGATCTTTTGTACATCAGCCCACATTTATCTTGTGTATAATACAAAGAGTCAACATAATTTTTCAATATATTACTGTTGTTTTGTTGTTGTTGTTGTTGTTGTTATTGTTGTTGTTTTTTACAAACCCCAACTCCGGTGAAGTTGGGATATTTGGTGAAAAGTGAATAAAATCAAAATGCTATCATTTTTAAAACATTCAATCTATTCATTAGATGGAGAATAGTGAAAAGACAACATATTAAGTGTTAAAACCGAGAAAAAATATTGTTTTGGGGGACATATGTACTCATTTCTTTTTTTTTTTTTTAAATTGTTTATTTATTAACATTTTCTCATTAATACAACAGAAACTGGAAACAAAGACACAAAAACAGAAACAAAAGACAAACAAAAACAAAAACCAAGTAAAAGTGCATTCATTGTACATACATAAAACAGGAAAGATTGTTATTTCAAATGTCCAGACCGGGCAATGAGTCCACGTATCTGATGAAAGGGTCCCATGTTTTCTGAAACGACTGGAGGGAGCCATTTAGTGTGCCTCTTATTTTTTCCAGTTTAAGGCTCTGCATCATGTCCCTTATCCAGTGGTTGTGTATTGGAGGAGTTGTGTCTTTCCACTTGAAAAGAATGAGCCTTCTAGCCAGCAAAGAGGAGAAGGCAAACGCCCTCTGCAGGTAGGCTGGGAAACTACCCTGGTCAGATTCTGGTATTATGCCAAGGATTGCAATTAAAGGAGAAGGCTGAATATCAACACCATATATTTGAGACATGGTATCAAATAAGGATGACCAAAAATTATCAAGTTTTGAACAAGACCAGAACATATGGTACAATGTTGCTGTCGTTTGTTTACATCTATCACATATGGGGCTTTTATTAGGGAATATTCTTGCTATCTTAGCTTTAGAGAAATGCAATCGATGTAAAACTTTAAACTGTATCAAGGCATGTCTGGAACATATAGATGAAGAATGAACCCTCGTGAGGGCCATTTCCCATTCCTCATCAGAAAGTGAGACCCCCATATCGTTTTCCCATTGTTCTCGAATATGTGAGACAGAAGGACTATATGTAGACATTATATTTGCATAAAACATAGAAACCCTACCTTTATTAAGAAAATTACCTTTCAACAAAGAATCTAGGCATGAGAGAGGGGGACTGTCAGGAAAGACTGTGATTTTTTTGCGTACAAAATCCCTAATTTGTAAGTAGCGGAAGAAATGAGTATTGTTCAGATTAAATTTCTGAGACAGTTGTTCAAAGCTGGCAAATGTATTATCAATGTACAGGTCACCAATGCAATGTATACCCTTTCATACCAAGTTCGAAAGCCCTTATCCAGTAGAGATGGCTGGAAAAGATGGTTATTGATTATAGGTGAATGTATGGAGATCTGCTGAATACCTAAGCTTGTCTTAAATTGTTTCAGAATACGTAGAGATTGTGTAACAACTATGTTCCCTTTGATATTTTTCACAAGATGTGGCAAAGATGCACAAAGTAGGGCGGGAAGTGAATATGGTTTGCTTGTTGACCTTTCAATTAGGAGCCACGCTGGTGCAGTATCACCCCAATCCCTTAGCCATAGGGAGATAGCATTAAGATTTGCAGCCCAGTAGTATGAGCGGAGGTTTGGGAGGGAGAGCCCACCTTCCATTTTAGGTCGTTCCATGAATTATTTCCTGATGCGGGCAGCTTTATTATTCCAAATAAAGGAAGAAATCATCTGGTTAAATGATCTGAAAAATGATTGTGGTATGAATATAGGTATGGCTTGAAATAAATAAAGATATTTAGGCACCATATTCATCTTAACAGAATTTACCCTCCCAATAAGGGATAAAGGTAAGTTTGACCACCGCTTAATATCTTTTTTAGATTGTTCTAACAAAGGAGTGAAGTTGTTTTTAAATAGGTCAAAGTATGATTTGGTGACCTTTACACCTAAGTATGTGATTGAATCTAGTGAAAGTTTAAATGGTAAATTGGGGATTGTCCTGGCATTGGACGTGATAGGAAAATATTCACTTTTTCCGTGGTTGAGTTTGTATCCTGATATATCACCAAAATCCGCAAAGACATTAAGAACTTCTGGTATGGTAGAAATGGGGTTAGTTACATATAATAATAAGTCATCCGCAAATAATGAGACAGTATGTATTAAGCCGCCTCTTGTAATGCCTTCTATGCTTGAGCTGTTGCGTAAAGCAATAGATAGGGGTTCTATTGCAAGAACGAAAAGTAATGGACTGAGCGGGTCCCCTTGTTTGGTCCCTCTCTGAAGGGGAAAATATTGAGAGGACATAGAGTTTGTACGAACTGAGGCTATAGGGCTGGTGTATATAAGTTTAATTAATCTTATGAATTGGGGACCAAATCCAAACTGTTTCAGGGTATAGAAAAGGTATTCTAATGATATTCTGTCAAAAGCATTCCTAGCATCGAGTGATATGACTGCTTCCGGAGATGAGGTATTAGGTTTAGTGTAGATTATATTGAACAATCGTCTCAGATTAAAATAAGTCTGCCGGTCTTGAATGAAGCCGGTTTGGTCATCTGAGATGACACAGGGAAGGATACGCTCAAGGCGATATGCAAGGGCCTTAGAAAATATTTTACCATCACAGTTAATCAGACTGATAGGTCTATAGGATGAGGCTTCAAGTGGATCTTTACCTTTCTTCAATAGTAGTGTGATGGTTGATTGGCGATATGTACTCATTTCTAATTTGATAAATGCAACACGTCTCAAAAGAGTTGGGATGGGGACAATAAAAAGGCAGCAAATGTCCAGGAAGACTAAAAACAAAACAAAAGACAAAACTTAACAGTTAAATACATTAACCTATGACATGATTTTGTATAAAAAAACAGTGGTAATTCCTATCTTGGACATGATTTCACCAGCTTAAATGGTGGGTGTATTCCTTGTCATGTTTTGCAATGTTTTCCTTTCTGTAGTGCTTACAGTGTGTCTTGACCAAAAGCTTGCCATTTTATCACCTGCTGGTCCTTATGAGGGAGCCAAACTGTTAAAACATAGTAGAGAATGCAATTTGACCCTACTATGTGGCAGTAATCGAATATCTCCCTTCAAAATATAATGCATGAGTGGCTTTTCATGCTGTTTAAAACCCATTTATACCATTCAGCACTGTATTTAACTCTACAGATGAGTGAGAACATCTTTACCAATGCACTATTGCACCCTCATGCCATCATGGATGCTGACTTTTGAAGTTAGCACTAACACAAGTTGCATGGTCCATTTTCACTGTAGCACAGAATGTGCAATGCTCTATTATTGTCAAAAAGAATGGAATTCTACAACTTCTACTGACTTCCGTATGCAAAGGACAGTTTCCCATGTCTTCTGGGTCTATTTCAAGTGAGCTCAGGTGCTTAGGAGAATGTTACACCCTTGTATCATTTGCACACATTAAGCATTCTTAATATGGTCAATTTTCAATAGCTCTAATTCCTGGAGTGCTAGAGTGAGACTACAGCCAATATATATTTCATGATGTCATGAACCTATACAATGATTTTAATAACAAAAATATGTCTTATATACACTCAATCGTGGTAAATCAAAGGGAATTCAAAAATGTATGTAATCACTATGGTAATTATTTCCTTTGCATCTTTAATTCTGAGTGACTCAGCCTCTCTGTGATGATGGACACTTATTTGTCCGTCAGTACAATTCATTTTGAAATGTTCTTCTTTGTCGTTTTATCTTATTTGGATGTTTACTAAATTTCACTGATCCCCGTCCCAACTTATTTGAGACGTGTTGCATTTATCAAATTAGAAATTAGTACATATGTCCCCCAAAACAATATTTTTTCTCGGTTTTAACACTTAATATGTTGTCTTTTCACTATTCTCCATCTAATGAATAGATTGAATGTTTTGAAAATGACAGCATTTTGATTTTATTCACTGTTTACCAAACGTCCCAACTTCACTGGAGTTGGGGTTTGTACATGTTTATGCTGTCCTATTTTGTACATGTCAAACTTAGTCTTCATATTAAAATATAAAAGCAATTGTATAAAATATTTACAAATATTTAGTAGTTATTTTAAAATGACACAAGTGTTTAAAGCCCGTTTTTCATATTAACATTACATTCGGAATTGAGTGTGTTTCCCAGAAAACAGTCAAGTGTGTTATCCACTAAAACCCCCTCCAGAAATCAGCAGTGGTTTGGTCCTAAGTCATGACCAACATCATAAAATGACATTTTCCTCTTTAGATGGAAATATGAAGACTTTTTGGTAAGTTTTGAGTTCACCTCTTCAATATTTTAATCAATACTTTTGTATGGTCTATGTAGGGTTAATTGTCCTTCAACCAGAGACGTTCATTAGAATTAAAGAATCTTTGCTTCAACTGTGTTGTCAACATATTTATAAGAACCTGATTTAGAAATTATATTTACAAGCATGCAGATAAAGCTTATTAAAATATGAATTGAGTAAGGTCTTGTGGTGAAACCTGAGTACAATACTCTAAAATGTCCATCAACTGTGTTACTCATCAGCTGTGACAGTTGTTATATGACACATGTACTATGACAGAGTATGGCTTTGTCTTAAAATGCTTGTTAATGGATTTAAGCACTTTCAAACAAGTGTATTTCAAACGTGTAGCATTTTTATAGGCTTATGTTTAAGATGAAATAACATTTGTCTGCATTATGGTTTGCAAAATAAACAAGCACATGTTCATTATCATTAACATATTTTTTAAGTAATTTAATATTGGCAATATGTGTGTTTGGACACTTCTACCATGGAAACATCTAGATTATTTATTGAAGAAAAAAAAATGTTGCCTTAACTGAAATGTAGGCTACCCCTTCTTATACAATGACCCGCAAATAAGCATATCGAAAGAGAGAGAGAGAGAGAGAGAGAGAGAGAGAGAGAGAGAGAGAGAGAGAGAGAGAGAGAGAGAGAGAGAGAGAGAGAGAGAGGGCAAGCATACAATAAACTAAATTCTAAGAACTATTTTCTGTCAGAAATGTATGCATACTTTGTGAATATCATTATACATTACACTTATCTTCCTGCTATTTTTTTTAATGTAGGCCTATTTTGTTTCAAATGTTGTAAGCTTCAGTTGTTATTAATTACTTCAGATCTTTTTTAATGACTTATTACCTGTTGGAATGTAGCCTAATTGGTCCTGTCTTGCACTTTAGTGTCTGTCTTATCGATATCAGTCTTGTCTATGTCTTTCTTTGAATGGGAGAGACATAAGGGAGTAGAATTTTGAGAATTGCCATTTATGCAATCACCACTAATTGGACTAACTAGGTTGTTTTCATTTAGTGTCTCGATTCTTTGCCACCATCTTGTCTATCTTCTTGATTAGCTCTTTGACTTGAGAGCGATTCTCTCTGTTCTCATTGTTAAACACGTGATATTTCTTACCACACTGAGCTACTATGTCCCTATGTTTATTGCTATTCCTAAGAAATGCTTCAACACTTTGTCCTTTTTCCTCCAAACTGTCACCATGAGTGATAAGCACGATTGTGAACATCACTGATTCCTTGCCGAATATTTCCTGGATAGACTGTACAATTTTCTGCTCTTCTAGTTTCACTTTGTCTGTGATAGTCAACAGAAACACGTGTGGCCCCACAAGTGACTGAGGAATGGACCGTAAAATTTGCTTTTTAACTGAATTGTCACCCCTGAACTGTGCATTAAACAAGCCTGGAGTGTCAATGACACAGATGTTTCTCCCATCCACCTCTCCATCTTTCCTCTGACACTCCAAGGTCACAGGGATACCACTGAGCTCTGATTTAAACACGTCGCTCCCCAGGATGGTGTTTCCTGATGCACTTTTACCAACTCCACACGAACCCAGCAGCACAATCTTCAGGATGCCTGAGAACAAAGCGCATCACAATACATCACAGATACACTGTGGTTAAATTTTTATTCTTATATGATTCTTATGTAGATTCTTATATGTACATGTATATGCAGGAATATAGAGGTATATGTATGTGACTGTATATATATATAGTTCCAGTTGTGTTAAGTATTGGGTAAACTGTGCTCGAGTGTGAGGGCCTATCAGCTGAGGTGTGATTGAGCTGATTAGCATATGAGAAGGCTCTGGGCTGGTTGGGCCAAGGGCTATAAAAGACTAAACGATGCTACAGGCTGGTGGGCCTTTCCTGCTAGGGGTACCATGAACACAGTGTTGTCCCTCGCAGAAGACGTCTCCTGTTCCAATGTGGAACAGTAATAAAATATCTGCAGAAATTCACCGGACAAAGAGTGCCTGTCTGACATTCATAAGAAAAATCCCACAACATCAATATACAATACATCAATATACAATATAGCTACATCACGGCCATTTCTTTCACCAAGGTATCCTTTTTAGGAACGTGCTGCTATGTAAATGTAGGCTATATATTTAGTCAGCCATATAGGTAGATGAGAAGATGTGTAAGTTAAAATGTCAGCTTTTAGTTTGTTATCCTTGTGAAATGATCAAATCCGAGCAGGGAATTATAGGATCATTCCACATGAAATCAGACACGTTGTGGTCATGACTCTTGGTTTGTCTTTTGAGTAACAAGATAGAACCCCAAAGCATTTACACAAACTTTGCAGGAAAATTAAGGGGGAAACCAACTAAGAAAGTCTGAATTAGGCAGTACACCATACATGTATCCTCTAGTAATCCAGTCAACCACATACAGTGAGGAGAATAAGTATTTGATCCCTTGCTGATTTTGTTGGTTTGCCCACTAATAAAGACATGATCAGTCTTTAATGTTAATGATAATATGTATTCTAATATGGAGAGACAGAATATCAAAAAGAAAATCCAGAAATTAACTCTAAAGAATATATAATAATTGATTTATATTTAATTGAGGGAAATAAGTATTTGATCCCCTGCCAACCATTAACAGTTCTGATCCCGCAGATCAAATGGCACTTCCAATCAACTTGTTATCTGAATTGAACACACCTGTTAATAGTAACCTGCACAAAAGACACATTGAATCTGCAGAATCAGTCCATAGAATCAGTCAATCAATCAAACCAAACTCGCCAACATGGGACAGACCAAAAAGCTGTCAAAGGATGTCAGGGACAAGATTTTAGAACTCAACAAGGCTGAAATGGGCTCCTGGATATTAAAGAGCAAACTGTTGGTGGATTTCTTCCCAATTTTAGGACATACAAAATGATCATCAATCATCAATCTTAGGCCTGTCTCTGGTTCCATACAAGATTTGACCTAGTGGGAATTTAATAACCAGAAAAAAGGAGATAAAACACCTTAAAACTGTATGGGAGGAGCTAGGAAATCATCTCAAGGCAGCTGGGACCTCAATCACTAAGAAAACTATTGGAAACACTTGATACCACAGCGGATTAAAATCTTGCAGTGCATGTATGGTACCCCGGCTTCAGAAGGAACCTGTTCAGGCTCACCTGAGGTTTGCCAATGAACATCAAACTGGATTAGGATATGATTGGGAGGTGCTGTAATCAGATGACACCAAAATCAAACTGTTTGGCATTAACTCAACTCAATGTGTTTGGAGGAAGAGAAATGCTGCCTATGATCCCAAGAACAACACCTTCTCCAACATCATAAATTAAAGTGGTAACATTATGTTTTGAGGTTGTTTGTCTGGCCAAGACACAGGACAACTTCACATCGTCAAGAAATGGATGGAAGGAGACATGTAAACGTACAATGCTGCATGCCAACCTCTTTCCCACCACCACTAGACTGAAGGTGGGTCATGGATTGGCCTCCCAATATGATAATAATCCATAACATACAGCCCAAGCAACGAAGGAGTAGCTCAAGCAGAAGCATATTAAGGTCATGAAGTGACCTAGACAGTTTCCAAACATTAACCCTATACTAATCCTGTGAAGGGAACAGAAGCTCCCATTTGGCAAGGTACAGTCATACAACTTAAGTGATTTAGAGATGATCTGCAAAGAAAAGCGGACAAAAATCCTTTCTAATATATCCACAAACATTGTCATTAACTGAAAGAAACATCTGACCTCTGTATGAGAAAACAATGGCTTTGCCACCAAGTCATTTTGTCTTCTTTGACTAGAGGGGTCAAATACTTATTTTCCTCAATGGAATACAAATCAATTAAAATATATTCTTCAAAGTCATTTTCTGGATTTTCTTTTTGATATTCTGTCTCTCTATATTAGAATACATTTTATCATTAATATTATAGAATGATCATGTCTTTATTAGTGGGCAAACCAACAAAATCAGCAAGGGATCAAATACTTATTCTCCTCACTGTAGAACAGGCCACAGGCCACATAGAAATGGTTTTGACCCACTAGGCTACAGTGTAGCCTATGTGAGGGCCACAGCAAGGGTCTCCGTTCAGCACTGCAGGACACTATCGGGTCCTACAGTTTTGGTTACCTCCGCACACTGGCACAGACGTGTTATAAACAATTAATGGTCAGTTTCATCACAGCAGAGCATGGATTGTCAGCTGACATCCGTAGACATCAGCGCCGGTACACAGGGTTGTATGGAAAACAGTACATTGAACTTTGGCAGAGCAGCAATGGTTGCCTAGGAGCCAGGGCTTTTAACTTAAGTGACGGTTGCTGCAGCTTACACAGTTATTTGGTGCCTGATTTTTTAAAACTAATTAAAAAAATAGAGTTGCCAAATGAATTTTATACTCAGATGTGGCAAACCCTATATAGCGTGGAGGCAAATCTGGGTAAACATTGAGAATTTTACAAAGAATGATTAAAGAAGTATGTAGAAATTGTGATAAATCCATTTTTACCTGCTTTGATCATGTCAGAAGCTGGCAGGCTCTTTTCTCCATTCTCAAGAACTGTGTAGACCTTTACATTATACAGAGTTCCTGTTTTCAGACCTGCAATGGTTAGGCCACATGTTGGGGTGGTGAGGGAGTTAGACGGAGCACCAGGAATTGCACTCTGGCATGAGACCTGGAAGCTGTGTTGAGTCTGCTTGAGCTTAGGAGAAATCTTCCACGTTAAGGTAGCAGATCGGCCTGCATCATCACTGACCTTCACAGTCAGGCCCTCTGGGGCTGGAATCTCTGAAAACATTGATAGAGTATACATAACAGCAAATCAATTGCATCTACTACTTGAATGACAATCTAATGATATCCTGTAGTACATAGCCCTGTCTTACTATTCACATCTTTCGCATAGAGCAGTGTTTCTCAACTGGTGGGTCGGGACCCAAACGTGGGTCGCGGAGGGGTCATGGGTGGGTCGCGGAGCCTTGGTGTAAAAAAATAACATAATTCAAAAAAAAAAAAAAAAAAAACCTTTTCCTGCACCAATTTACAACTTTTATGTTGATATGCTAGTGAACTCCGTGTCATCTGTCGTCATAGATAGCGCGCAACCAGTTATTCAAGTCTTGGTTACATTTGCATTGAATTGACTTGAACGCTAAAAAAAATTTGGTCGCGACCGAATGAGAGTGGAAAATTGTGGGTCCCAAGACTGTTCCAGTTGAGAACCACTGGCATAGACGGTCTGGAGCACTGACTGCTGGTGGGAGGGGTGACTGAACGCTGCTGACGTTTGAAATGTTTTGACCTGATTTTATATTTATATTACCACCATGTCCAAAAGCAAACGTGTTTCGTCTATCAAGCTTGCCGAAACGCGTTTGCTTTTGGACAAGGTGGTAATATAAATAAATAATGAGACGCAGTTTGTGAGTGCCGATTTTTCTTCCTTAAGTTGATATCTTTTATCGCGCACCCAATTACATTCGTTTTTCTCCAAGAAGTTGAGCGCGTCCTTTGCCAAAACTTGACCTTATTTTACCCAGTCACTAACATGATCATGATGTTTTATCTTCCCCTATGAAATGGCTCATAATTCACCACCCTCCCTCCTTTGCTCACTGAATGGCCAATGTAACCAGAATGTTAAACCCTGGTATGTGTAGGGAAATGACAATTGAGCTAATCCAGAGTTTTCTTTTCTTCTTTCTCTCCAGTTTTTCAGTGGTGAGTGGTCCAGGGCCCATTAAATTCATTTCTATGTGACCACCAGAGCATTTCATCCTACTGTTTCAGTGAGCGTGTTTATATGCAGTTCAATATCCTGCAAATATGATGCTCATCCTGGTTCAGGATAAGGCGTTTATACTGAGTGTACATTCTTGGCCTTTATAGAATTCTCCTCAAATGTTTGTGCTCTGGATACCGGCAACAACATTCTATGGGAAGCCTTGGTATATTTGCTGATTAGCCTATCATCAACTTTCAAATCTCGTACCGAGATGTAAGTCTGACTCAAGTGTAGATTACCAAAGAGGAGACAATGGATAGCTTGGTCTACTTAACAACCAGAAATCTATGTTATGGCCACTGTAGTGATTTAATGTAGTGAGCAATATATTACCTGTTCCAAAAGTTTGGCAAACTGGTGCACTTTCATAGCCATTGTTTACAGTGCAGATCTTTATTTTGTAGTCTGATCGATATGGCAGTTCAGAGAAAGTGTATTCCAAGAGGCCTGTATCAATAGTGTCCAAGAGTTCTTCGTTTCTGAAGATCTCAAGCTGGTAAGATGCATGGTCCAGAATAGCTGGTTTGGTCCACTTCACAGTGGCAGAAAGTAGTTTGGTAGTCACCTGGACACTCTGTGGAGGTGGGATCTCTGCATGAGGGAAAAGTTTAATTGGCATTTAGCAATAAGATCATAACTACAGACAGTTGATGTTGTATATGTCTGCAGGTGGGTTATGCAACTCCTGCTGTTGCTTTCCCCCACCTCTGAGGTCAAACATGGCTGTATGTGTTGTCATTATAGGTCTAAACATCTTGGGCTGCAAAATCTACTCTGGGTTGTGCTTCCAAAATGCATAGTTCCTAACTCTTTTTGCACCTTCCTTGAGCTACAGTGTACCACAGGAGTAAACCCTCACATTTCTCCAGATTTGTAAGTATTACTTTTCATGGGACAACAGTAGGGAAACTTCACATTGATACAATGAAAAGTCAGTGTACAGCTTAGATAATCGTTTCAATTTACTCTTCACTCAACATCATTTAAAATACATCCTTTTGCAAAAAAAAGTGAGTGCTCTCCTATGTAAAAATGGATAGGGGAGCTCATGATCTGCTGTGAATTTGATTATGGTGCGCACTTCTTTCACCTCTGGTTGTCTGTGTTCTATAAAGTGGGGGAGAGAGCAGGTGTGGTATACTGGGCATTGGATGTACACTGCAAAAAGGATGTAGGAATGTACAATAGCTAAGGACTTATTCAACAAATGCTGCTTTGGTCTGTGCATGCAAAGTAGACTTGTGAATGTAGCGAACACAGTTTGTACCTGTCTTAAAGGTTTTGGAAACTGGTGTGCTCTGAACTCCGTTTGATATAGTGGAAACATTGATCTTGTAATTTGCTGGAGGTAGAAAGTTAACAGTGTGACTGCATTGCTCTTTATTAATGGTGTCGAGGAGTTCCTTGTCTTTGTAGATCTCAATCAGGTAAGTCGCATTGTCAACTCCAGCTGGTTTGGTCCACTTCACAGTGGCTGCAAGTAGTTTTGTGTTCACCTGGACATTCTGTGGAGCCTGGACCTCTGCATGGGGGTAGAGTTTGGTAAGCAACAGCATAACTAGAGACAGTTGATGTTATGATATGAAATGTACCTCCAACTTTGACCATTTTGTGATGGATATCATATGTTAAGACAAACTGGGCTACTTCACAGCGACTATACCCAGGGAGCACAGAACTTTTTTAGAGGTTTTTTATTTTGGTGCACAAAGTGACTCATGTTTCGGCGCATCCGAGTCAAACATGTCATGTGTTGCCATTAAACAGTCATGGGATAATACAGATTAGACAGCATCTGTCAAATGTTGTAGTACTTTCTCTGCTGTTTGGAACAGGACCTCAGACACTCAAGTAAGCACATTTTGACTATCCTAAAAATAGGTGATGAAGGCCCAGTCAATAGAGTCCTTGTGAATGGTAGTTGGAGATTCTGGGACACACTATAGTAAAATAAATATTCACATGCCCCTTCTCTCTAGACTAAGAGTCATAATTGATAAGTAGCAGTTGATGGGCCTACACATTCTGTTGATGTAGCCAGAGAGCCACATAGCCCATTTAAATCAAAGTCTACATTTTCCAGTGTGAATGTTTATTTAAAGGGACATTGTGCAGGAAATGGTCAAAAAAGGTACTGCAACTATGCTGCTCATTGAAACTGGGCTGCCTATTGCCAAATTTGATCTTTACATGAAAGTTTACTAAGTAATAAACAAATATTTTCTAGTATGGTCCAAGTAGAGTCATTTTTGCAGCTAAAAATGGCTATTTTTGGAAATTCAAAATGGCGGACCATGGAGAAGATCCCCCTTTTCATGTATGAAAAGTGCAATTTTTCCAGTCATAATGAATACTTACTGTATGAATTTGATGGTGGTGGTAAGTATTCATGAAAAAGGTAACATTAGTGAATGGGCAGCATGAATTCTGGAAATAAACAACTAAAAATCTCACACAGTGTCCTTTTAAATACCTATGAAAAAGTGGATCATGATGTTGACTTTTTTTCAAACCACTGCTACAGCAACTCATTCTACCCTTACTTCAGGACAGTCCAGGAGCTGACAAGCAATGAGTTGGGCAGAAGCACTATATGGGCAGCCTAACAGGAACTAGCAAACCGGAAATCCTGTGGTAGCATGATAAACACCGAAATGGGAGGGGTGAGTGGGCGTGGTAATAAGATGGACAGCGTTTCAGAAATAAACTTCCTTGATCTGACAATAATCATAGATTCTGATGGTCACTTATAGAAAAAGCACTGACAGGAACACCAAAGGTGAATTTCAACATCAAACAACAAATACAACAACATGTTTTTCTATAGCACAATTGCACAACTGTACAGTTGACTCAAAGTGCTTTCAAATACATACACGACATACACATTCCCACATTCCTACACCAGCTCTGGAGGCTGCCATAGGCCTACGGTGCCAAATGTATGAGTTTCACAACAACACGCAATATTATGCATGTGTTTGCAAGTGTCTGGCGGTTTGAGCTACATGTTGAAAAAGACTGCTGACTATGCTGTGCACGTTATACAGATTTATAAATGTAGGCCTATTTAACACAATTTATAGGCCTACCTGTTCTGAAGGTTTTGTAGACTGGTTTACTTTGACCTCCATTGACAACAGTGGAAACACAGATTTTGTAATCTGCTGGAGGTCGCAAGTTAACAGTGTGACTGCAGAACTCTTTATGTAAGGAATCGACAAGTTCCCCATCTTTGAAAATCTCAAGCAGGTAAGCCACATTATCCAGGCCAGCTGGCTTGGTCCACTTCACACAGGCTTTATGTAGCTTTGAATTCACCTGGAGATTCTGTGGATGTGGGATCTCTGCATGAGGGAAGGGAAGACATCAGTCATGAAGATTTTCATATCATTTTAGATCATCGATATGATCACTGGATGCCTCAATGACAATTTGTATTAGAAGAAATGGCTCAAGTCAGATCGCCATCATGTTTAGGCAGTGTAACGCCACCACAATCGGTTACCGGACCAAGACAGTGGCACCCATTGATTGTCATTGGTGGTACCAAAGGATGGGCCACGGCAAAATTCTGAATATCACATCTAGTATGGAGTGACCATCACTAGGGTTGTGGGTGTGTTCTGACTGTCACACCAATGACCCTGGCTCAGATCCCCACTTTACCACCCCAGAAGGTCTGGGTTCAAGTCACGGCTGGGAAACTCTCCTTCGCTACACCTGCCATGAGGTCAGAACAAATGAAAACATAAATGTGTAACACTAAAACTTCAGTGGGTCATATCTCTTCAAAGCATCCAAAGAGAGTGAGATCTTATGCCATTTGCCATTCATAGGCTAAATGGAGCTGAACACTTGACTTTCAAATAGTCTATCTCAGGGGTTCCCAAACTTTACCACGTTGAGGCCCCCTATATCCTGGCAGAATCCAGCCAAGGCCCCCTTACATGTGTCGTGACACAGTATTTTTCACAACCATCGGCTTGGTCTGTGAGGGATGTATAAAACAACGATAATAGTTATATTGTCTAACCTTGTCCAAGGATACTTGCAAAAGAGATATTTATCTCAATGTGATTTGATTCCCTGATTAAACAATGCTAAAAAAAAAAAATAATAATAAAAGTGAACAATACCTGCGCTGAAGGTTTTAGAGACAGCTTTGCTCTGACGGTTGTTGCGCCATACAGTGGAGACCTGGATCTTATAATGTGCTGGAGGTTGCAAATTTTTGATGGTGTAACTACAGAGCTTTATGTCTGTAATATCTACACGTTGATCGTTTCTGAAGATCTCAAGGTGGTAAGTCACGTCCTGGCCCACTCCAGCTGGTGTGGTCCACGTCACATCGGCTGCCTGTTGCTTTTGTTCCACTTTCACATTCTTAGGGGTAGGGACCTCTGTACAAGAGAACAAATATTCTTTAGCCACTTGTGCTAATATAGTTACCTTCTGAGTATAGCTGAGTTACTTGGGTCCATGGGGGAGCCAGATGTTCACATTTTCCAAAGGTTAGTATAAATGTAGTAAAAAGTAGTAATAACTTTAAGGTTATCCATACACATGCAGTTTTTGAGTGTTTGATTAATAAGAGTAAGCCTCAATTTCAGCTAAGTAATACATAGCAAGGGACAAAAGACAAATTACTCCTAACTAGCAAGCATAAGGGTCCTTGACCATGGGACATTTTAAAGCTGTATTAAGACTTACCAATTTATTGATACTAAGTAAATACAATAATTAACTAGGCTAATTTTAATGAACAATACATCTGAAAATAATGGTTTTGACATTCTGTGTGCTTTACAAGTCACTAACACAAACAATAAGTTAATTGGTGGCCAACCTGTGATCCCTAAAATACAGTATTGCTAATTTCATGTCTTACAATGTCATCCCAATCATCCAAAAATGCCTTTCACTCCAGCAAACTCCTTTATTGTCAAGTGTCTACTCTTTAGTTTTTATCCAGAAATCATGCTACTAATTCATGCTACTAAAAAAATAAAAAATAAAAAAATAACTACCACCATCAATTTCTAAATATTCATCCTGACTCGGAAATGTACATGACTTTTCACACATGAATAGTTCGAACCTTTTCATGTAAATCCAACATTTTTAATCACCAATCATAGAGATCTTTGGGTGCAAAACAAACTCTGGTCAGACCAGCAAATATTAGTTTATTTATATATAGAATAGAAAAGAAAGAATAGAAAAGAAAGAATAGAATAGAATAGAATAGAATAGAATAGAATAGAATAGAATAGAATTTTATTTCTCACGGTATCTCGTATCGAAATTGGGCATTGCTTGTTGACTGAAGCAAATAAATAAATGCATTTAACCACTTAACCGTCACACACATTTTATACATTTTTGGCTTCTTTTACGCCAGGGGTTGCAGTCATATCCCTGTTTGTGCTACACTAACACCCGTGCTCTTGTTTGAAAGCTACGACTCTGGAGTTTGTCACTATATAGTCAAAAGAGCACCCTTATGTTTTGTTACAAATCTACTTGGAATAAAACACAACATTTCTTGAAAAAAAAGGAGAAAATGAATGTTAATACAAATAAATGTCACTGTGAAAGCAGTTCTCCCGAAAAAACCTTGCCTCAAGTCTTATTAAAAATCCAGCACAAAGGATCCACTGAAAACACATAAAAACAGGAAAAATGTGGATGTCTCGCATCCTACCGAGACCAGTCACATCACAAGGCCGATCTATAGCACACAATTTCGGGCTGACGGTCCTCAAATACCCGGTCCTGGCTGTGGCGGTCATCATAGCTGGAGCTATTGTGCTTATTGTTTGAGGTGTTGTGGCTCTTCAAGCCCAGGCAATGTGCTTTTCGCTGGGGCACCCTGTGGACACGTGAGATTTTTGTTTTTTTTCTTTTTCGATCAGAAATGACTACAGCCCAGAGACTACACCCCCTCCCCCCTCATGGAGGTCAATGTACTCACCTTATTCCCTAAGGGCGGAATTCTCCCACCCGCTTAAGTCAAAAAAAGTGCGCAACAGCGCCTCCGAGCTTACTCAAGCCAGTGAGTAAGCGGGGCTTACGCGCGATTTCATCACTTGCGCACTTTGGGTGGGGCCAGGCCAAAATCAGGGAGTTTCGCATGTAAATGAATCCTAAGCGTATTCTCCCGTGCACTTACGCGCGCTTGCCTTTACGCGCATCAAAGGGCTGTAGTAAGGTCAAGCGCCACTATGAGGTAAAATGTAATATTGCATTTGATGCTCGCTTGGCTCGCATTTTGAACATGTTACACGGTAGGCTATGCTTTGTTGATGTTCCTTACCGTCAGCGTGAGTCCAAATCGAAATTCATTCACAGTTCCACATAAACATCCTACATTAATTGTGACAAAATATGACCAGCTGCCGAGAGCATGTTCTCATATGGGTTAACTTACAAACAAAAGCAAGTAATTCATTAATCAGTATGAGGATAATCATGTTGTCTCCACGGACGGTAACCAAAACCAAAAACACCTCGTTGCAGGTTGCACCATGCACAAGTAGGCTAAATTGACAAGGCACGTCAGACTAAAGACCGCTGTTCCAGTCGTCCTCACAGCCACCCAAAGTATGCCTATTCAAAAACAACCGTCACCATTTTTACTATGTTGTAGCCACGACGTTAAGTAAAGGATTTTTATTTCAACACCTCCACTTTTGTGATTTATTGGAACTCGTGCATATGCGCATGTAACCTATTAAACTTTCTGAACTGATGCCTGACATACAAAACCACTACATACTGAGGTAGGCTACAGGTTGTCCTATCTGTTTTTGTAAGGCAGAAAATATTTCCTGAATGTCATTACAGCTAAACGTAAAAAGGTAGGCCTACATATCAGAGCATGTCTTTGGCATTTCGCTTCTGGTCTGTATTACACCCCATCAGCTGCGCGTTTGGCATTGCATGCCCATGTCCAATTAATTCCCATGTCTGCGTCAGAATATAAAGTCTCCGTTTTTTCATGACGATCGATTTCCTTGTTCATTCTTCAGCATGCATGTAGCCTAAGTGTAATATGCTGACGGACAGCTGAGATCCACATATTTCCAATTATTTTAATGTCACGTTGCTGTACAGAGAAGCGGAGAAACACTTTTAAAAGTCAGCAAACAGGCCTACTATGTGTTTGTATAACTGTGGGAATGATCAGCATTTTAAATCACTTTTTTATTTCCGGAATTGTCCAGGCAACACGCCAAACTCCAAAACGTTTAATCATGTTTATTATTTCAATCAACCTGTTGCGCACCAAAACGCCCAGCTGAGTTCCCGCCAAAGGGACACATCGCGTTTCCATCTCATTATCTCACCTTCAATACTTGCCTTGTGCTTGTGAAAAGGAGCGGAGGTTAGATTTTGAAACGCTTTTGCAAGAGGACTTTTGGCACGTGGTTTTAAATTCAAAGTTAAAGTTCAGTGTTGGATCTCAATGGACTGCCGAGGTTTTCACATGGTTGATCTGAAAATCCATGCTCCATAGTTTCTTTGTAGCCACAACTGATGAACTTGGCGGAGACTCATCCCCCCATTTAGCATATATCACGCCTATGTTGGGCTACGCGCTGTTTTTCTGAGTTAAGCGCGAGGGGTGTGGCGAGGTTCCAGAGGGGAGAATACGCGTAAGATAAGACCGCGTAAAATATGCGCGCGTAAAACCGACTTAAGTGGAGACGGGAGAATTCCGCCCTATTTGCCTGGCCTTTCATATGCCAGGACTTGTAGCAGTTCCTCGTGGGTACCATGCACAGGGCAACGTTGCATGTGGTGCATAGACGTGGCGTCTTCTGTCTACAATTCACGCACTGTCGCCGTCCTCCTGTGCCATCTTCCCCGAAGTGTGGGCATATGCAAGGCATCAGGTGGTGGCGCTGGTGGTGGTGGCGCTCACGGAGGAGAGAGGACAATTTCACCATGTCCAGCGCGCCGGAGCTCCAGAATTAGTTTATCACGGAAGGCTTTCTGACATAAGGGCTTTCCACCCCTGCTTTCCATCATGTATTTGTGGAGGATGAATGCGTTCACTATGGCAATGTCAATAAAATGGTAAAAAAAAAGATCTGTACCACCTCCTCGTCTTGTGAAGAACCTGGTAATAACCAATTAAACTGTCAGACCAGTCAACGCCATTCTTATGAAGCACAAGCAGGTAATTGGAGTGCTTCTGGGTCTTCACCTTTTTTCCTTGGTGCTCATCAGTGTAGGGGCTCTCAAACTTGGTCCAGGATGACAGATGCTGAGGCACTCAAGGTTACATTTTTTTTTACTTTTTTATTTGGCTACAATGCCTTGTGCAATTTGTCAAATGCAATTTGCCAATGCAATTTTTCCACATTCCATATGCCATCTGTCTTCACCCTGCGCTGTATCGTGCTGCCTTCGCTGTGGGCTTGATGAATGCTGGAACACATCCGAACTAGACGAGTGTCTTTCCATTGTACGAACAGCAGACTTCCCTCCCGTATCCAACGTATCGTACCCCTTTGGTTGGGGATTGTTAATTGCATTGTTGTGTCTTTTGGGAACCCGATTCTGTGTTTGCGAATGGTACCGCATGCCCATATCTTGTTCTCATCCAGCAGTTGCTGGAACAGCATTGGGCTTGTATAAAAATTGTCCACAAATAGCTTGTAGCCAGTCCCCAAAACTGGAGAGGACACTAACTCCATCACTACGTCAAAGCTCAACCCTTTTCCAGATCCTGCTTGGTTTTCCCCCTCATAAACAATGAAGTCCCAGGTGTACCCAGATTGTGAGTCTGCTAGCACAAACAATTTGAACCCCCATTTTGATGGCTTATCTTTGCAGTATTGCTGGATTCCTATCCTGGCACGGGAGGCAACCATTCGTTCATCAATGGCCTGGCCTGGCTGGAAGTTGGAAATGCAGCTTTGCCGGATATCAGTGTACAGGGGTTTAATCTTCTGAAGGCAGTCAAACTCTTCGAACTGCATTCAGCACGTCATCATCAGGGTCAGACAGATGGATATTGGTGGAGATTCGTCTGAATTTACGGCCAGACATGGTTGACCCAGCCCACAGAAAGCTATATATTTCTGCCCTTCTCCAGTAGTCTGGGGTGTGAACAAGACCCATGTAAATGATCAGAGATAGATAGCTGTACATGTCTGCCATGGTCAGTTCTTCCCAAAGATGTGCATGCCTCCGTCTCCCAAATTTGTTTGTGTTACTGAGGACCTTTTGTAAAACTGCATCGGAGATGAATAGGCGAAAGAGATCCAATATGGAATAATTTCACCCAGTAATAACTTGCGGACCAGGAGTACGAGTTGGTCTAAACACTGGTTGTTGTGGAATTATATCTTGTACCTCTGTGTCCTGCCATCCACGTCCATCCTCAGTTTGCGGCAAGTCTCTCCCCCTTCCTCCTGGCGGTCGTCCGACTCCTCGTCCTATCCCTCTGCCTGCACCTCTGCCTCTACCCTTTCTTCCTCTTCCTCTGCCACGTCCAGGAAGCCTACCCCTCTGCCCCCCATCTTCTTTGCTGGGGGTATGTATTCATCTATGTCATAGGAAACAATGCACAGAGACTTTCAAAACATGTTACCCTGACCGAAGAGCTCTTGGCCCGGTCTGACTAAAAAAAACACTCAGTAATACACAGAAGCGCTGTCCATGGTACTTACGAAGAGCCTTCGTCTTCCTCCAGGGATGAATTCAAAAGCGTTGTCTCTGTTTGGTTGCTGTCAGGTTCCCATTCATCGTCTGTTTCGTCCCCGTCACTGGATACTGTTGGTTCAGCGCTCGCCTCAGCCGTGTTGCATATTCTTTTCCAAGGATTTTGTAACATTATGCAGAAATACGTCGACTTGTTCCACGGAAAAACGCCCAAAATATGGCGAATATTGGGCAGCATGTACACTTTTACACTTCAGCTTCAATAACAAGCTGCACCTGTGCAGTACAGAACTGCATGCTGATTGGATGTTGCACCAACCCGGGCGCGGGGCTCATTGATTGTTAATTGCAACCCGGGGATGGTGCTCATCCCGGGCGCGGGGCTGATTGATTGTTAATTGGAACCCGTCGACGGGGTTTCATCCCACGGGTGGGGTGCATTGATTGTTAATTGAGACTGCGGGCGGTTGTAATCACTGGCCCTCAGTTGTAAGCGGCAGCTGGGTGTTACACATGCAGCTGGAAACCCCAACTGCATGCGCCTGGTACTGTCGGGGTGCCTACTGATGCTTAGTGCCCATGGAATGTGGCATCTGGGCAGACTGGTTGGTATCAGCTCAGCCCTGTGCAGTGGTAGTGGAGGATGGCAGATTGGAGTGTCTAGTGTGCCCTGATTACCCATAGCAAGTGTCTCTCGAGAATTCATGGTGGTGTGGTGGAGAAATCTCTTTGAAAAAATTGATTTGTAACCACCGGTCAGGCTGTATACCGCCCACGGCTGGTGAACATTAACCGGTTAAATAATTTAAAACAATTTAAAATAATTAAAAATATATTATTAAGTAGATAGGCCTATTTTTGTAAACTATTTTTGGTAGCGCATTAAGGGCGGAATTCTCCCACCCGCTTAAGTCAAAAAAAGTGCGCAACAGCGCCTCCGAGCTTACTCAAGCCCGTGAGTAAACGGGGCTTACGCGCGATTTCATCACTTGCGCACTTTGGGTGGGGCCAGGTCAAAATCAGGGAGTTCCCCATGTTAATCAATCCTAAGCGGATTCTCGTGTTTGCCTTTACGCGCATCAAAGGGCTGTAGTAAGGTCAAGCGCCACTATGAGGTAAAATGTAATATTGCATTTGATGCTCGCTTGGCTCGCATTTTGAACATGTTACACGGTATGCTTTGTTGATGTTCCTTACCGTCCGCGTGAGTCCAAATCGAAATTCATTCACAGTTCCACATAAACGTCCTACATTAATTGTGACGAAATATGACCAGCTGCCCAGAGCTCATAGCGGTGAACTTACAAACAAAAGCAGGTAATTAATTAATCAGTATGAGGATCATCATGTTGTCTCCACAGACGGTAACCAAAACCAAAAACACCTAGTTGCACCATGCACAAGTAGGCTAAATTGACAAGGCACGTCAGACTAAAGACCGCTGTTCCAGTCGTCCTAACAGACACCCAAAGTATGCCTATTCAAAAACAACCTTCACCATTTTTACTAGCCACGACGTTAAGTAAAGGGTTTTTTATTTCAACTCCTCCACTTTTGCGTTTTAATGTGAACTCGTGCATATGTGCATGTAACCTATTAAACTTTCTGAACTGATGCCCGACATACAAAACCACCACATACTGAGGTAGGCTACTTGTTGTCCTATCTGTTTTTGTAAGGCAGAAAATATTTCCTGAATGTCATTACAGCTAAACGTAAAAGGTAGGCCTATATATCATTACACCCCATCAGCTGCGCGTTTAAGTCCTGGCTTGGCATTGCATGCCCATGTCCAAGTGATGTCCATGTCTGCGACAAAATATAAAGTCTCCGTTTTTTCATGACGACCGATTTCCTTGTTCATTCTTCAGCATGCATGTAGTCTAAGTGTAATATGCTGACGAACAGCTGAGATCCACATATTTCCAATTATTTTAACGTTACTGTACAGAGAAGCGGAGAAACACTTTTAAAAGTCAGCAAATAGGCCTACTATGTGTTTGTTTAACTGTGGGAATGATCAGCATTTTAAATCACTTTTTGATCACTTTTTGTTTAATCATGTTTATTATTTCAATCAACCTGTTGCGAACCAAAACGCTCAGCTGAGTTCCCGCCAAAGGGACACATCGCGTTTCCATCTCGTTATCTCACCTCCAATTACTTGCCTTGTGTTTGTGAAAAGGAGCGGAGGTTGGATTTTGAAACAAGGTCAAGGTCAAGGTCAAGGTAAACTTTATTATCCCTCAGGGGGAAACTCAAGTGGTCAACATTTCACATCTCCTCAGGACATACTACAACACATAGACAGTAGACGCTGGACATACCACATTAAAATAAATAAGGGATAAGAGCATTTGATGTAAAATGAAATAACAATAACAATAAGTAAAAACAATAGAAGTAGAACCAGTGCTGTGTAAAAATAGATAAAATGCATTAAATAAATTAAGCCAGATGAGCGAACTAAAGTGCTGAAGTTGCTTTGGGCTTGCTGTTATATAGACTGATCGCTGTGGGTACAAATGACTTTTGGTATCTTACTGTCCTGATTGTTCTTTGCAGGAGTCTGTCATTTAACCTAGTACTCTTTAAAAACTTTGGGTAGAGGGGATGTGTAGGGTCAGTTAAAATTTGGTCCATCTTTCTTAAAATAAGCTCATTGTACAACTCAACTGCAGATGTCTGGTCAACACCAATCACTCTGCTGGCCGATTTGATGATGCGCTGCAATTTTTTTTGGTCCTGCACATACATATTGCCATAGACACAGATAAGTCCAAATGATAAAATACTTTGTAAAAGTGATTGGTAAAATAATTGAAGAATACTGCGGTCTAGTTTAAAATCTTTGAGCTTCCTTAAAAAGAACATTCTCTGTTGCAACTTCTTACATTTGTTTTGTGCACATTGATTAAAAGACATTCTGTCGTCCATCTCAATCCCTAGGTACTTATATGATGCAACCCTCTCTATCTGTTCACCGTTGATCTTAGATGGGGAGATGGACATTGGCTTTTTGCTAAAATCTATCACCATTTCTTTTGTCTTTTTAACATTCACTTGTAAAAAATTGTCTGTGCACCACCTGATAAAACCATCAACCTCCCTTTCAAAACATTCAACAGAAAAAGTGTTTGGATGTAAAAAGCCCACCAGTGCTGTGTCGTCCGCATATTTAAAAAAGGTGTGAGCTGAGGAGGATGTCTGGCAGTCATTAGTGTACAATGTGTATAAAATTGGTGAAATAACGCAACCTTGTGGTGCTCCAGTGTTAATAGTTTTCAGTGAGGAGATGTGAGAGTTAAATCTTACTTGTTGGCTACGTTCAGTTAAAAAATCATTAATCCATAATATCAGTCTGGGGTTGACACCTAAGTCCAATAACTTTCTCACCATCAAATGAGGTTGAATTGTGTTAAAAGCACTGCTAAAATCAATGTATACAATTTTGACCAGACTCTTTGGCTGTTCAAGATGCTCGAGCACATTGTTCGTCAGGGTAAGAAGAGCATCTTCCACCCCCCTCTTGGCCCGGTAAGCAAACTGGTAGGGGTCTAGTAAATGTGACACTTCAGAGAGAAGTTGGTTTAGCACGATTTTTTCGAAGCATTTCATAACAGTGGATGTGAGTGCGACAGGGCGCAGGTCATTGAGTTCTTTAGGTCTGTTGTTTTTAGGCACTGGGACTATCAGTGATTGTTTCCACAGACTGGGGACCACACCAGTGTCTATGGACCACTGGAAAAGTTTTTGAAAGGGCTGCGCCAGCTCCTCTGCACACATTTTCAAAGTCCTGTTACTGACACCATCCGGCCCAGTAGCTTTGCGTGGGTTTGATCGTCTGAAAGACAGTTTGACATCCTCAACAGAGATGTCCATACTTGCACAGTCCATACCTTTAACCTCTGAGGTAATCAAGTGCTGCTCTAATTTAAAATCATGTGCATCAAACCTACAATAAAAATCATTTAAATTATTAGCCATATCAAGCTCATTGTCTACTGCCATCAGATGGTTCTTGGGCTTGTAGCCTGTTATGGTTTGTACCCCTTGCCATGCTCGTCTTTTGCAAGAGGAGTTTTGGCACGTGGTTTTAAATTCAAAGTTAAAGTTCAGTATTGGATCTCAATGGACTGCCGAGGTTTTCACATGGTTGATCTGAAAATCCATGCTCCATAGTTTCTTTGTAGCCACAACTGATGAACTTGGCGGAGACTCATCCCCCCATTTAGCATATATCACGCCTATGTTGGGCTACGCACTGTTTTTCTGAGTTAAGCGCGAGGGGTGTGGCGACGTTCCAGAGGGGAGAATACACGCAAGATAAGACCGCGTAAAACCGACTTAAGTGGAGACGGGAGAATTCCGCCCGTCTCCACTTAAGTCGGTTTTACGCGCGCATATTTTACGCGGTCTTATTTTGCGCGTATCGCGTAGCCCAACATAGGCGTGATATATGCTAAATGGGGGGATGAGTCTCAGCCAAGTTCATCAGTTGTGGCTACAAAGAAACTATGGAGCATGGATTTTCAGATCAACCATGTGAAAACCTCGGCAGTCCATTGAGATCCAACACTGAACTTTAACTTTGAATTTAAAACCACGTGCCAAAAGTCCTCTTGCAAAAGCGTTTCAAAATCTAACCTCCGCTCCTTTTCACACACACAAGGCAAGTATTGGAGGTGAGGTAATGAGATGGAAACGCGATGTGTCCCTTTGGCGGGAACTCAGCTGAGCGTTTTGGTGCGCAACAGGTTGATTGAAATAATAAACATGATTAAACGTTTTGTTAAAAATTGAGTTTGGCGTGTTGCCTGGACAATTCCGGAAATCAAAAAGTGATTTAAAATGTATGTCGGGTATCAGTTCAGAAAGTTTAATAGGCTACGTGCACATATGCACGAGTTCCAATAAATCACAAAAGTGGAGGAGTTGCAATAAAAACCCTTTACTTAACGTCGTGGCTACAACATAGTAAAAATGGTGAAGGTTGTGTTTGAATAGGCATACTTTGGGTGGTTGTTGGGACGACTGGAACAGCGGTCTTTAGTCTGACGTGCCTTGTCAATTTAGCCCACTTGTGCATGGTGCAACGAGGTGTTTTTGGTTTTGGTTACCGTCCGTGGAGACAACATGATGATCCTCATACTGATTAATTAATTACCCTACTTTTGTTTGTAAATTCACCGATATGAGAACATGCTGGGCAGCTGGTCATATTTTGTCACAATTAATGCAGGATGTTTATGTGGAACTGTGAATGAATTTCGATTTGGACTCACGCTGACGGTAAGGAACATCAACAAAGCATACCGTGTAACATGTTCAAAATGCGAGCCAAGCGAGCATCAAATGCAATATTACATTTTACCTCATAGTGGCGCTTGACCTTACTACAGCCCTTTGATGCGCGTAAAGGCAAACACGCTTAAGTGGACGGGAGAATCCGCTTAGGATTGATTAACATGGGGAACTCCCTGATTTTGGCCTGGCCCCACCCAAAGTGCGCAAGTGATGAAATCGCGCGTAAACCCCGCTTACTCACTGGCTTGAGCAAGCTTGGAGGCGCCGTTGCGCGCTTTTTTTTACTTAAGCGGGTGGGAGAATTCCGCCCTATGTGCAGTGATGGCCGCTGGATAAAAACTACTCTTCAGTCTATAGTTGCCTTGGTTTTCATAGATCTGTATCTATGGCAGCAGTTCAAACAGGTTGTGGCTTGGCTGTGACATATCTCTAAGGATAGAATTTGCCTTTTTAGACAGCCTATGCAGCACTCCAGGCCAGAGTATAGGCTATGGTGGTTTACAACAATCCATTAGAACCTTGAACCCAGATCTGTTTAAATGATTTAGAAGAAAGAAAATCTCATGTATGCATTACATACCTGTGTGTGTGTCAGGGCTCCGAACCGGTTCAAGGAACGAAAACGAAAACCGAAAACGAACGAAATTTTATGGCATTTTACAAGGAACGGAAACGGAAACGAAAACGAAATGGTCTTCAAGTGTTCCGGAACAAAAACGTTATTCTGAAATCCACAAACCGGTTAATAACGGGGTTTTTTTTTCGTTCTCTATATTTCATACAAGTGCACGATTTTGTTTGAGGAGTAACCATGGCGACAGTCTTTTAGTTCGGCTACTGTATGAGGGGAAACATGCATACAGCAACAGCATTTTGTCTCTGACTGTACTTGTCTGTTTTCTAATAATAATTAAAAAAAAAACAAACAAACAAAAAACAGCATTTTGCTTCACCTGAGCTCTTGCCGCCGATTGATAAAATATTGAGGAGCATTGGCCAATCAGAGTGCGACTGCGCATTGTATGGAGAAACTTCCTGGGTAAATTTTAGGATATGCTTCTCCTCAGAGATTTTGATAGGAAACTAGAACTAAACTGTCTCTGTTCTCCTGGCTTTCTCGTAGTGATTGGAAGTTGGCTCTAATAAACCCGCCCTAAAGTTGTTGACCACCAATATCAAATAAGTTTTTGTAAGAGAAATGACACTTTACCCGCGCTGTTCTTCAGTCTCATTCACGGACAGTCTACAGAGTTTTATATTGACACCATGGAGAGCAAAATAGAACATGTCTTGAGATCGGTGTTGGGATTCCTACAGGACCACAGTCTATGATTTGCAAAGGAATTGGATAGGCGATTTGATGAACCTAATTCGCGTGTGTTCTTCGAGTGCTCTCGAGAGGCAACTGGTGGGTAAGTCATGTTTAGCTTTTTGCTTATGGCACCGCCGAGTGCCTCGATGTTCAATGCGGTTATGGCAAATATGTTGTAAAGTTACTGAAGTGCTTTTGTTGTGCGCAGCGTATCCCACTGTCGGTTGTAGAGAAGAGAGGTGAGAGCTGGTGTTTTATGTGCTGTAATCAAGGACGTCTTATTTATCTGTTGTTGTGGTCAATGCGGGATAAAGTCATTCGTGGCAGATGGACAGCTGACGTTAGCTGGCCCGCTCAATGTTTCGATGGTTTCCCCAGTATTGTGCAATATTTCCTGGCTGTCATCACGAACAGTAGGTCGCGTGTGACAAAAAGCAGGGACTAGAGAAAGACAGCGCATTTGTTGTTGTCTCTAGACTTAGAAGTTATTATTCTCTTCTGTCGTGCAGAGGGCTGGGCTGATGGGATGGACTACGTGGAAACTCTTACTATTTTGTGACGCTTGTCTGTTAGGCTACAAAAGGTCTCCGGTTTTGTGGTGATGGACTTGCACTGGGATGGTTGGTTGCCGATATCTGAGAGCATATCCGAGGTTTCAGACTATGCAACCTGTCCCTTCTTTAGAACTAGTGACCCCTTGCATCGTGCACATCTCAAAACAGTTTGGGATTTTTTTGTGGAGCAAACTGTGTCCCTTTTACTTACACGTTTCACTTGCTGCAAACCTCATCGATGGCCTATTAAATAGAGCTAGGCAAGAACTGATATCCATGCCTATCGACACCTCTTATTATGCTGACGTTTACCTGCGCTATTCCAGAGATTTTTTAGGAACTCTCTCTGGCTATTCTGTATTGTGCCTCCCTAATCAACATCCACCCACCGCTACTGGGCTGGCATAGGCTACTTTTGATAAGAATTATAGGCATCCGGTTAAATCTGCCAGGATGGATAGCCCATCTGAGTGTTTTTGGGTGTGTTATTATTTTTGAGAATAGCTGTGTAAATCAAAGGGAAATAATGAGTACGTCTATTCTAAGATAAAGTCCACGAAAATAGACTTAATATGGCCGTTAAACACTGCAGGAACGTTAAGAACGAACGTTATTTTTCGTTCCGAACCGGTTCAGGAACGATATTTTTGTGGGGGAACGATTGCAGGAACGAAAACGTTAAACTGAAACTTGCCTGAACCGTTCGGAACGGAACGTTTGAAAAATAATTTCGTTTTCAAGCCCTGGTGTGTATATGCATCTATCCATGCGCTCTTGCGACCGTCTTTATCGACGGTGGCCACCATAAAATGGTACCTCTCTCCTGGTGTCAGGTCTGTCAGCCTCAGGCCACCACCCCCAACGGTAAGGGTGCGCTCCTTCTGAGCTCCTTTCCATTGCACCTTGAACCTAAATGAACCAGGAGCTCCCTTTGGAACAGGCCACTTTAATGACAAGGTGTCCTGTTGCACTGAATCAAACTCGATCGGTCCCGGTGGAGGAACACCTTGACATACAGGAGAAGGTTTCATCAGGGAAAAGACTTTATACGCTATGGTTTTTAGTCTACACACCATTGTAAAATAGGGCACTTAACAAGTAATGTCAGACCCAGTCATACTTATAAAGCTTTTGATCCATTTTTTGTAAATTAACTTATGACATTCATAATAGATGAAAGGGATCTTTTCAGGGGATCTAGGAAGTGTTTTTTTTGTCATGGTGCTGTGACTTTCACTCCTTACCAGATACCTGTGCAATAGCAGTCACATAATCATACCTACAAATACAAATTTGTACAATATTACACTCCCTGCACTCTTCCACTCTTCCAATTCCCTTATAGAGAACTTAACTATCTTAGATGGATGGTAGGTCTATTGCTATTTTGATGATTCTGAATTGAAATCACCAAAATGCAGTCCAAACCCCGCTACTAGGTCCATTGATAAAAATCCACAGCGTAACACAGAGTAACACAGCGGTGGATGACAGGGGAATGGGCGGGCCCCGGGGTTGTTAACTTTGACAGATGATTTCCAAAACGGCAATGACCGAATTGTATTACTAAAGGCCCTGCGTTATATCACAGTAGTGTAGTACTATGGTAATTAACCTTTCAATGACTATTACAGCGTGCCTAAGATGGTACGGCATGCATTAAAGGGCTACTAAACCCAAGAAAACTGCACTCCTGGAAGAGTATTTCCCCTCTACAGTATTTCCCCGCTACAGTATTGGGGTACTGTATCTTAGGAGATTCAGCTTTGGCTTCATTGTTCAGGCCAATAATATTGCAGTTTATAAAAAAATATGTTTACTGTTGACACAAATTAAAAAAAAACATGCAATACCTCTGTTTTCAGAACGTTTTGATAGATTCCTGTTTGGGATCTGTAGGGACAAACCAATCATTATTATTTATGTTAGGTATATCACATTAGTGTCTTCATTTTCACCAGGAACACTCTTCACCAGAGTCTCTGAAGTCTGATGACAAGACTGAACAGCAGACTTAATCTTTTTTTACCTCCTGAATGTCCTCATGACCCATGTGACTGGGTAATTGGTTATCAACGTTCTCTAGTCGATGTGTGGGCATTTCTTTGTAGTGCTTCTCCACGTGCTTAGCACAGAGGGAATCCCTACAGGTTACACATTTCTTCTCCGCAGCTTTTGGGCAAGCATCACACAATGGCACACTACGGGTAGATGACCAACTGTAAACAAAAATCACAAACCTACATGAATGTTTCGGTAACACTTTATTTTAATGTTACATCTATAAGCACTAACACATACAACGTTAATGCCTGTATAAGTAACTTGTGAGGCATGTAAGCAAAATTAAACATTTGTTAGGCACATATTTGCAAATGTATTAGGGATTTATATTACCAATATAACCTTTGTAAGGACCAGTAAGCCTAGATTTCTATTTAGGCTATTAGTAAGTAGTAAGTGCCAGAATGAACTCAAACCATTTTTCTAGCAAAATTAATCACTTAGGCCTACCATTACCAAAACTGTATGTTATCCATCTAAATAGTTTGTACATAATAAGAATGAACTTAGAAGGAAAAGGATACAATTGATAATGTGGTGGCATGTGCTAACACGCATATACAGACAAGTTGCCCTTGGGATCCAGCGTTTATTCCAGCCTGGGTGATCTACCAACCCAAATCTTTTTCTGTCTTAACTTTTTTTTCGCCATCTTTAAGGGAAACTAACGGGGTTCAAAATTAACATTTTGATAATGCTTTCTTTGACAACATACCTGTATGCTGATGAATATCCTGTGTCACAGCTGGTCACACTTCTAGGGAGAAAATACAGGAAAGACGTGTGAAGAACTAAATATTGTTGTAGTGAACGTCACTCAAAATGGAACCACAACGTAGGCCATACACACAGTGGCAAGTAATCGTGATTACCAAGCGATACCGCACCCTTTCTGGAAAGGAACTCTTACATCTCCCGTTGAGTTAAATAATAGCCTATGGCTTTACCCAACCGCTCTCTTAGTCTGGTGATGTCCTGATGTCCCATTTTGTTCCAAGCTAGCAATTATCAAAACCATTATAAAGACTTAGTAAAAAATGTACTATTGTTTATTATTGTAAGTTTTATTAATGCTTTATATTAAATGTCTACAAAATAATGTGTTCAAGATTTTATAAACCTTTTAACATAGTATTTTCATTCATTTCCGAGACAATTAATTGCAAATGTTTGATAAAAACGTACCTATCTTGTCGCAGCCGGTCTATTCGCCCAGTAAGACTTGGTTATTACAATTTTGGTGACAATAAGGTTATAACAGCTCTGTGCAAAGTGGTGAAATGCCTTTTGAACATCAGGAAGAAAAAGCATGCCTTCATGTGGTACTTACCTTTGGTCATCTGCCAGGTCAGGATTTAACTTTTTTGAGTCATCACTCTTCAATGATATGATGGCACAGCTTGGTTCTGATGAACCTTTTGATGCCGTATTGGACGAGCAAGTGGAGTCTGGTCCCTTTATGGGAGGTCCATGAGAGGCACAGCCCACAGGGTTATAACAGTGGGATCTGTACACAAGCACAAGATATGAATACATTACTTTAACCTCTGTCTCAGATAGAGGAAACCAAACTTCAGAGATGCACTAAGTTGTGTTTGAGGCAAAGTAGAGCAATTAATTAGCTGACTGACTGGTTGGAACAACCAATGTATTTGGAAGGACTACATTTTAATTAAGATTGTAGCCTAGGCCTATATACAGTCCCAGGAAAAAGTTTGTACACCCTTTGAAATTTCTTACCTTTCTGTCAAAATTGGTCATAAAACATGGTCTGATCTTCCCGGAAATCGCAAGAAGGAACAACCAGAGTCTGCTTTAACTAATTCAACCCAAACATTTACAAGTTTTCATATTTTCATTGGCCATAAGATGTAAACATTCACAGGACAGCAAGGCATAAGTAAGTACACCCTTGCATTCAATAGGTTTTAACCCTAAGTTAGTCGCAATAACCTCAACCAGATGTTTCCTGTAGTTGCAGATCAGATTAACAAAACAATCTGGATGTATCTGGTCTCCCTCTTCTTTAGAAAACTGCCTCTCGTCAGCAAGGTTTGTGGGATGTCTGGAGTGCATAGCTTTCTTGACTTCATGCCATATAATCTCAATTGTTTTTGTCAGGGTTTTGACTGGGCTATTCCAGAATGTGTATTTCATTATTATGAAGCCATTCTAAAGTCGATTTGCTTCTAAAGTATGGGTTGTTGTCACATTTCAGCACCCATCCTCTTGTGTGCTTCAACTGTGTGACAGACTACCTCACTTTTTTTCTGTACAATATCTCGATAAACTTCTGAGTTCATTGTTCCACTGATGATAGCAAACTGAAAAGGGCCTGAGGCAGCAAGGTAGTCACATATAATGATGCTCCCACCACCATACTCAAAGGTGGAGATGATGTTTTGGTGAAGGTGTGGTTCTCCAGTTCTCCTCCAAACATGACATTGTGTGTTCCCCTGAACAATTCAACTTTGGTTTCAACGTTGGTCTACAGAATATTTTGCAGTAATTCTATGAAGCATACAAATGCTTTTTCGCAAACCTCAAAGGTGCAGCAATATTTTTTTTGGACAGAAACCCCATTAATTTTAGATTGGCAGAATGAATCCCATTTTTAGCTATTCTTTGTTACATCTCCTCTTCTGAGTATGGTGGCTGGAGCACCATTATATGCGGCTACCTTGCTAACTCTGGCCCTTGTCAGTTTGCTATTATCAATGGAACAATGAACTCAGAAGTTTATTGTGATATTTTACTGAAAAAAACGTGAGGAAGTCTGTCACACAGTTGAAGCACACAAGAGTATGGGTCCTGAAATGTGACAACAACCCATACTTCAGAAGCAAATCTACTTTAGAATGGCTTCATAATAATGAAATACACATTCTGAAATAGCCCAGTCAAAGCCCTGACAAAAAAACTTTTTATATTATATGGCATGAAGTCAAGAAAGCTATGCACTCCAGACATCTCACAAACCTTGCTGACGAGAGGCAGTTCTCTAAAGAAGAGGGAGGCAAGATACAAACATTTTGTTAATCTGATCTGCAACTACAGGACAAATCTGGTTGATGATATTGCAACTAACTGAGGGTTAAAACCTACTTAATGCAAGGGTGTACTTACTTATGCCCTGCTCTCCTGTGAATGTTATGGCCTTATGACCAATACAAATATGATAACATGTAAATGTTTGGGTGGAATTAATTAAAGCAGACTCTGATTGTTCCTTCTTGAGATTTCCGGGAAGATCAGACCATGTTTTATGATCAATTTTGACAGAAATGTAAGAAATTTCAAAGGGTGTACAAACTTTTTCCTGGGACTGTACCTGTAGGCTATTGCAGGAGTGGATGGCGGTGGAGTGCTCAAAGAGAAATTAACTTTTTTTCAAAGAGCGCTTTTTTATTTTTTCTTCTTTTATAAAATATTTACAGTGTCTAAAATAAAGTTGGAAAAAAAATACAGAACATAAACTAAGCAAAACAAAGATCAAAATGCAAAGATTAAGTGCACACTCTAACAAATGATAATGAAAGCAAACAGTGAAGTGTGGAATGCTAAAACCAGGTCAACCAAGTGCCTTAGTCAGATAATTCATTCTCATTTTTTGAACCAGGTAAACCAAGATGGAAAACTGTATGAAGTGCTGCTCACTGCAGTAAGTCAGCAGGTGTTTTAATGGTCAAGCTTTGTTCTTTCACACTAGCAGATAGATGCCTATGTGTCTGCGTGACTGACTGGGTGTGTGAGCATGGCCGTAGTTACATTTGAGGCTAGCAAGGTCCGGACCTCGCCTATCGTGAGAGGTTTTTTTTATTATTATTGTTCTGCCCCCAGTTTAAAAAAACTGATGAAAAGAGAAGCTAAGTTGAATGTTTGTTGGTATAATTTGCTGGTATGTCGGGGTGCTTAATGCAGAGTTTCATGCTCTTATTTTGACGTGGGGTCCTGGTTGCGTGTGCCCGTTTCTATGGCAGCAGCTGTAAACTCTTTGGAATGAATGGAAATGTTGTGAAGAAACAACACGTAACTTAATGAATGCCGAAGATAATACCGGTAACTTCATTACACGGTGTACCGGAGTACTAATGTCCTCTCTAAGGCAGCAATGTCTTTTCACACGTTGTTTTCGACCAAATAAATACTACATTTTGGAAGAAAGACGAGTTTAGCTGCCTGTCAAGTCTGTGTACGCTCCACTGCTAACACTCAGATCAGGACAGAACAGTGAAAAGACAACTAGCAAGGAGCAAGGGATAATATTAGAACTCCAGCATGCCGTCGTCACGCCCCTCGTCTCCACCTCCATCGGTCCACTCAAGAGCCAGCTCGAGGCGCTCGTCCTCTTCAAGAGTTTCTGTCATGGAGGCTGCCAAAGCTAGAGCCACAGCCGAGGCAGCGCTCACCAAGGCATCTTACGCCAAGCGACAGGTTGAATTGAAAAAGGAGAGAGCCAAGCTGGATCTACAAAGGGCAGCATTAGAAGCAGATTTGGAGGCATTGGAGTATGAAAGGGATGCAGAGGCAGCGCGGGTCGAAGCTGAGGTGTGGGAAGCAGCTGTTGCCATAGAGAATGAAGATGTACAGAGCCTAACTGGTATGGTTACTCGACAAGCGATCCAGCAGCGCACTGAAGAGTATGTGGAACACCAGTCACAGGTCAGCGTACAGTCTTCTGCCTTACCACATCACCATGAAACGCAACACACGTCGAACAGTCCTCCATGTCAGTCAGTACCTGGAGCTGTAGAGGTAAACCCCCCAGTCAGAGTCTTCACACCACCAGCACAGGAGCCAACTTTCTTCAGCATACAGTGTCCAGCCTCACCTCATCACCACGAAACCCGGTACCTGGTGAACAGTCCTCCATTTCAGCCAGTGCCTGGAGCTGTAGAGGTGAAGCCCCCACTCAGAGACTTCAGACCACCATTACACGAGTCACAGTTCACCAGCATACAATCTCCAGCCTCAGCACGTCACCACGAAATCCAGTACCTGGTGAACAGTTCTCCATTTCAGCCAGTACCTGGAGCTGTGGTAAACCCCCCACTCAGAGTATTCACACCACCAGCACACGAGCCACAGTTCATCAGCTTACAGTCTCCAGCCTCACCGCATTACCATGAAACCCAGTACCTGATGAACAGCCCTCCATTTCAGCAAGCACCTGAAGCTGTGGAGAAAAAACCCCTAGTTAGAGAATTCAGACGACCGACACATCAACTACAGATCAGCGCACAGCCCCCTGTTTTTCCAGATCACCCCGAAACACAGTACACAGTGATCAGCCCTTCATTTCAGCCAGCACCTGAAGCTGTAGAGGTAAAGCCGCCACACAGTCACACTGCCATCGCCACACACAATCAGCATCCTCCTGTTCACCATGACTCTCCACCCATGATCGACTTTGCCAAGTTCCTGGCGCGCAGAGAGTTAGTGACCACGGGCCTTACTAAATTTGACGACTCAGCAGAGAATTTCAGAGCATGGCAGTCATCTTTCTTCAATGCAACACAGGGCTTGGGGCTTACATACAGTGAAGAGTTAGACCTCCTTGCGAAGTGGCTGGGCAAAGAGTCATCGGAACATGTGAAGAGGATTCGTGCTGTTCATGTCACTAACCCCAGAGCTGCCCTCTGTTTGTCCTGGCAGAGACTGCAAGAATGCTATGGTACACCAGAAATGATGGAGAATGCACTGTTCGAAAGGCTAGACAACTTTCCCCGACTGTCAGTCAGAGACAATGTGAAGCTGAGAGAGCTTAGTGACCTTCTTATGGAGCTGCTAGCAGCTAAGAATGACGGCTACCTTCCCGGGCTGGCTTACCTCGACACGCCTCGTGGGGTAAAACCCATTGTAGAGAAGCTGCCTCCTAGCTTGCAGGAAAAGTGGCTCACCACAGGCTCCCGCTTCAAAGAGCAGCACAGAGGATCCTTTCCTCCCTTCTCATTCTTCGTCGGCTTCATGGAACGCGAGGCAAAGGCCCGCAATGACCCAAATTTCACTGTGTCGAACAACAGCAGAGGCGAGAAGACGTACATATCTGTGCAGAAGACGGACATGTCCGCCACCGGTGAGACAGACATCACAGGCGCTACAGACACTGACCCAGCTCAATACTGCCCTGTGCACAAGAAAAGCCATTCAGTAGAAAATTGTAGGTCATTCAGGATGAAAACACTGCATGAACGGAAGGACATTCTAAAAGAGCACAAGCGCTGTTACAGATGCTGTGCCCCCAACCACCTTGCCAAGGACTGCCAAGCAGCACTGAAATGTGGTGAGTGTGAGAGTGACAGACACTGCTCAGCCATGCATCCCGAGACCTCTCAGACACCACCTCCGTCTTCAGCCCCACCTGGTGCAGAAGCACGGCCAACCAGCCCCCCCCTGGAAGTGACAACCTTCCGAACTCACATTCTCCAGGATGGATGTCCATCCCACCTCATTCCTTGCCACGACACCATCTGCTGTAAAGAGAGACTGAGCCACGGCGGGGAGCACAGGTATGGACACTGTGCTCACACATCACAGCCTCCCAGAGCAGCCTCGACACCAGCCTCCCAGAGCAGCCTCGACACCAGCCTCCCAGAGCAGCCTCGACACCAGCCTCCCAGACACCAGCCTCCCAGAGTAGCCTCGACACCAGCCTCCCAGACACCAGCTTTGACACCAGCCAACCAGACACCAGCCTCCCAGACACCAGCCTCCCAGACACCAGCCTCCCAGACACCAGCCTCCCAGGGCAACCTCCCAGACACCAGCCTCGACACCAGCCTCCCAGACACCAGCCTCCCAGGGCAACCTCCCAGACACCAGCCTCGACACCAGCCTCCCAGACACCAGCCTCCCAGACACCAGCCTCCCAGGGCAGCCACCCAGACACCAGCCTCGACACCAGCCTCCCAGACACCAGCCTCCCAGGGCAGCCACCCAGACACCAGCCTCGACACCAGCCTCCCAGACACCAGTCTCCCAGGGCAACCTCCCAGACACCAAACACCCAGACACCAGCCTCCCAGACACACCAGCCTCCCAGACACTCAGATACCAGCCTCCCAGACACCAAACACCCAGACACCAGCCTCCCAGACACCCAGACACCAGCCTCCCAGACACCAGCCTCCCAGACACCAACCTCCTAGAGCCAGCCTCCTAGACACCAACCCCCCAGACACCATCTTCCTAGAGTCAGCCTCCCAGATCTACAGGTAACCTGGTGGCCACCTCACCAGGCCATTTTTGTATATGCTACCTGCCTTGGTAGTCAGTAGAGTCACCGGTGGCCATGTCCTCCTACAGTGCTACCATAATAACGCAGCGGCTCAGTAGAGTCACCGGTGGCCTTGTCCTACCACAGTGCTGCCATAATAACGCAGCGGCAGCAGCAGCAGCAGCAGCAGACTTTTCTCAGTCCATCGCTGCCATGCCTTACTACCTGGCCCTCCCAGGCACCTTTCACCACCCGCTCTTCACGCCCACCCACTCCAATACAGCCAGAACAGCGGCTTGCAGCAGAAAAGTGGTGGACGACATCTCAAGGCACGTGGAAGATTTACCTGCTGCCCATTTCTGACACCACCTTCTCCTAGAGCCCCCATACTCAAATAGCGGCTCGCGAGCCATTTGTGGCTCGCGGGGCATCTATTTTTGGCTCTCGAATAATTGTGAAAATTTAAATAAAAAAAAAAAAAAAAAAAAAATGTGTTGATCCGATCGCGCTGTCGGCTCTTATTTTGAAATCGCGCCACAGACGCAATGAAGAAGCGTGCCGTGCCCCGCCCCCTCAGGCAGTCTCTCCCTCTTTGTGTCAGTCACTGCAGGCTCCGGACAGAACAGAAGCACCTACGACGCTGGCATTAGAGGTTGTGAGGTAGACTACAAGGGAAGGACTGTATCAGAGCCTGTAAATAAATTATTCACAAAGTTCTCTATGCATCGTTTTTGAAAGTAATGGTCCATATTTGATTGCAAACAGTGTGTTAGGACTTCGAATTGGTTTAGCAGTAGCTGTAGCTAGTTGCTAACACAAATGAAGGCAAACTGTGTTTGAGCTCTGCTGGCAGCTAACTATTGGTAGCCTATTAAAAACGAATTGCTTAATAAACTTTTCACACTTTTAAACAGTCCCCAAATAGTTCGTTTGGAATGCAAAGACCCTCATAAGACTGCAAACAAAGTTATGAGCAACTTGACAATTTATTATTGGCTTTTGCATTTAATCAACATGGCATCAAATGTGCCATTTTCTTGTTGACAAAACCTGGTGTTCTCCTATCTATGTGTCCTCTTTGTTGGGTCCATTATTGCTTCTGATTCTCATTATGCATGTGAGAGCTGCATAAACAAAGTCATAATAAGCAACATGTGTTTGAAAAGTCTTCAGGCTTATTGGTTTTCTCACTAAGAAATAAATCTTTATGAACGTAGTCTGCAAATATAGGCTAACAGATAATCTTATGTCATTTAAAAAAAATACTGAATGGTGGGTGGCAATGAGAGCAAGGCAGGCACCTCACCCCACAATGCAGGCCCTTTATGAGAGAAATGTTCTCCCATCCTGTCACTAGAAACTAAATATCTGCTGTGGGTGTGAGTGCGTGTGTATTGTGCTTACAAAGGACTATTTTATTTATTTATGTATTTATTTATTTATTTATTTATTTATTTTTTTGGGGAGGGGGGTCGTGTCGGCCCGGCCCGGCCCTTTATTGGGAGGAATTTTGAAAAACTGGCTCTCGGGGACTTTTAATTGAGTACCCCTGCTCTAGAGTGACTGGTTTAAAAAAAAAAAAAAAAAAAAAAAAAAAAAAAACTCCCTAGTGTAAAAGCTAAGTTTAGTATTGGCATCAGTAATGCCAGACGGGGAGTGTTCTGCCCCCAGTTTAAAAAAAACTGATGAAAAGAGAAGCTAAGTTGAATGTTTGTTGGTATAATTTGCTGGTATGTCGGGGTGCAGAGTTTCATGCTCTTATTTTGACGTGGGGTCCTGGTTGCGTGTGCCCGTTTCTATGGCAGCAGCTGTAAACTCTTTGGAATGAATGGAAATGTTGTGAAGAAACAACACGTAACTTAATGAATGCCGAAGTAAACTTATTATTTTAACGGCAAATATGACCAACTGAAACACACAAAAACATCTATAAACCTTTGTGAAGCGTCCTTTGCAAACTGTGGTTAACATCCATGTGCTATGTGTTCTAGTTTTGCCTTTGTGATCTGTTTTTGAGAGTAAACAAGATTGATTAATATCGCAAGTGGTGCGACTCGTGGGAGAGAACGCAACTCAGCCGACATCGCAAGTGTTTGGTCGCGTTCGTGACAGAGCATTGCGCAACGCAAAATTACCATGCTTTCTGGTTGGAAAAATGCATTGAAATGGCAAAGTGTGCGTGTGCAGCCTGAGCAGTAATGTGCCGCCACGAACGCGCCCATTAAGCACGCGCTTGGTGAGATCTCCGCTATCAGAAAGCCCGCGCTTGCGAGATCTCCGCTAACAGAAAGCCAACCATTGTATAGCCTACATAAAGCTCATGCGTAACAAGTAGGCTATGGTGTCTTAAAAAGCCATTTGAGTCATTATTTTAAGAAGGCCGGCTGCTGCATCAGCTGCTGCATAAAGGTAAAAGCAGGATATCCGTGAAATAGCCTGGGAGTACCCATGCTGCCTTGCACATTCTTTTCGAATTGCACTTGTGATTGAGTATGGCGTTTGCCGCCAGACAATCCGTGAAAGGTAATTGATTGTAAATTGGAAAGCATGTGATAAACACTGACAGAGGAGGTCACCGGAACATCTTCAGGTGTGGATATTTTCCTGTTAATTTGGACAAGTGCCAAGACTATCGACGTTGCCACGTCTTCGTCAGAGTCAATCGCAGTAAAATATCCACACCTGAAGAGGCTCCAGATGGCTCAGGAGCGTGGAGGATAGGCTACTTTTTCTCTTTGACTGACTTTTGTCCTCTGCGCTTGTGAAGAACTATAACAACTAAATAAAAACAAAACGTTTGATGCGACTCTAGGAAGAAAAAAGTTTACTCCAAAATAGGTGGTTTGCACTACAGAGATAGCTATCCCTGTATCTTTGGAGGAAAACAGCTGTAATGGCGAATGATATCGAACGCCAGTGAGGATGGTGGCAAGTTTGTCCCGACGCGCAGTCCAGTAGTAAAAGCACTCACAGACAAGGAAATAAAGTTTTTGGATTTAATTCCTCAATCCGGTTTTCTTTTTCCAGGTAGAACAAAGGTAACAATCTGAACATAAAGGTAAGTATTTACAGAGGTTTTGCTAGCTTACTGTTCTTCTAAGTTTCTGAGCAACTTGCCATCTGAGGATGTAGCTTATTGTGCAACTTCAGGGTCAAGCTTTAGTTTCCTTACAAAGGGCTTTACTGACTGGGAGGATGCTGTTTATAATAAAAGAGGCATGATACCAAAGCATAGCCATTCAAAGGGAATAGGCTGAGTTGGCTGAAAACTACAACATATTTACTATTTCACATTAGGCCTATACATTCATAGAGGAGGGCCCTATATATAGGCCTGTGTAGCCTATATTTATTTATTTTATGAATTCATATTTAATTTATATTTTATATTAATAATAAAATTTCGGCGCATCATGGACCTCGCCTACTTCACATGGCTGGCTACATGTGAGTAGGCCTATGTGTAAGATTGGTGTAAGCATCACGGCTCACTCCGTGACAATATGTGTATGTAGGCCAATAAAAAGATATCCTCATTAAATTGTCTGTGTGAAATCACAAAGGAATATCTGACTGCAGTTGTTTTCTGGTCATGTTTTACTTTTAACCTTTCAGAATGCTAGCTTTTAGGATCGCATATGGAAAATGAATGTAATGACCTCACCCTGCTGGTGTTTGCCGATCTTCTCCAATGACGTACAGGTGGCGGCTGTACCTGTTTCAGATGTTTAAAAACTATAAAATGTTGTATGGACGCATTTTGATATCAGAAAAGAATAACAGAAGCACAGTATTTCTTCCATTTTTAAAGTTATTTTTTTATGGCTTTTTGTGTCTTCATTGGCGAGAGGGCAGTGAGAGAAGGAAACAAGCAGGGAACGCGATAGGGAAGGATAAGGTTCAAGATCCAAGCCAGATGTGAACTCAGGTTGCCAGTGTAGCAGTGCAGTGCCCTACCATTGGAGTCACAGCAGGGCCAGAAGCAGTGTTCATTTTGTCAGCTTTTTAAAATTTAGTCTTATAGTCTTAGTCACAATGACGAAAATCAATTTTAGTCTTAGTCATATTTTAGTCATTGCCTTCCCAATTTAGTCTTAGTCTAAATGACGGAAACAATTTTAGTCAATTTTTAGTCATTATAGTTTAACACTGTACATAATAGAACTTCTTCACACACTGCTTCTCTTTTTAGCATATATCATTGACTGTACAGAATAAACCTTCTCCGCACACTGCTTCTCTTTTTAACATGTCACACTGTACAGAATAAAACTTCTTCACACACTGGTTCTCTTTTTCTCTATTTTATTTAACACCAGTGTTAATTTCGTCATCTTTTTAAAATTTAGTCTTAGTCTTCTTAGTCACAATGATGGAAATCTATTTTAGTCTTAGTCATATTTTAGTCATTGCCCTCCCAATTCCCAATTCCCATTGCCTTCCCAGAAGCACAATATTTCTGATGCCTAAACCTTTCAACAGCCGTGGTTAGGACAGTGAGTGTGGTGAGATCACAAGTTGCAGCTTGACTAAAGTGGTCTTGACAGAACTGCATTTTTAGTTTGTGGAGTATGGCGTGCTCTTATCCAGATAGTTTGTTGGCTTCTTGGGTTTGGGTGCTCTTTAGTCCAAGGTATAGTAGTTCCAGGATCAAAAAATGAGAATAAATTCTCTGACTAAGGCACTCCAAATTAAAATGTCTTTATTAATATGACAGGTCCTACATGGACATATTAAAACATTTAATATGTCCATGTAGGACCTGTCATATTAATAAAGACATTTTAATTTGGAGTGCCTTAGTCAGAGAACTGCTTTTTTGTCAGGTCCATTAAAGTTACAAAACCCAACACATGAAATTCTGAATGCAATTTCTTTATTGGGAAATTTTGAATTTTATTTAGATTCTGTTCAGAGGAGTCCCCTGGTTTTCCATGAGTAGCCTACCATGACAAGCAGATCAGAGAGACAGCAGGAGCATTGGGAATGCTCAACAAATTTACAATTAGAAGAGCAAACAATAACCACATGGACAGAGCAGCAACGTGACAAAGAGTAGCCTATGCCATGCTACACGACAGGGTGAAACTGGGGAGGTGGTGGGTTGTGATGAAGCGAGTAGCCAGAGTTGGGAACAAAAAGAGAACATTTGAAAAGGCGTGCAACTGACCAATCAGATGTGAGATTGCGAAGTTGCGAATCAGAAGTGAGTTGATTAGCAGCTGATCCAGAGCAACTGAAGTCAGGGTCGGTTGTGTAACAGACAATTAAGTTTTATTTAACCTAATCTATCTAATCTAATCTAATCTAATCTGAAGTGATTCAGAAGTAGCAAGCACTGAACTATCATGGGCAGGCCAGAACTAACGCTGACATTTTTTGTGTGTGACTTGTGATACTTACGTTTGGTCTTCTGACAGGCTAATTGAAGGCCTTTCACTATTCCTTGACAATCTTCGAGGGAACGTAATAAGTAAGGGTTAACGTTCGGCGAGAAGGTCGCTACCGTGGAATAGCAGCACGACAGAGAGAATCTTTAGACCCCGACGCGGAGCGGAGGGGTCTTGTTCTCTCTGAAGTGCTGCTATTCCACAAAGCGACCGACTCGCCGAAAGTTAACCCGCTTATTATATGGATATACTTAAATGATTCACACATGGCGGGGACATTTCTTTAGGCCTATTTAATGTTAAGATTGTTGCTGCGTAAAACAAAACAGTGCCGTTGTGGAACACCTAGGCAACAGGTAGCCAGGACAACAGGTGTTGTCTATCACAGCAGCTGATTAGAGTCTTGTTGAAAAGTCGCTTTAGCAGTGAAAAGTCTTGTTGCCATTGACAGCCGTCTGTTATAGACCAACCCGTCCGTTATCGAAAAATAACAGACGTGCGAACGTTGGGGAGCCCCGTTGAAATGAATGGAGCATTCGACCGATGACGTCACAACCATATAATAAAGCCTGGTAATGGAGCCCTCCTGGGCAAGCTAGAAAAGTCTGGTCCGCTTTTGGGAGGTCCATGACCGGCACAGGTCCCAGGGTTACAACTGAAGTGGAGCACAAGAAATGAAAAGCTCTGGCATATAATGTGAAATGCAAGCAACGATTCTCAGAACAATCTGCCCTTAAACCAACTCTGTTGCACCATGCAGAACATGCAGAACAACATAGGCTACACTACAGTATACCGGTATAGGCCTACATTATACACGGACGGATTATGAATCCATGAACCCCTATGCCAGACAAGAAGAATGTTTGTCTACTGTGTTTTAGAACCGTTCACAGTAAAAAAAATAATACCAGTGTTGATGTAACTCGAGTTAAAACGCGGGGAAAAACAGGAAAACGGTGCATGTTTGTGAGATATTTTCTGGAAGCATCTTGTTCAATAAAAAAAGTAAAAAATAAATTCAAAAAAAGAGTTGAAATGCATTCTCTTTCAGATAACATTTGGTCGCATTCAAAATTAGAGTTCATTTTCATTTTTGGTCATTGTAACATTTTCAAAGTTAATTGTTCTGAATAAAGTTCAATAAACCTAAAATGATAACATTCCTATGCTCATGACCAGGTGCTTATGGGGTCATAAGATGAACTTGAAGTTCATAAACCGAGTTGATGAATCACTCACTGCTGGACTTACAGTTATAGACTTACAGATTTACAGATTTACAACTCTTTATTTCAGTGAACAACACATTTCGCCCATGTTCGTCCTCCATGTTTTCCCATGCTAGTGAAGCATGAACAAAATGTGTTGTTAACAGAAATAAAACAAAATAAAATAAAATAAAATAAAATAAAATCTTCTGCCCGTTCTCTTCCATCTCGTGTCATCAGCAAGAAATGGAAAAGGGGTTTTCGCTACATAATTACATTGTTTTATTGACGATGATTTTATGATGGAAAACTTTGTAATGAGTCATATAAAAAATGTGAGTCAGGCAGGCAGGTCATAGGTAAGCAGTTAGGGCGTCAGAAAGGTTGCCTGTTCCTGACTACTGAACTCCCAGGTTGGTTGGGGGAGTAATTACCCAGTGCCCTCCCCCATCCTCCTCCATGACTGAGGTACCCTGAGCATGGTACCGTCCCGCCACACTGCATCCTTGAGGCGCTATTGGGGGCAGCCCCCTTGTATGGGTGAGACATAAATGCAATTTTGTTGTGTGCATTTGTGTGCTGTGGAGAGCTGCAGCACAATGACAGTGGGAGTTGGAGTTTCCCAGGTGGACTTTCACTTTCATAAGATTTTATAAACCTTACTTTTACGTTACAAAACATACTATAGCCTATTGTATTATGCTATCAAAAGGGGTGTAAGAATTGCTTGCAGTGCAAGTCCACCTGTGCATTTTGATTCATCAACTCTGTTTCATTCTACTCAACATGGTACAACTGCTACTAATGTACACTTCTAAGGTAGGCTACGCTGTGATGGTATGGGTACAAAACTACTTACAACTCCAATAACAAGACGCCTTTTTTCCCTGATAAAAGGGTGCAAATATCCTTTATGATAGCATATTATACCTTTGAAGGTATTACTATGTAAGCTATACAATTAGGCCAGGGGTGGGGANCCTCTGTCTCGAGGGCCATTTGTGGCCCTTGAGGTCGTTTTATCCGGCCCCCGTTATATTTTAATGTTATGCAGCTTCACATAAAATAAGCTTATGACATATTTTGTAAAATAATGTTAGAAACTAGATTGCATTCTCACAGAAAATGCTGGAAGCGGGCTTGCCTTTTGGGGCAGAGATGAAACAAAGTACTATTGAGAAAACAAAGCTAAAAGAAATCTTGGAAAAACTCCATCCACCCAGTCAGAAGTTATGGGCCAAACAATTCAGCCATCTTGGATTCAGCCATCTTGAAAGTGTTGTAGCTCTAAGTTTTGCGGATATACTAAATGACATACATGGTATTTTAAGTTGGCTAAGGAACACTGCATATGATATAATTTTGAAAATCAACATGGCTTCGAGCGGGATTCGAACTCACAACCTCCATATCTGTAATCCAGCCTCTTTGCCATTGATATTAAATGACATACAATACATGATATTTGAAGTTGGCTAAGGAACACTGCATATGATATAATTTTGAAAATCAACATGGCTTCGACTGGGGTTCGAACCCCCAACCTCCATATCTGTAATTCAGCACATTTGCCATGCATACTAATCTTGCCCCTCCTTATCTATCTAATCTTATTCATATTGCTATTCCCTCCCGCCCCCTCCGTTCCTCTTCCTCCATTCTCCTCTCTGTCCCTTCTGCCCGTCTCAGCACCATGGGGAACAGAGCTTTCAGTTGCTCTGCACCTCAGCTGTGGAATGCGCTTCCCCCTGACATCCGCAACATTGAGTCTTTACCCCTGTTCAAATCAAGACTTAAAACTCATCTATTTCAATTAGCCTATTCTTTATGATTCTTTAACTGTATTTTGTTTTATTTTTTATTTTTTTTATTTTTTTTCATTTATTTTCTATATATTTATTTTTTGTTTACAATCTGTTTATCTGTCTTGTTTTATTTTGCCTCTCTCTGTACAGTGTCCTTGAGTTTTTTGAAAGGCGCTTTTAAATAAAATGAATTATTATTATTATTATTTTAAGTTGGCCAAGGAACACTGCATATGAGATAATTTTGAAAATCAACATGGCTTCGACTGGGGTTCGAACCCCCAACCTCCATATCCCTAATTCAGCACATTTGCCATTCATACTAAATGACATACATGGCATTTTAAGTTGGCCAAGGAACACTGCATATGATATAATTTTGAAAATTAACATGGCTTCGACTGGGGTTCGAACCCCCAACCTCCATATCTGTAATTCAGCACATTTGCCATTCATACTAAATGACATACATGGCATTTTAAGTTGGCCAAAATGTAGTGGGCGAGACCGTTACAGGAAGTAGTTCGACTACGCCACCCCCGGGGGTGGAGCCCCCGGAGGAAATGGATTAGGGGTAGTTACAGATACCCCGGACCAACACTCAATGTACCCGCACAATAGATTACCAGGCAAACACAGGTTCGTGCACAATGGAGGCAGAGACAGTGGTGACAATTAATAATTCAAATCTTTATTATTCTTTTCATTATAAAAATATATTTGTCACTCTGTGTATAAAAATAATATGCACTCACTTACAGGGGTGGGTGTTCTGCCACAACACCCGCAGATCAATAAACACTTTACCCCCTGCTTTCTTGTTCACAACCAGTTACAGTGTGGTGGGTGTTCTGCCACAACACACACAGATCCACAAACAGTGTAGTCACTAGGGGTAGCCGTAATGGCTCAAATGGATTGCACAGACACAGACACTGTAGCCCCTGGGGCTTATCTTAGACAGTTCAGGTTGGTACCAACTCAAAAGGGTTAATAAAAGAAAAGAAATTAAATAATTCACAGCAAACCAAATAAAGCAAAGAAAACAAAACACTGCATAAGCAAAACCATAAACAAAAGGATTAAGTCAAAAATCAGCACACAGGGTTAGAAGAGGGGCACAGCAAACAAAAGTAAAAGATGGGAAGTAGAGTTAGTCCAGCCCTGTTAGCCTTCTGGCCCAGGGACTAATAGTGGCCGTACCACACGCACACACACACACACACACACACACACACTGAACTAGAGCGCGCCAACGCACACGCACACACGAATGTCCAAAGTTCCCGAGGCCGGAGCAGCAGCCGAGATACGGGTTCCCGGCTTCCAGAGGCACCACACAACCGGGGCTAAAAGTCGCCGCTCGTGCACCTAAACGCGTGGTGTGTCTGACCACGGCCACACGGATACAACCTGCGAGGGAGGAGGAGAGCGTTAGCCAAGCTAGCAGGACACCCACTATCACACCTGAGATTCCGTTGTCCGGTAATTACCGGTCATTGGCCGGTAAACTTTTTGAATGTCCGATAAAAAAAATCTCACCGGTCAAAGTGTCCGTTTGAAATTTATAACAACGTATCCCGTCTATTTAAAATCTATTTTCTCTTCTTGGGCGCACACAGCTGCGTCCTCGACATGTAGATAAACCAATCATGGCTGAAAATAAGAAAAATGTGATTCCTGTCGACCAATCAGAATAGCCGAATTTCACCGTCAGATCTTCTTGACAGCTGACAGCTAGCTAGCGCTTCTCATGAAAAGAGTGATAAACAAACAGTGACCGTGTAATAATCCAGTAATGAAATAAGATGGCTGGCCTTGTTTTCAACACATCAGTTGGACTATTGCTGCCCCCAAATGGAAATACTTTCAGAAACAAGGTAGTGACACGCTCAACAACTCAGTTCAGGTAAGGCAAACTTTGTCTATTAGCAGCTCGCTAGCTATCTAGCCTGCCTGCTGCCATAATAATCGCAGATTCAGGTCCCGGCTCATTTGTGTTAGCTTTCTATTTCCCTTCGTCTCAGCCATTGTGTAAACATGTGTTTCACAAGTTCACTGTGACTTCCTCGAGATTGATCCCAATAAGCAGCTCTTAGCCAGTTTGTTCGTAGCAGTAGTAGTTTGTTAGTTTGCTGGTCGGGGTAGCTGTGAGAATACTGGCGTTCATTGCAAAAAAAAAAAACAGTTGGATAATGGTAGCTTGGATTCGGATGGGACAATGCCTGGACATAAGCGCATTTCATGGCTTTCGGTGCTGTTTTCTGCCGAGAGTGTGCGTGTGGTAGCCTAGGCGATCATCTCGAGAGAAAAATATCAAGGTTTGAATGAGAAGTTGTGTTGTGTAGGCTTGTGAATGGCTCCAGCAATAGCACGTCAAATGGGATGCTTCACAGAGCCGTCTGCTTGCTTGCGCTTCGGATGCTCGATCCCCCCGTTCCCCAGCTGATCTGACATTATATTTAAATTAACTCCCGTTTACTTGCATTGTTCACTTGTTCGCAGTGCGCTTACACGGTTTGGGGAAATACAATTATCGCTTTGTAATTGTTGTTTTCCCACTACCGGTTTGTTATTTAGGCTGGTTTGTTATGTAGGCTATGGAGAGAGAGAGAGAGAGAGAGAGAGAGAGAGAGAGAGAGAGAGAGAGAGAGAGAGAGAGGTGCGCGTCTGTGTGTATCATGAGCGCATTGAAGAGTTGGTGCCGAAAGCTATTGCCGTGGAGTGACAGTCTCAGCGTGCAGAGCTAATGAGTCTGTCTGAATTAGGGCATATAACAGAGTTGGTGGGGGTGTTTAGTTGTTCATGCACGGTCATGTGCAGGTCATGCAAGTGAAAGCTAGTTAGGAACGGTGAAATATTAATGTTATTAAAATGTCCGGAAGATGAAAACTCGGCCGGCCACTTTGTCCGGCAGATTTTTTTCCTAACGGAAACCCTGTATCACACGATTCTGCTGCCGAGAGGTTACCTTACCCGGAGATGAGGGTGCACCGATGCGCAATTCTCACAGTCGGAGTGCCAATACAGAGGTACACGGCCGAGGCGCCAGTAGCGACCACACGCTGAAACCATAATAATGGCCGTCGTTAGCAACCATGGTACGAAAACAAACAGTCAGGGCTGGGTAAAGGCACAAGCTAACCCACTATAATACATACCGGCGTGCAGGAGACGGGAAAAGCGCAAGGTAACCGTTGGTATTGTCCACCGAAGTCCTTGCCAGTGGAGAAGCAAGAGATCACTCTAGCCAAGTAAGAGACGCCAAGTTGGAATCACAACCTATAGAACAGCAGACGCGAAGTTAGCCACTAGCTGCTGGCTAGCACATAAACAGCGACAAGAAATGGTCCACATACTCACGAGGACAAGAAATGGTCCACATCTCCTAGATCTGAACTGGACACCGCACTCCTCTCGACGGCGAGGGGAGAAGCAACCACAGCATTCGCCGGTGGCGATGAAACGCGCAAAGGGGGACTTTGCAGGCTTACCGAATACTAGCCACTGGCAGTGTTTATGAAGAGACTTCCCATAAGCCTCTACGAGCGGCGTGGTGACGTGTGCCGCAGCGTCAGACTTTCCCTTAAAGGAGCAGCGCTCCACTACAATCTACCCCCCACATGTTGAATCGTCGGCCCGACGATGCAGGGACGCCTTCCCCCCCACTCCCAGATCCAAAATTCCATCAAAAGTTTGGAGTCGCCCCACCAGGCAGCCGATGGGGATTAGAGTGTTGTCCCGCGTTAGACCGGGAAGTCCGGCGTGGGGGCACCTCGCTGCTGCTAGTGCCACGACCGGGTAGCTGAGCGGCCGAACTGCTGGGGGAAGCCTGCGAAGTCCGACGCTGCCCTTCGTTTCCTCCTGAGGTGCCACCGTCAGTGATGTACCCGAACGCGTTCAATGAACGAAAGTTCATGAACGAGTTCATATTTTGAGCTAACGTGAACTGAACGGACAGTATTTTCTAGATGATGAACGAACTATGAACGCGTTCATCTGGGGCGTGAACTTGAACATTCATTAGTTCTTCATTCCGTTCATTCCGTAGTTACCAGATTTCATTAGCCTAATATTCCTGCAGAAACCGCTACTGAACACAATGTCAGAGAGTCTAATATTATGTCGTATGGTATGCATTCTCTCTGACAGCGTCAGACACCATTCTCTCCGACTGTCTTTAGTCTCTGCAAAGAGGCGGGACCAAGCAAACAGCAGGCATCGCTCTACTTAAAGTCAGAGCGGCCAGCAACCAGCCAGCAGTGTGCGAGTTTTCTGATTTCCGGTGACTTTTTAGATTAACGCCTCTAGCGACTGTCTTCTGGGCGAATAAGTGTGGAGTGCTCTCGCTTCACTATTTAAGTTAAAATGTGCTGCGCGCAGCACCAACAAGAGAAAGCTGCCTGCTGGCATGTTGCAGGATGGCAAATTTTGTACATGAGACAGAGAACAACAGTGCAGGAAAACGTTAGTCCACACACCCGATTTAAGTCCAGTCCATACAGTAACAGAAAAGAAGTGAAATCGCTCAGCACACACAGTGTCTAAACAACAAACACTCTAAAGGACTACGACTACTAGGCCTACTGATAAACCACTCTTAATGCAAAACTAAAATACAGTAGACTAATATCTAACAATCTCATTGTTAAAACTAGGCCTAATGTAGGCTTTAGGCCTACACTTTTTTCAACATGGGGGGTGAGCTGTGAACTGAACAATGAACTAGTAGAAAATTTACTTTCCCAACACTGCAGAAAACAAAGTTAAGGACTATAGGCCTACTCTCTATTACTACTAATAATAAACCGCTGCTCTAATGCACAACTAAAATACCGTTATATCCAGCAATGTCATTGTTAACACTAATTAACCCATTAAATAATGGCTATCTGTGAAGCATTTATATGGGCTTTTTCAATGAATTTTGATTTTGGGGGGCGGGGGGATGAACTGAAATGAACTAGTTCATTTATTTTGTGAACTATGAATGAACTAGTTCATTTTGAAAAAAATATGAACTATGAACGAACTAGTTCATTCTGAGAGCTGTGAACTTGAACTTGAACTAGTTCACGTACAAAATGAACTTTCCCAACACTGGCCACCCTGGGGTGCATGGGGCTCTGCTGGGCGAGGAACACCCAAGCCAGCATCGCCCACCTGCTCCCCAAGAAGGATATCTTCTTCGCTCGATAGCTCCCCTGAGTCGACAGGGGTAGGTTCGCCTGGTCGGCCCGACCCCGGGGGGGTGTCGGGGGCCAGGGGGCCCACCACTCCTTTCAGCATGCTGCGGTGAAGAGTGACAAATATATTTTTATACTGAAAAGAATAATAAAGATTTGAATTATTAATTGTCACCACTGTCTCTGCCTCCATTGTGCACGAACCTGTGTTTGCCTGGTAATCTATTGTTCGGGTACATTGTGTGTTGGTCCGGGGTATCTGTAACTACCCCTAATCCATTTCCTCCGGGGGCTCCACCCCCGGAGGTGGCGTAGTCGAACTACTTCCTGTAACAGTCTCGCCCACTACATTTTGGCCTATAGTCGGCAGAGATAGCTGGCATACAGAGACGTGTTTTTATTTTGCTTTAGTTTTGTTTATTAAGTCATTAAATTGAAGGGCACATAGGGGCAAAACAGCGGTGAGCAAGTGCGGGACTCGAAGCAGCGAGGGAAGAACCACCGTGTCCTGTCTCCCCCTGCGAGCTGCAAATTGGTGCCTGCCTCGGTGGACATGGAAGGAGAATGGCAAGAGTGGCAGGAATTGAAGGACATGGCAAGACGACAGGGGGAACAGATTAACCTCCTATCGCAGTGGGTGGATCTGATGCAGCGGCCCCAACCAGGATCGAGAAACTTGGGCGTGTGCTGGCGATGCCAGCAACCGGGTCACCTGGCAAGGAACTGTCACGGGCGGCGGGTCTCTGCTCCTTCACAGCCCCCTTCTGCAGACCAGTCAGGGAATAGGGGGCAGTCCTCCCCTTGGCGACCGACAGGAGGACTGACGTCTTCTGGGCTTGACGGCAGAGAGTTGCCGGAATCGAGGGACTGGCCCATGCAACCCTTTTGTGTCATGTTGCATTGTATGTGTGCATGTGTGTGTATGTGCATGCTGATCTTAGTACAGCTACTGAGTAAGCCTATCGGGACCATGTGAGCGGTAGGCCTACGTGGTTGTGTGTCTGTGACCGTGCGTCTGCCTACCCGCAGATGTGCGGACGTTTGTGCCTACCTGTGTGACTGTGCGTCTGCCTACCTGCAGATGTGCGTGTGTTTGAGTGTACCTATGTGACCGTGCGTCTGCCTACCTGCAGATGTGCGTGTGTTTGAGTGTACCTATGTGGCCATGCGTCTGCCTACCTGCAGAGATGTGTGCGTGCGTTTGTGTATAGCCTACAGGTGTGACTGTGTGTCTTGTCTGCCTGCCCGCCTGCCTGGGCGCCTGCCTTACCTGTGTATGCATGCCTATATGAGGGTGTACAAGTCCCTGTGAACTCTCCTGTGGTCACGTTCGGTTTCTACAGTCCAACGGAAAACTTTGGATGCATAAAATGAACGGCGATTTGGCGAGACGGCTGCTGGTTAGATATTGCTGTCAACGAAGCATTTCGCAAAATCTGTGCATTGCACAATACATTGCCTATCTCTACTGGAGTGGTTGCCTGCCTGGCTGGCGCAGACTCTGAATGTAGGCTATGTTGCATCTGCACTTTAAACAGGCGGGCCCAGACGGCTGTAGCCTGTTACGGTGCCTATTGGCGCTTGACAGGTGAAGTGAGTAAAGAAAGGAAAAGGATATGAGTAGCCATCTGTGGTCTTATATCATGGAAATTCCATGAAAATTATATTGTGAAATTTGTTCTTTGTAAAAAGCCTCAGATTTTCCAACAAATTAAAAACTGCATTTTGAGAAAAGTTTCAAATGTGAAACAAAATTAAGTCTTCAAAAAACTTTTTTCCCCAAAACATGAGCCTGAAAATGGGGGGTCGTCTTATAATCAGGATCGTCTTATATTCGGGCTAATACGGTAATTGTGACAATGTATAGCTACCTAATGGTGGACAACTGCTAACCATCTATGTAAATGTTTGACTCCTCAGAGGGTACCATCGAGGGTCATAGGTACTGTTTGCCGCTGTTTTGCCCAGAGTGATTTTAGCATTCTGTTTGTTGTTTTTGTTTTATTTTGTCCGCCCGCCATACTCTCTTTATTTTGTTTCTGTAGCCTACTTCATGCTCGCAGGGCAGGTCCCAGTAGTAGAGAGCTCTAGTGTATTATTAGTAGCTTAGACGTGTGACGTGAATGCTCACCTGTGTAGTGGGTAACCATACTGATTGAATCATTTGCTTAGCGTGGGTAGCCATACTGATTGAATCACTGACTTAGCTAGTACGCCTATGTGTGTGTATGTACCGTGCGTGTTGTGTGCTAAAACATAGGCCATTTGTTTCTGAGCACGAGTGGTGAACAACACATAGCTCTGTCCTTAACTGACAGCCTGCCCTGTTAGCCTGACCCTACCATCATTTAGGTCTAGGCTATCTGTAGACTATTTGTCTGTTTTTTTATTTTATGTTGGCGGTGTGGATATGTAATGTGTTTTGTATAAATAAAGAAAGATCATTTTATTTTTGCAACAAGAAATCCACGTCTCTGTCCCAGTCTGTCAGAACCTGTGTTTGCCTTTGTCCACAAATATTTCTAGGGGCGGAATTCCCCTAGTGGCGTAGTCGTGTAATTGCAGGTATTCCAACTTGATCATTATTATTTTGGGTCATTCCCTAAAGGTCCACCTTACTACACAAGGAACGCTGCATATGATATAATTTTGAAAATCAACATGGCTTCGACTGGGGTTCGAACCCCCAACCTCCATATCTGTAATCCAGCACATTTGTCATTGATAATAAATGACATACATGGTATTTTAACTTGGCTAAGGAACACTGCATATGATATAATTTTGAAAATCAACATGGCATGGGTGGGGTTCGAACGCTCAACCTCTATATCTGTAATCCATCAGCATGCATTCTCATTAAGCCAAGCAGCTACCTGTTATGTACAGTCCAGCAAGACTATATCACATTGCATTGAAGAGCTGAACAATAGACTTCTAGAATGGTTGCTCGCACCTGCTCGTTAAGAATAGAATCTTGAGACAGTGACAGTTGAAATGGAACCCTTCATTGGCTGCACCTGTTGTGATTGACTGAAAGACAGTTAGTATTGTGCTGTAAACAGGGGAGAGAATGAGAATGAGTTTTTTGTCTTTACAACATCGTTGTAAAAAAACTAAAAGGAGTTGGCACGTGTCCTTTTCACAGATCGGAGTCATGCTTGTGATCTCTCTAACAGTCTTTGAATGAAGTTTATAGGTTAAATGGTTCAGGCACAAATGGACCTCCGTGTGGGACATGCGCTGATCTCTTGAAAAATGCACTTTTGGAAAGACTGGGATTCTTTTTTACAAACCTGCCATTTAAAAAGTATTGGGAGTTGGGAGATGAAACTTTGACAATTTGGAGACATCCCATAGAGCTCGCTAACAACGCGTCAACTAAACTTCTAGGTGAAAGTGTTGGTGTTTTATGACCGAAAAAGCCTCCTACACTCTAATCTCTAGTTCATTTTGGTTCATGGAGGTTCCACCACTGTTTTCAATGGGGACCCAGGCTTTCACAAAATCGCCAAAAACGGGAAAACGACAAGAGACACGGAGAAGCCTATAACTTTACGCGATCTCCAAGCCGAGCCGGTCGTTTTAGTGTTTGAACGGTGTCTCTATCTCGAAAGGCCTAGGAGGAGATCCATTTTCTATTTTTGCTGCCCCTGCACAAGAACGATAAATAAAAAAGAAACAGCACTTAGAGATTACTATAATCGGGCCTTGCTCTGCAAGGGCCTTGCTCTGCATGGTCCTTGCTCCGCAAGCCCGCTTAAATTGCATTTGCTATACAACTAAGGTATATTAAGGGGTCCTAGAGAAGGTTGGGACTGTTTTAAAGGTAGCTGCCTTCAATATATACAGTATATTGGAGGCAGCTTCCTTTAAAACAGTCCCTATATAGGCCTAAAGTGCAGGGGGAAATCCTGGTTTTGTGTTCATAATACGGCCCTTGGAGGACTTTTACGGCCCTCCGATGAATTTGAAGTGGCCCCTCGAATGAAAAAGGTTCCCCACCCCTGAATTAAGCCACTCTGTGTACATTGTATTATAGCTAGTATTATTGTTCTACGCTGTGTACATTGTATTATAGCTAGTATTATTGTTCTGCAAAAAAGATTCTGCTGTGCAAGTTGAGAGAGAAGTACTTCCATTCAGGGCTGGACTGGCCATCTGGCAGAGAGGGCATTTCCCGGTGGGCCCCACTCCCTCATGTTTTTCTTTTGAACATTTCTGAAAATAGGGGCCCACGAGGGTATGGGACCCACTGGTGAGCCGATTCTGCGACGCTAATTATTCGGGGGGCCCTTTAAGTCATACGTGCCCGGGCCCTAGTTCTCCCCCACTCCAACCCTCCTTCCATTTCTCTGTGTGTACTTAAACCACTGCATAGGACATTGGAAAATAGGCTTCAGAGAACAAAATGTGTTTTAGACCTAACATGGAAATTTGCTGACAGACAGATTGAAACACAGATTGGAACCAGGGCTTGACACTGGCACCTGCAAACCGGCCAAATGCTGGTAGAACTTGGCTGTGGCTAGTAACAATTTCAGTGGCACTAGCCAATTTGGCAGGTAAAACCTAGCATATTCTATGGTGTGACATATCAGAATAGCGTATATTCTGCACTTTGCCCCTTTCGTATCAACTGTTTGTATTTAAGTTCAAGAAAAAGCTCTGTTACTCAGTTTCTATTTGTTTGTTTTATTTCCATGTAGAAACCCACATACTCATCTTCTTGCTTTAAGCACCTCATCTTCTGACGTTAGATGTACAACGTCATGATAAAAAAAGGAAATCAAATCTGTGTCTGGTGGATTACCTGGATGGCTAGTGACTTAGGAAAACCACTAGACACAGTGGCCGGCGAGCGAAAGAGTTAATGTCAAGCCCTGATTGGAACACCCAACGTATTTGGTACAGTAGAACCACTACAGATTAATAATGATGACAAGTAGGCCTACATCCTTCGTGCGTACTTCCTGTTGAGTTTGAGTTACCTGCTGCATGTGGCATCTGATGCGCCTGGCCTCCCTTGCCCTGGTCCAATGCTCTTCTTGTCACTCATTGTTCACAAGCCCTCTCTGCCTCTTTGTCTGCAAGGGCTTCAGTCCAATATCTGGGATAAAACAAGAATCAGGAAAAAATATATGAATCCAATATGTGATAGAAAATGTCCAATAATCAGAAGGATTTGGCAAATATCTATTCTGCATGTTGCATTAAAAACATTTTAAGTATTACTTTTTATGTCTATATTTTTCTAGTGCTGTAGTTAACATTTTACACATAGGCCTACAGTATATTTCCGATGCATATATAGTATTTGATCTATTTGATATAACAATGTATTACATTTGATGTAACCCATTACGCAGAGTGTCTGTTTTAACGTTATCATCACCAAAATGTAATGGAGGAATTAATCTGTTACTTAAGACTCACGGTAATATCCTATCAATGTTGTTATGACGTCATTGAGTGTTCAACAGGCCATTTGCAGTTAGAGACTAGAGCTTGATTAGGAGCAGAAGCTCACAGTACATTAAGTATTGTTTTTTTACTGACAGAAATGTGTTACTGGAACCATGCAAGTCAAAACAACTTGAAACAAACAACCTCAGGTCCAAAGGGTAGCGTATAGTGGCATACTACCATAACACTCAAGTCAGATGTGCTATTGGATGGAGTTACTGTATCCAACCTGTTGTACGTTTCTCGAAAGCATAGTTGTTGGCCAGTTAGCAACTTTTAGTTGCCAATGGGAAATTGCATTGCAACCAATAAAGTAGCCACCGTAGTTAGAAACTTCTCTTTTCAGAAATGCACCCCTGTATTGTTCGTAACACCACCAGAGCCAATTAAAAGCTTTGGCCAACAAAAAACAACTTTGCCAAGGTGCACTTGTACGGCCAAAAAAGAAAACCGGGCTAATGCATCAGCTACATACTCCCATCATTGTGCCTCTATTCACAATTGTTCTCCACTAAAGTACTCCAAAAGTGAAGCAACTGAACTAAGTTGCAGTGGTCAGCATGTAAATGTTAGCCAAATTTTAAAATGATTCAGATTTACGTTATGCAAGTCAGTATTCTTCATGAAGAAAATGCAAACCAAAAAAGTGTACACTGTGATTATGTTAACCAAGATGCTCCTGACATCTCTAGAGCTGAATGGCTTGTCCGTTTTTGCAAAAGTAGTTAAAATCCTGTCCGTGATCCGTGATTTCATACGGCCTACAGTAGGCCTATATATTGCAGGTATTGTTTTCCTAATGAAAAAGGCTCAACCTTTTTGGTATGAAAACAGGAAAACAGACCTACTCCCAATCACAAAAGGCTACGGAAATAATTTTGTCTTCCCAAAATGTTATTATGTGATTAAATGGTCTACGTCCAGGTAAGTGATCTGTGACACTGATATGTATATTTAAATATGTTGAATGGAGAGAGCTTGGTTTTGGTGGTCTTTCACCATTTCATTTTTTTAAGAGATAACTTTTTTTGTAAAACACTATAGAAAGACAATGTCCCATTTTCTTTCCTCGCAGGTCTGATCAGCTTACATACTGTCTAAGCAATACACATTTGATCAATATCCCATAGTGTACAAAATAAAATGTCCATTTTTGTCCAAAATCTCCATATTTGAGCCTATGTAAAAATGTAAGATAAGATTAAGAAACTTACCATGAAACTTCTCTCTCTCTCTCTCTGGATAGGTTTGAGTGCACTTTGAACGGCACGGGCTGGTGACATGTACTGTGGAGACAGGGCAACAATAAAACTACATCACACAATAATGAAGTTTTGCTGAAAAACAGGCCACACCTCACCGTGGTGGAGATTTGCATGCTTATAGGCCATAAAAACAAATGGTTACTGCAGCTGTTAGCACGTCCGCATCAGCACTACTCTTATTATCCATGAGAGAGATGTAGCCTACTACAGCAGTGGTTCTTAACCTGGGGTGCGGGGCCGCGGGCACCCCCTGGGGGTGCGCTGGAGATTCTAGGGGGTGTGCAGAATTTTGTTTGTGTTGAGGTTGTGGCCAAAATTATGGTTACAAACATTATACTGCCCTACAAAGGCAAAGTGCAGTAACTACACCAATATTGGACCTGAGAAAAATACTCTCAAAGCCTTGGTATGATAGTTTTGCTACTGGGAATTTGACATATCAATATCTCTAAACCAGGACCCATCAGGACCATAATGCTTTGTCACAAGATAAAGGAGGTAGGGGTGGTACGGTTCACAAAATTCACAGTTTGGTTCATATCGCGGTGTCAAGGTCACGGTTTTCGGTTCTCTACGGTTCTTTTTTTTAGTTCATGATAAATGGTGCACTGGCTAATAGAATCGGACTTATCACTAAATATCCTACATATGGTTTGTATAGGCTTATAATGTAAAAATGGTGTGATTTTAATTGTGTCATCCTCTGATTTGGTCTTATACGCAAATGTTTTAATCAGAGAGACTGGATAAGATACTCCTAGAATCTCTGTTTTACATATTTTTCTGGGCAGTACATGAATTGCGGTTTGCGATGGATTGCACGGTTCGGTTCGGTATGTGTGTGAATTGTACGGTTTCGGTTTTCAGTGCGGTTTGTGGCATCCCTAAAAGGAGGTGTAATGAAGACCATTTTCAGTCAAAACTAAATTTCCCCCCAAATGTGGAGTTACTGCCCTTTGCCTTTGCAGGGCAGGATAGTTAGGTCAAATTAAGACCAAATTATAACATGTTATGGTCCCCATTTTAAGACATTAAGGTATTGATTAATGTCTCAAGCAAGAATCAATGTAATTAATCACTTTTTAAAAAATTAGTGCATGTGTAGCCGAGTGCCCCGCCTACGAAGTCGGCACGGTATTTCCGCAGCGCAGCGCACCTGCATTCAGCCAATTACCTTAATTACAGTGACTGCTTAAAAGCAGCTTGCTTTCCTGTCGTGTATGGCCTGACTTTCACTACGTTTCCTTTTGACTGTGCCGTGGGTTGCCGGCAGGCATCTGTGGCTGGCTGGTGAGGTCCTTGCGTATGCGCTGCGGGCTATCGTGTTGACGACTGAGCAGCATTCGGGTTCAGGTGTGTTTTGAGTCTCTCTCTCTCTCTCTCTGCGCCTACTTTTATTTCTGTCGCTTGTTTTAATTTTAATATTGTTGGCCTTCCTTAACAGGAGGGTGCGACCTGGTGTGATGACCGAACGAAACTGATTTAGTTTTGGTATTCCGGAGGCAAGGTAATAAAGACTGATCATAGAGCAAGTAACCATTTTAACTTAAAGAAGCCTCGGTCTAATCATGACTTTGTTTTTATAGGGAAGACTCGTGCCGCTTCGTGCCGCTGCTGTTTTGCCACTTTTTGTTTATTATTAAGGTTATGACTGGTCCACATTCTGTTTGTTTTCTTTTGTTTCTGATGCGCACATCCCCCGTCGAGTAACGCTCTGGTAGCTTCTGTTTCTAGTGTGTGGGGGCGCTTGGGAACAGATTTGGACTGTATAGCTTACCCTTGGGTATGTGTGCTTGTGGCGCTCATGAGTACTTGTGTTTTCTTTTTGTTTTTAACCAACTGTAATGTGCCTTGTCCAACACTCTGATAGGTCTTTAACGGTCGCTGTTGTTGCCCTATCGCAGGTCTGGTCCAGGTCCACTGGAGTGCGGGGTTTTCTGGGTTTTCCCTGTCAGCCCGACTGTCTTTAGTTCACTGCATGCTTAGTGGGCTTGTTTGTAGTGTTCACCCTTTAACCGTGCGCTTAGTGCACCCTCGTTTGCAGTGTGTGTGGATACGACTTACCGTGTGTGTGTATGCGAGTGTGAGTATTTTTCACCACAGGTCTCGGGTGTTAACTTGGGCTCTTTTCTCTGGCGGTCGGACCACCCTGTTGATAGGCCTCAACATCACAGTAAGCCTAAGCTGAATTGCACACACATAGTCATTTTAAGTAGTAGAGAGTAACCACACTTGTTTATATCAATGATTGATGTTAAAAATAAATTGTAATAAAAATATATATTTTGCATTAATCAAATTGCCTTCCAGCCTCATCTTCCTCTTCCGGTATACTCTTTACTCCATGCTATTAATAAATATCCAACCATTTGAACTTGAGCATTCTGTCTCTGCTGCCTTTATTCACTGTACGAACCTGTGTGCTATTAAGTGTACATATTCTGTGTCAGGGGTGAAACCAACTAGAGTGGTCAGTTGGTGGTATTTACAATTTTCCCTTCGGGGTGGCGTGGTCGTGCTACAAGGTCAACCAAGGTCAACCGGGGTCATAGTTACCCCGGTTACACATATAAATGTGCTGAAGTTTGTGTTGGGGGTGCGCGTCTTGTCTTCGGCACAGGAAAGGGAGTGCGTTGAGAAAAAAAGTTAAAGGAGAAGTCCAGTTTTTTGAACATTAAGGCCATTTTCTGAGTGGTCTGCAATGTTTAAGAGTCCCCCTCACCGTTTATTTCATGTTTGCTGCAGTCTCTGTTATTTGGCTGATTTGGATTTGATCTCAACCAGCTTTAGAATGGCCGTCTATGAGCACCTGCAACTCTGTTCTTAAAATCACCTTAAACATTTGTTTTTGAAAGTCTACAGCTCACAAAGTGGTTAGGGGTGTTCACTAGCAGTCCCTATCAAGTTTCAAGGTGAAATATGCCTTCTGTCATGTTTTATTTGCCATTTTGTGAAAGAAAGTGAAAGTGAAACTTAATTAACAAATTGCTACATAAAACACACATGAAATAGGACAGATGCCATATTTCGCTACAAAAATTGTTAAGGAACACCAGTGAATACTGCTGAACACTTGGTGAGTTGCATATTCTTGAAAACAAATGTTAAAGGTGATTTTAAGAACAGAGTTGCAGGTGCCCATAGACGGCCATTCTAAAGTTGGTTGAGATCAAATCCAAATCAGCCAAATAACAGAGACTGCAGCAAACATGAAATAAACGGTGAGGGGGACTCTAAAACATTGCAGACCACTCAGAAAATGGCCTTAATGTTAAAAAAACTGGACTTCTCCTTTAAGAACCACAGCATTTGGGAAGTTTTATTTCAAAACGTCTGCCCCAGCTCACTGGTGAACTTAGATAGACATTGAGGTAGACTTGAGTGCCTTGTTTTTCTCATCAGTGACTGCGTAGGACTGTACCTCAATGTCCTCATATTTATTAATATTTATTAATTAAATCTGGTTGAACACATCTTTTCTTATCCTGATTCTTGATAAATAATCTCCCAAAGCAAGCATCATAAGAGGAACACTGCTTCTTAGTTTGGTGCAGTATACAGCTTTTCAAAGGGACATATAATTCTATAAAAAAACATCTTATTACAAACAAAAACACATCTGTAGTTTGTAGTTTGATACAAAGTATCATATAACAAGCGTCCCAGCTTGTTCTGAACTAGAATCTAGATTAATTACCGGTAGTTCTGAAGGTCAAATTTTGAGAAGAACCTGTTTGAAACCTAACTCACTACTCTCAGTCTCATTCCATCATCTGCATCGAAATGTAGCCTAGATCCATAGACAACATTCACAAGCATAAGCTAGGCCGCCATAGGATTTAGTTTTCCATAATACACGTCACGGAATGGCTTACATTGGCATTGAAATGAAAGTGATTTGATCTTAATTTCTCTTCACATCTCCTTTGAGGAAAATTACAGAGAGACACCATACAGTGAGTCCAATAAGTATTTGATGCCTTGCTGATTTTGTTGGTTTGCCTACTAACAAAGACATGATCAGTCAATAAATGTTATGATAATATGTATTCTAATATGGAGAGACAGAATATCAAACAGAAAATCCAGAAATTAACTTAGAATATATATTAATTTATTTCCATTTCATCGAGCAAAATAAGTATTTGATCACCAGCCAACTGATAACAGTTACGGGCCCACAGACCAGATGGGCACTTCCGATCAGGCCCGTTGCGTTAAGGTAAGCAATGTAGGCAGTTGCCTCGGGCCCCCCAGTAGGTGGGCCCCCCAAGGACGACAGGTTATGTACCCAACAGCAATGACGATTTTAAATAGCTTCATAATAGTCAGTCCCTCCAGGAATTCGCGATGTTGCGATCACTGCGTTTTTCGCAACTTCAATGAATTCCCGCGAATTCTGTGCGAGAGCGCAACTTTAACCAATCACCGCGATTTCCCGCAACTTTGAACCAATCCAAACTTCCTTTCAAAAAGGATAATACAATTTAAAAAATACAATAAAAAAGTAACCTAGCAATCAGTCCCAGCACTTTACTATGCATGTACAAAGTTGTAGGTGAGGGGGGAAAAACTAATAAATACGAATGTAGGAAACGCCATGTTCTCATTGCGCGTCTGCTCGCATGGTCATAGGAGGGAAAATGTAGGCCTATGCCTAGTCTGGCATAACCAATAGGCCTACATTTTTAAAATGTGCTAGGCCTACATAGATATATAATTAACACTTCATGACAGTCATCTACATTACGCCAAGTATAGGGCTCCTACAACAAGATGTGTTTTTTTTTCTAAAGCGGTCCACCTGCTGGACCACTTTGGTGTTTGACTTGTGCGCGTACAGAAGGCAACATTTTCCCTCCAAATTGAGATGCGCAAATGTCTTGTCCACAACAAAGGAGTAATTTCCATCCTTCATTGTGAATGCTGCGTGCGTGCCTGGCCGATATAGTAATCTCTTTCGCGCAAATTGGGCTATGGCTGGATACGAGCACTTGGTGACCGTGGTGACCGTGTGTCAAATCACTTTCGTTTAACCTGGCGCGGTCAAACGGGCAAGGAACACTGAACATGAATAAAACCAGAGCAGACACGTTGGAAAGCTGTGGGACTAAGTTGGAAAACTACTTTCTGTCTCTCCTTCTCTCTTCCTTGCGCGATTGACTGTATTGATTGACAGCTGAGACCTCCGTTCTGCAGGCGACGTGGTGTTATAGCCTAACAATCTATCTATCTAACAGTCGTCTTTTATATTCACAAGAGCACCAAAATTAATATTATTTCTGAGCATTATTCAGCAAGCACCCTTCACAACAGGAAATCTGTGAACTCCATCCTCGTTACATTGAATGATCATCAGACGTTAATTTAAAGCCGGCTGACGGCGCGGGAGAACAAAACAAAAAAAACCTAGACCTATGCCTTCTTTCAAAAGTTTTATTTGTGTTGCTTTTGACAAGCTTGAAAATTAAACGCCGACAAAGGCAGGTATGTGTAGCAGACGACTCACATTAACCAGGTGGACATGCCTAATTCCGCCCGCCTACTTATAAGTGATAATAGTTAATTATGTATCCACTGTTTAAGTCAGGAATGGATATCGACATGATACGAAGATTGTAGAACTATGCTTACAATTTGAAACGGTAATGACATTTTAAACAGAGTCAAGCGGCCATACAGCATTGTAGGCTAATGAAGGGTGTCGTAAATTACGGTAATGGCAGCATGAACGAGATGGAACTTTTCACGACGACATTCTGGTTAAAAACTCGCGCTGACCGCTTCCCTGCTTTGCTTAAGGACCAAAATTATAATATAAAAATGGAAATAATATAAAAACACCAGAGGACTGGAATGTGGCAGTGTCCTTTACTTTCAAGCGTGGGGAAACACATTAAAAATCTCAACAAAAATCGCACCTTTCACTTCATGCCGCAACAAAATCGCAACAACACAGTAAGAAACTGCGCAACTTTTATCGCGCTTTTCTGGAAATCCTCTTGCACCATCTGGCAATTCCGACCGCGATTTTTTGAGAAAATGCCCGCGATTTCCTGGTGGGACTGAGTAAGGCACCGTCTTCTGTATGAAGGGCTCTGCTGCGAGGGAATACCCCCTTGCTCGAGGGGGGCCCCTTCCAATAGGTTTGCATCAGCGACAACGTGAAAATGTCAATTGCCGAACAGCGAGCGCACCGACAATTCAGTCAAAGTACCCCTATCTGGAGGTGGCCCCCCTTCCAATTGGTTCAAGCGTCAAATTCAGCGCAAATACAAACTGAAAATTAAGCGACATAATCTCTCTCACTGGATGGTGCGCAGACGCCAGTTTACATTACATGTTTGGCTCAAGACAGTTGCTTTCATAATAAAAGTTAATCTTGAAGACGACACATTAGCTCTCTCTGTAGGCCTACTGCCAAACCACCAAACTGTCCCAGGCCAGTTGACATCGCACAGACAGCGAGATGCATCATTTACAGTGTATTATGTTTTCAAAAACGTATGTGAAGCATTAATCCACGTGCTGTAACAAGCCAATCCCTCCAGGAAATCGCGATGTTGCGATCGCGTCGTTTTTCGCAACTTCAATGAATTCCCGCAAATTCTATTCTGCGCGAGAGCGCAACTTTAACCAATCACCGCGATTTCCCGCAACTTTGAACACTTTGAACCAATCCATGTTGCGCTGACTTCACTGACGTCGACAAACTTCCTTTCAAAAAGGATAATACAATAAAAAAATACAATAAAAAAGTAACCTAGCAATCAGTCCCAGCACTTTACAATGCATGTACAAAGTTGTCGGTGAGGGGGAAAAAAACTAATAAATACGAATGTAGGAAACGCCATGTTCTCATTGCGCGTCTGCTCGCATGGTCACAGGAGGGAAAATGTATGACTAGTCTGGCATAATAGGCCTACATTTTTAAAATGTGCTAGGCCTACATAAATATATAATTAACACTTCATGACAGTCATCTACATTACGCCAAGTAGGGCTCCTACAACAAGATGTGTTTTTTTTCCTAAAGCGGTCCACCTGCTGGACCACTTTGGTGTTTGACTTGTGCGCATACAGAAGGCAACATTTTCCCTCCGAATTGAGATGCGCAAATGCCTTGTCCACAACAAAGGAGTAATTTCCATCCTTCATTGTGAATGCTGCGTGCGTGCCTGGCCGATATAGTAATCTCTTTCGCGCAAATTGGGCTATGGCTGGATACGAGCACTGGTGACCGTGATGACCATGTCGTCAAATCACTTTCGTTTAACCTGGCGCGGTCAAACGGTCAAGGAACAATGAACATGAATAAAACCAGAACAGACACGTTGGAAAGCTGTGGGAGTAACGGGTCTTACACACCAAGGCGGTAAAGCGTCGCGGAACGGCAGCGTTTTTTACCGGCGTCGGTGAAAATATATTGAAACCTATCTGTCCTTAGGTAAGGCCACACCAATTTAATTTGTTGGTTCTCGGATTTTTTCAGGAAAAAGTTGAAGCGAGAGGGCGAAAAAAAAAAAAAAAAAAAAATTAGTCGTGTGGTAATGCCACGGATGTAATAAGGGGACTGTTATGTTATACCACCTGTATATCAGCCTCACATGGACCTCCAAAGGAAGGTGCAAGACAGGCAAACACCTGGACATGGAGAAGGACAGTGTAAAAGGGAATTAAGGCAGCCAAATAGACCAGGCACAAAATTAGCTCATAGGGCAATTATTATATTAATCTGGTTTGAATAAACTGAGATGATTCAACAGTCTGAAACCGCAATCTTCATTGAACAAGACAGCAAATACAGCATTGTGACCATATCAATGGAATTACAAGCTAGCCTATAAAAGTACAACTTTAGAATGTTAGACCACTTACAACAGTGACCAACAAACACAAGTCCCAAAATCAATAAAATAAAAGACCAAAAATAATGTAATCTCACTCTTCTTTGAGTACAGAATGTGCACAAAATACTACTAGTAACAGAAAAAGTTAAAGTAATTAAATTTTAACAAAACAAACAGTCCAATCTGATTCAGATTCTTGACTTTTTCTTGGCACTTCAGGGCTCCAGACTAACTTTTTGCGTTGGTTGCACTGGTGCGCCTAAACATTTTTTTAGGTGCACCAGCACAAAATTTATGTGCACCCAAATGTTTTCACCATCCCATACACACACGCACTCAGCTTTAAAAAATAATAATTAAAATAATAACAATAGCAATAATAATAGCAACAACAACAACAACAACAATAATAAATAATAATAATAATAATAATAATAATAATAATTATTATTATTATTATTATTATTATTATTATTATTATTATATTATTGTTGCTATATTTTAAAAGACCTGGAGCATTTCATGTGCTGACTATCTTCCAAATGTGCTCTTTATAAAAGACATGACAGTAGGCTACCTAACTAACTGACTACAAGCAGTTTGGCTGGTAGAAAAGACCAAATTAGTAGCCTTTTAGGCAGTATGTGTTTGACTAGTAAGATCAACATACCAGCCTTTTCTGCAATAAGGCTATGCACACGGCACAAGTACAGAGTTACAATATGAAGATAGATGGATGGATGGATGGATTTTTTTAACAAACCCTGCTAAAAATGTCATACTTTTTAAAATAATTAGGCACAAATAGCCTAGCCTATGTTTACAGTGGAATCTGAGGTGAATTGGGTTTTGTCTATTTGCCCGTTTTTGAGCGCTCTCCCTCTGCATAATGAGTGTGGTATCTTAGCAAGCGCTACGAACAGACACGACAGCACTAGTGCGCTGCGTCTGCGTTTTTGTGTGGCAATGCGTTTTTGTGTGGCCATTTAGCTTTCCCCCGTGATTGTGACTCTCTCGTGTTTAAAATATCCCCAAGTCATTTTGCTGTTTCTACCGTGATAGTAACTCTCTCGTCCGTTGCAAAACTCGCCTGGTTGAGAACACAAAACTCGCTGGCACATGTGAACTCGGATAGTTGAGCGAAGTCGAACATTCTATTCTGAAACGTCGGGCTGCCTGTGAACGAGGAAGGGGGAGAAATTAAGCTACCGGTAACCCGGGGGGTTGCTTCCTCCAAGTGGGACCATAGTTGTTGTATTACTTTTTTAAAACTGCTATCCCACTCCACTAATTCCACTAAGAGCCATACTGTGTTTCACCGCTGCTACTGCTGCTAACCCACAGGGGCTTCAACTTGCCATTGCATGTTTGTCTGTAAAACCATTTGATTTGAATGTAACGCGTTTCCTGATTCGCTAGTCGTAATCGGCATGTTGAAAGGAGTGATTTTATTGGTTCTCTACGTCACATGACCTCCAACTACTAAAGAGACACCTCTCCGTTCATGAAAACATGCAGTCTTCGGGTTTTTTTTAAGCGATTTCATTTTTTGGGGTATTGAAACTGTTTTTTTTTTTTTTTCATTTTGATACAAAATACAAGCGGCGAATCCGAGAACCAACAAATTAAATTGGTGTGGCCTAACCGGTGGTTATCCCGAACTTTTATTCTGACGGGGTAACGACACTCCCCTTTCCTTCAGGTGTGTAGCATAAATCATTGCGGTGGTAGCTAGTTAGCAAAGACGCCGTGTTTTTGATGCTGTCGAGTGTAGCGTGGGCACACCGCTCTCTCTGTCCCTCTGTTTGTGGTTGAGCCACCGTACAGGAAAGGTAGGCGTCCTTCTCGGTTGGTTTATTGCTCTTTTTGGTGCATTGTAATGTACTTAGTTGTTGGTTACTGACACCATTTAACTTAATTATAGCCCTGTCCATCGGCGGCTGGCGTGGGGTCGGCTGCTGTTCTGGGATGGTGTGCTGAGCTGGGCAAACTCAAGGTAAAAGATGCGTTCTGTACGCTTCTCTCGTGTGTGCGAACGTAGTCTCTGTTGTGACTGATGTAGTGTTACTCTATCACAGTGTCGCTGGTGATGTTCTTCCACTTTGTGTCCTGTGTGGTTGACTGCTTGCATGCCGCTTCGAGAGAACCAGAGGTAATGCCGGCATTTTCTGTAAGAGTTTCGACGCTTAGCACTTGACTTGTGTAGGGAGTTGTGTGGGGTGGGAGTGGGGGTGCTCCGCAGGTGCGATGGCGGGACTGGCGGCGTGGTGCCTTTGGTATCGCGCTGTGGTGTCGTGGTTGCACCTGTGGGAGCGCCCACATTTCCACAATACACAACTCCTGTTGAATCGAGTTATAAATGCCGTGCCTAATGGTAACTTTCTCGTTAAATGTACATAGGAGGAGATGGTGCCTTCGACTACACTGATGCAGTGTCATTAGAGAAGGGGGGCATCACTGTTCTTTTCCCAACCTTTTGTTTTGTTTTGTCCTATTGTGTGAGTGATTCATCCTGTGCAACCCTTTCACTTTGACGTCCGAGACGAAGGGGTTTGTGTAAGTTTCACTCTAACATCCGAGACGAAGGGGCTCGTGTAAGTTTCTACTTAGTAACCGCCAAGACGGAGCTTGTGTATATGATTAGGGTATGAACACTGAAGTATTACTGGGAGACGTATCTTAAATCTCAGACTCCTTTTGGAACCTATACTTGCTGTAGGGGGAGACCAAAGACGTGTGTCTAACAGGCTTTGTGTGTGTGTGTGTGGTGGCCATTACCAATTTTGCCCTTTGGCAGTTTGTTTTTTTTGTTTAATTTGATTTACTAACTTTGTTTTGCCGTGCAATTTTTGTTATTTGGTCTGCCCCTCGTGCAACTAGCACATTTGCACAATTTTGTCTATTGAGATGACGTGCCTACAAATACTGTAAAAGGTTCACATTCTATTTTTTATATTGGACTGAGCCCATGAGGCATATTTTCAGACAGAGACTCATTACGAGAAAGAAAATAAAAAGAACTCTGAATTGTATGACAGTTGTATCTCTTGTTATTCACCAACCTGTTGCGGGGAAAGTCAAATCAAGTGTTTGATGGTTGGGTTCTCTCACCCTAACAAATGAGAGTGGCGTAGTCACTAAACATCTTAAAAATATTAAAAATATTACGGTAAAGAGATAACGCAGGCCACACTTACACACCAACTGGCGGTAGTCGGGCGCCGCCCTGCATTTGGAAAATAGAACTCCAGCGTATTTTTCACGCCGGCAACCGGCGGTGTCTCATTCAAATGAATGGCAAAGTAGCACGCTAGCTTTAGCTGTGGGGAGGGTTTTGAACAGGACTGGCCGCGCACGCCGACGCTGTCAGTGTGCAAGGCAGAGAAAAGCACGCCGGCAGAAAGACCGCGTCCGTCCTGCGACCGTTCCGTTCCGCCTTGGTATGTTTTGGCCCTAAGTAGGAAAACTACTTTCTGTCTCTCCCTCTCCTTCTCTCTTCCTTGCGCGATTGACGGTATTGATTGACAGCTGAGACCTCCGTTCTGCAGGCGACGTGGTGTTTTATAGATAACAATCTCGTCGTCTTTTATATTCACAAGAGCACTAAAATTAATATAATTTCTACGCATTATTCAGCAAGCACCCTTCACAACAGAAAATCTTTGAACTCCATCCTCGTTACATTGAATGATGATCAACAGCCGTTAATTTAAAGCCGGCTGATGGTGCGGGAGAACGGAAAAAACTATGCCTTGTTTCGAAAGCGACCCCTCCCTCTGCTTTTATTTGTGTTGCTTTTGACAAGCTTGAAAATTAAACGCCGACACATGCAGGCGACTCACATTAACCAGGATTTCAGTCACAAGTGTTAATGTCACGCACCCTCTTCAACTGGGTGGACATGCCCAATTCCGCCCGCCTACTTATAGTTAATTATGTATCCACTGTTCAAGTAAGGAATGGACATCGATATGATACGAAGTTTGTATGCTTACAATTTGAAACGGTGATGACATTTAAAACAGAGTCAAACGGCCATAAACAGCATTGTAATGAAGGGTGTCGTAATGGCAGCATGAAAGAGATGGAACTTTTCACGACGACATTCTGGCTAAAAACTCGCCCTGGCTGCTTCCCTGCTTTGCTTAAGGACTAAAATGATAATATGAATGTAACCGACCTACTGTCTACCTGTCTGTATGTTGTCCTCTAGGAGCCACCGTAGCTTTCCCCCTCTAGTTGACACACCCCCAGTTAGCAGGTTGATTGCTAGTCATTCATTAGAGTTTCACTCATAAAAAGGGCACTAACCGGGCAGGTCAGACACAAGCCCTGCTTCGTCACTTTGCCGCCCGTCCTCGCTGCGTTTTACTGGAAGTTGTGCACTTCCGCAGCTAAACCAAATGCTTTCGGGTAGATTGGAACTACTAAAGGTTTGGTCTGAGGATGCTGAGGGCGCGCACAAGTTTAGGCTGTCATCCCTGCCTGGGTCCTCGCTGCGTTTTAATGGGAGGTATGTTTCACCTTTTTACCCTTTTGCTACTGTGTACCTGTTTATCTGTAGACAGATCTCACAAGAGTTGTTTTTAAAACAGGGTCGCCTCCGCAGCATGGCTAGAAGTTGCCGTGTAGGCTACGGAAAGTTCGGCCTCGGAGGACATGAGAGCATTGCCAGTTTTAATCATACATGGTAACAAAACGCTCGTTTGAATTTCAATCTGTGTTAACGTGCATGATAAGGCAATGAGTACATGTTTATCTGTCCTACTCATTCATGGCTAGCGACGACCTAACTGGATCTGTGTGTCTTACTGAAGGGTTGGGCATTCCTTGTGGTGGCCTGAGATGCCAGCTGCCATTGTGTGTATCTGAATCTCCATGAAGGTAAATCATGTTTGTTTTGTTCATATGGCTCAGTGTGTAAAGATTTGAGACACTGTATTCTGTATCTTGACGCTTTGCAAATATTGTTGTTTGTGGTGGCATGATTTAAATAACATAATGTGAACATTCCTTGAAATGTGAATATTTTAAACTGTAGACATTTGTGATCATGCAGCTAATTGTGACTTTGTTTCAGCAGGGCAATGCCACTGCTGCTTTGCCTTGCCTGAATTTTATAGATCCAGTTATTGCCCTGTTTTGTTATTTTGAGTTTCTTTCTTTTAGTTTGTTATTTTCTTATGCTTAATTGCTAGTGCTGTACAGCTTCACCACCCATTGGCCTTGGGAGGTATTGACTGCCACTATTAGTTAGTATCTAAATTGAATGCCTCCAATGGTTGGTCCCACCTAGCCTGTCTGATCTTTCTATAACCTGGGCCGTTCTCTTTGCGCACGTCCCCATATTTGTAGTGGTAAATGAGCACCATAGTGTTTGCTGTGATTATGCTTGTAGTGCTTTGAGTGTGTCAGTACCATCAATGGCCAGGTAACCGACCAACCCTTGGAGATGCTTTAGTCCAGCCCTTTGCTTAACCCCTTTGTGTGCCCTATGTAGCAGCAGCATATTTCTGTTTTTTTTTTTATGTTTGTTTATGTTTCAATAAATATTGACCTTTTGATGCAACTGGAACCCTCACGTCTCTGCCTTTTCACTCGCTTACCTGTGTGCGGGAAACCCTCTTGTGCTAAACCTGGTCTAAGAACCATTGGTATACAAGTATATCTGGTGGTGAAAGGCCACCAGTGGCGTAGTCGTTAAAAACACACACTTTGCCAGGACCCTTTAAGACCCCCGGTTACAAAGTGGCAGTAGTCGGCAAGATGAGTGAACAGAGATGTGGGTTTCAGTTTTTTTGTTTTGTTTTGCATTTCTGTTTAGAGGGCAATAGCTTGGTAGTTTTTTTATTCTAAGGCAAAGCAGCAGTAGGCACGTCGTGGGACCCTGAGAACCAGCTGGACCGCCGCTGGAGCCGCTGGCCACAATGTTCCCCAGCAACGAGGACTGATGATCTGGAGCAGTCCAATGCATTCAGCCCCTGCTTTCCTTGATGTTTTCTGTAGAGCCCTTACTCGTTGGGATGATTGCAGATCGTCGCAGGGTGGGCTGATCAGTTCGTTGCAGTGCGGGAATGGACAGTGAAGATTGTCAGGTGTGGTTGCAGCTAACGGGCATGGAGGCACAGCAACAGGTGCAGCTCAAGGTACTTTCAGACTGTGAATTTGCTGCAGCGGTCTCGACCAAGGCCGCAGAGACTTCAGATGTGGACTGTGCCTGTAACCCGGACATTTGGCCTAGTGCGGTAGCCAGCAGGTTGGCACTCGGGCCCACCTCCTTCTCGGCAGCCCCTCCTCTTCTCCTTGGCAGGGTAGGTTGGAGATTTAAAGTGTTTTTAACTGTGTGTTTTTAACGACTACGCCACTGGTGGCCTTTCACCACCAGATATACTTTTATACAATGGTTCTTAGACCAAGTTTTAGACCAGGGTTCCCGCACACAGGTAAGTAAGTAAAGGCAGAGACATGGGTTCAGGTGCAAATATAATTGATCTCTATTTATTTAACAACATCAACCAGCAGGCTGATGGTGGGTCAGTTCTTTTCTTTCCTTTCATCAATGAGACTGTTTATTTTCTAACATTTTAAAAGGGTCAAAAAGAAAAGGGCAACAACTGGTTAAACAAGTAGGCCTACCAGCGCAGCATCGCTCTGCTAACAAGAAAAGAACAGAAAGTTGCATGGTTTTCACAGATGTTCACAATACTAAGAATGTTTTCAAGCATTTAACAAAGCATGCAGTTATTTTAGAATCACACAATGTTACAGAAACCATGCAATGTAATTAGTTTGAGCCACACAATGAGATAAGGATCATGCAATGTAAACCACACCAAGCTACAATAAACAAGGCATTCAAACACACATAGCACACATGAACAAAATGTTTACCTCCATGCATCAAACTGAGGCTTAAACAATCGTGCCTGGTATCTCCAGCAGTCACCACACATGCCTACTGACATAGGACACAATTACATGCTAGACATAAACAAATCAACAATTAAAACATACACTTGTTGCTTGTAAGAGACACAAAAGCACACAGATATAACCATCAAACATACCTCCACTGCAGCAAGGACCAAAGCAGACCGACACCACAACAAAGCTTGAGCTTGCCCCCAGCATCCTCAAAATGAAACCCTCAGGGCAGGCATCCTCCATCTACCCAGAGGCATTGCATATGCTGCGGAAGGAAACCCTTCCCGTGAAGCAGCGAGGACTGGGGCAACAATGCGGCAATGCAGGGCTTACGCGTGACTGATCAGTCAGAGCCCTTTTTATGAATGCATTGCTAATTGGTGAGTAGCCACCGGTATGTTACCTGGGGGTGTGTCAGTTAGAGCTATGGTGGCTGCAGGAGGACAATCTGCACCACAGTTGGTTACACAAAAATGGAAATAATATAAAAACACCAGAGGACTGGAATGTGCCAGTGTCCTTTACTTTCAAGCGTGGGGAAACATTAAAAATCACAACAAAAATCGCACCTTTCACAAAATCGCGACAACACAGTAAGAAGCTCCGCAACTTTTATCGTTATTTTCTGGAAATCCTCGTGCACCATCTGGCAAATCCGACCGCGTTTTTTTGAGAAAGTGCCCGCGATTTCCTGGTGGGACTGACAAGCACTGGCCAAATGTCGACTGTTCAATAACGCGCCTTTTTTCGACACGGAACTGTTTTGGATGTGGACAAACGCAAGAAGAAACGAATGAACAATGTAATGCCTATCGGATAACACGAGTCACAAGTGCGCTGAGTGGGATAGCTAAATTGTAGCACAATAGTCCCTTTCTTGCTATTATATGTGGATTAGGCCTACACATTGGACCATGATGGTGGAAACGCGTGGATTACTGTTAGGGGTCTTACACACCAAGGCGGTAAAGCGTCGCGGAACGGCCGCGTTTTTTACCGGCGTCGGTGAAAATACATTGAAACCTATCTGTCCTTACACACCAACCGGCGGTAGTCGAGCGTCAGCGGCACGGGAGCCGGCTCCGCACCGCGCTGCATTTGGAAAATAGAAGTCGAGCGTATTTTTCACGCCGGCGACCGGCGGTGTCTCATTCAAATGAATGGCAGAGTAGCATGCTAGCTTTGGCTGTGGGGAGGATTTTGAATAGGACTGGCCGCGCATGCCGACGCTGTCAGTGTGAAAGGCAGAGAAAAACACGCCGGCTGAAACTAAGCAGAAAGACCGCGTTCGTCCCGTGGCCGTTCCGTTCCGCCTTGGTATGTTGTACATTCTGGGATACATTCTGCGGTCAAGACAACGCAAGGTAAGGGCACCGGGATATTGGTCCCTATAATTGACACAGTTGTCAACCACGGAGTAACGTAGGTGGTTGTTCAGTGATCCTTGGTCGCTGCCTATTCGTGTCTGCTGCTGTATTAGGCCTACTAAGAACACAAACATTTAGATTGTATTTTCAAGTGTGTGATGGATGCAATAGGCCTACGAAAAAAAATCTCGTCGGGGAGACCCCCCTTGGCTTGGTTACAGAATTCTTGCTACCAATATCACATCCCCCCAAACCCGAAAATCTCTTATCTTGATGTGCGTGTGTGTCTTGATGTGTGTATGTGTGTGTGCGTATACGTATGTGTGTATCTCTTCTCTTGATGTGCTTGTCTGTCTTGATGTGTGTATGTGTGTGTAGAGTGTAGGGTTGCCAACTGTCAATGAAAAAAATACGGGACATTTCATCGTGCCGGGGGTCTGGGGGTTGTCCCCCAGAAAAATTAGCATTTCTTAGATGTAATTTCTTGCATTTTAACGTCCTGTGTCCCGTTTCAGTTCAATACGGAACCCGTACTTTTATCTCTAAATACAGGACGATTCCGTATTTCAAGGGACGGTTGGCAACCCTAGTAGAGTGGTGGCTTTATATCACCTTTCATCTGTATTCCTTGAAGCGTCACTAGGTGGCGACACCTGTATGAGTGAGTGGCACAGGTAATAAAGTCAGTCTAGTGTGTACATGTACCGGAGCTGCATGTGTAATTTATTGGCACTCTACATGGTGTCAGAAGCGGCTCAAAGACTCCGTCGTATAGATCCACAAGTATTTGATGAGAATATTGCTGACAACTGGCAACGATTAGAGAAGGAATGGACAATCTACTGCAACGCAGGACTGTCGCATACAGTGAGTCCAGAAATTTCAAGCCTACACGCTACTGAATCTAGCCAGACCGGAGGGTGTGGAGGAGTCAGAATCCTTTGTGTATGGAGAAGGGGAAAGCCAAGAGAAGCCCGATGATCTACTGAAAAAGTTTCGTGAGTTGTGCTTACCAGCAAAAAACATAATTATGGACAGACACGCTTTTAACACTGCTAGCCAGGGAACTGATGAGTCAATACAGGCATATGTCTCCACGTTAAAAATACTGGCAAAGAAATGCGAGTTTGGCGCGCTCCGTGATGACTTGATAAGGGACCGCATCGTCTGTGGAATACAAAACGATACCCTTCGCAAACAACTGTTACGTGAACAGAAGCTTACCCTTGAATTGGCCATTAGCATGTGTTTGCTTCATGAACAATCCGAAAAAAGCTCCAAAGAACTCCGAAAGGAAACAACTGATGTGTGCTCAATTCAGAAGGCTCGCTGTGGCAATTGTAATGGCCAACACTCACCTGACCGCAGTAAATGCTATGCTCTCAATAAGATATGCAATAACTGTGGAAAACTGAACCACTTTGCTAAGTGTTGTCGCTCTGCACCAGTGCAGGGCACGGCTCGCCACACAGCCCCCTCTCAGTACAGGCGAAGAGCAACTGGTAGAGTAAATGAACTGACCACTGAGACAGACAATCAGGTTGATACTTTCTACTGTGACACAATACTCACAAGCGCACAGAAGGGGGAAATCTTTGCCACGCTGGAAATGAAAAATGGAAATGCACAACTGAGGGTGAAAGTAGACACTGGCGCCAAATGTAATGTGCTGCCCAGGAAAATGCTACAAGCTGTGGACCACACAGTGCGTGTGGATCCATATGAAAAGGTCAATCTCGTGGCTTATGGAGGCGAGACAATCAAAACAGATGGCACTGTGACACTGCAGTGTACACGGGGACAGTTCAAGTTTCATGTGGTGAACAGGGATGTGAAACCCATACTGGGGTTGCAAGACAGTGTTGCTCTAGGCCTCATACAGCTTGGACCAGATGTCCACACACTGCAACAAGAAGCTCCAGAAAGACTGCAATACCAGGACCTGTTTGACACCAATGTCATAGGCAAACTGCCTGGGGTATATCACATGAGACTGGATGACACTGTTGCCCCCACAATATGCGCTCCACGCAGGATCCCCATTGCCATGAAAGATAAGGTCAAGGCGGAGCTGGATTGAATGACTGCTCTCGGTGTCATTACACCAGAAAATGAAGCAACAGAATGGGTGTCTGCCATGGTTGCAGCAAAGAAAAAAGACGGCACAGTGCGGATCTGCATAGACCCAGTGCATCTGAACCAGGCCCTCCTCAGACCCCGCCATCCCCTCAAATCCATCGAGCAAATCATCGCAGACATGCCTGAGGCAAAAATATTTAGCATCTTAGATGCCAAATGCGGATTTTGGCAAATACCCCTTGACCATGCCTCCTCAAAGCTCACGACATTCATGTCACCTCATGGCCGATACAGGTTCCTGAGAATGCTATACGGCATATGCACAGGCAGCGAGGTCTTCCAGAACAAGATGGAACAGCTATTTGCCAGACAACCGTGCAAGATTGTGGTAGATGGCATCCTCATCTGGGGACGCACATTACAAGAACACAATGAATGCTTGACACAGGTGATGAACAGGATTCGTAACATCAACCTGAAGCTCAATCTTGAGAAATACAAATTCAGGGGCAACTCTGTGCAGTATGTTGGCCACCTGTTAACTGCTGATGGGGTTAAGCCAGATCCTGAAAAGGTCCAAACTGTCTGCAAGATGGATAAACAGACACTACAGCAGTTTCTGGGCATGACCAACTATTTATCCAAATTCATTCCCCAGTACAGTGACATGACGGGCCCTTTGAGACAGCTGATACACCACGACGTGGAGTGGCACTGGCATGACGCCCATGATGCGGCGTTCAGAAAACTGAAACAGGCGCTGACCAATCCCCCCGTGCTACAGTTCTTTGACACCTCAAAGCCAGTGGTCATATCAGCAGACGCCTCCCAACATGGTCTCGGGGCAGTGTGCCTCCAACAAGGCCGGCCAGTGGCATTCGCATCCCGTGCCCTCACACCGACTGAGTCCAGGTATGCTCAGATTGAAAAGGAAATGTTAGCCCTGGTGTTTGCAGCTAAAAAATTTCATGACTTCATATACGGCCGCCCTGTTACTGCTGAAACAGATCACCAGCCCCCTGTAACCATTCTGAGAAAGCCACTGCACACCGCATCACCACGCCTGCAGGGTATGATGCTAAAGTTGCAGCGCTACGACCTGGATGTGATGTACAAGCGAGGCAAAGAGCTGTATGTGGCAGATGCGCTGTCACGAGCACATTTACCTGAGTCTGAGCCCCCGCTTACTGATGACTTACTAGAGGTGATGACGGTCCAGGTTCTCTCCTCACGTCGCACAGATGAATTACGAGATGCAGTCAAGAACGACATCACCTGTCGACAGCTCTGTGAAGTCATCTTACACGGCTGGCCCAGCACCTCCAAGGAACTACCACAGCTGCTGCGCCCATTCTTCTCCATGAAGGAGGAGCTGACATTGGATGACGGGTTGATCCTACGAGGGCAAAGGGTTGTGATACCTGCAGTACTGCAAAAGTTCTACACTGACCAGTTACACCAAGGCCATCCCGGAATGGAAGCCGCCAAACGCAGAGCTCGAGAGACTATGTACTGGCCCTCAATGTACTCTGACATCGAAAGAGAAGTGTCTCTCTGTGCTGCATGCAAAGCTTTGACAGCTCACCACGCAAAGGAGCCAATGCAACTCCATGACATTCCTGAACTGCCATGGTCATTCACTGCAGCTGATATATTTGAGTGGCGTGGCAAAATGCATTTAGTCCTAGTGGACTCGTACTCCGGGTGGTTCGAGCTGGATTACCTCCCCAACATGACCAGCAACACTGTCATTGGGAAGCTGAAGCGACACTTTGCAACACATGGTGTGCCCCACACTTTCATGAGTGACAATGGGACCCAGTTTTCGGGGAGGGACTTTGCACAGTTTTCACAATCATGGGACTTTAAACACATCCGCAGCAGTCCCTACTATCCGCAATCTAACGGCCTTGCTGAGCGTGCAGTGAGATCCGCCAAGCACCTGCTGGAGAAGTGCCACCGTGATGGCTCAGACATTCAAGCAGCCATTCTGCACACTCGCAACATTCCCCGTGAGGGACTCCCGTCTTCTGCTCAACGCCTGATGTCTAGGCATACTAGGACCTTCCTGCCAGCCACCACAGACATGCTCAGACCCGCCATCCAAGTCAACGTGACTGCCACCATCACCAAACACAGAACGAGGGGGAAAATGTATCATGACCGCCATGCTCACCGTCTCCCTGCACTTAAGCCAGGTCAAACAGTCAGAGTGCAGACTGAACGTGGTTTTGATCACGTGGCAAGAGTGGAAGGCCCAGCCCAGCAGCCTAATAGCTATGTGATAGCATCACAAGGAAAGAGCTACATCAGGAACAGGCGGCATCTCCTCCGGGTAGATGAGGACCCACCGGCAACCCCTGAAGAGGACGTGCCACTGACCTCCACCTCTCCGGCACATGATAGAGAAAATGACACCAGCGCACCACCTCCACCTCCTACCACACCAGTGGTCAATACTGCTGGCCCAGTTGAAAGACAGTTGGTAGTGACACGAGCAGGCAGAGTCAGCCAGCCCAATCAGCGCTATGGAGACTATGTCAGTCCTTAGAGTGAAAAATGAAAATGTGAAAATGTTATCCATGTGTTCTTTTGTTTAACTGAACTGGTCTTACTTGCTCTTACTGCCCTTAATGTCTATGTAAGGTGTTATCTTATGTTCTGAGATAGGCAGCTTGATCATATGATTTTTTATGCATTTTAGTCCTGATCTGTTACATGCCTTAGTTGAGGTTAGTTATTAGGTTGTGTGCAGCATAGCTACTTTATCTAGAACAGGGGTGCTCAACTGGCGGACCCAGGTCCGGATGCGGACCCAAACGCAATGTCATCCGGACCAAGACAAAATCCATCTGTATTTAATATGTATAAATTATACATGAGATTTCGCTGCCATGCGATCTATAGGTGTATTTCTGCGAAGCCAGTCTTATGACAAATAAAAGTATCATCACTATGACAACTCAGTGAGTGAGCAAGAGGCCAGTGCGGCCAGCGAGGGAGACTATTTTCTGCATCGGTCCGTAGCGACTTTTTTGGACCCTGGAAACATACGAAATTTGGCGAGTGGACCTTTTCAGTTTCTAGTTGAGCACCCCTGATCTAGAAGAAGGGGGATGTAGAGTGGTGGCTTTATGTCACCTTTCATATGTATTCCTAGAAGCGTCAGTAGGTGGCGACACCTGTATGAGTGAGTGGCACAGTTAATAAAGTCAGTCTAGTGTGTACATTTATCGGAGCTGCATGTGTGATTTATTGGCACGCTACAGTGTGTGTGTGCGTATACGTATGTGTGTATCTCTTCTCTTGATGTGTGTGTGTGTGTGTGTGTGTGTGTGTGTGTGTGTGTGTGTGTGTGTGTGTGTGTGTGTGTGTATCTCTTCTCTTGATGTGTGTGTGTGTGTCTTGATGTGTGTGTGTATACTGTATACGTATGTGTGTATCTCTTGTCTTGATGTGCTTGTGTCCTCCCTCTTGTCTGGAGAGCGTCTGCATGAGTTGCGTGGCCACACTCAGCAGATCACAGCACTGGTGGTCTACACCATCACCCAGAAGAACCTGGTGCACACCTTCCTCATCTCCGCCTCCTCCGACCGGTCCGTCACCGTATCCTTTCGCCATCACACACACGCACCTTCACCTCCACCCACTGTAGTGATGGGGAAAATTGATTCATTAGTTACTATCAAACTAAATGAGCTTTTTTTCATCAGCAACCAAAATGGCTAGTCGGTGGATGTTAATGTCGCACTCACTAATGGGTCAAAGTGGCTAGTAAGTGTCTTTTCTACCAGCCAAACTGAAATTACACCAGCATTTGGCTGGTGTTCATTTTGAGCCCTGGTTACAATCCAGTGCCACATACTGTGTTCCAAATGACCTTGTTTTATCTGTCCAGTGCAGCCAGGTGATTGGCTGGTGGAATGATCACCTGGTAGAATTGGACAGGTGAAAAAAAAGTAATTTGGAAAATGTGGCACAAGATTGTAACTACTGAATCCATTTGCCCATCACTGACCAACTGTGATAAACTTAAAGGGACACTGTGTGAGATTTTTTGTAGTTCATGCTGCCCATTCACTAATGTTACCTTTTTCATGAATACTTACCACCACCATCAAATTCTAAGTATTCCTTATGACTGGAAAAATTGCGCTTTTCATACATGAAAAGGGGGATCTTCTCCATGGTCCGCCATTTTGAATTTCATTTTTAACTGCAAAAAGGCTGTACTTGGGCCATACTAGAAAATATGAATTTATTACTTTGTAAACTTTCATGTAAATATCATATTTGGCAATAGGGAGCCTAGTTTCAATGAGCAGCATAGTTGCAGTACCTTTTTTGACCATTTCCTGCACAGTGTCCCTTTAATGTTAATTGAGGCATTTATAGTACTGTATGTACATGTAAATGCCATAAGCTTGACAAGTGTATTACGTGTTTTAAAGGGACACTGTGTGAGATTTTTAGTTGTTTATTTCCAGAATTCATGCTGTCCATTCACTATTGTTACCTTTTTCATGAAGCTTATCAAAGTCCAATCTCACGCACATCCAGATGCTTTCGGGTGCAGGTTCAAAAGACGTTAAGTTCATAAAATGAAAAAAGAAGAACCGCAACACCGATGCTCCCATTTACTTCATTTTAATGTGACGTTTCGGGCCACCCCGGCCCTTCCTCAGACAAGTGTCTGAGGAAGGGCCAGGGTGGCCCGAAACGTCACATTAAAATGAAGTAAATGGGAGCATTGGTGTTGCGGTTTTTCCTTTTTTTCATTTTATACCTTTTTCATGAATACTTACCACCACCATCAAATTCTAAGTATTCATTATGACTGGAAAAATTGCACTTTTTGTACATGAAAAGGGGGATCTTCTCCATGGTCTGCCATTTTGAATTTGCAAAAATAGCCATTTTTAGCTGCAAAATGAATCTACTTCGACCATACTAGAACATATTTGTTTATTACTTAGTAAACTTTCTTGTAAAGATCAAATCGGCCATAGGCAGCCCAGTTTCAATGAGCAGCATAGTTGTAGTACCATTTTTGACCATTTCCTGCACAGTGTCCCTTTTAAATGGGCCTGTAACAACAACTCTTTTGCCAAGACAACTGAATGTCACCCCCTAGTGGTACTTTCTAAAACCTCAAAGTAGGTCTCTCCGCTTGAACCTCATGTTCTTCTTAAATAGTCGGGGAGGAACGGTAGCCTACCATGCACCCCCCCCACAACAAAACGCCACATGACTTTTTTTAATCTTCAAGATGTCCTGAATAAGAATTTGAGTGGTAACAGTCATATAACTCACTCCCACTATGATTTTTCACATCATATTGTATATGACCCCATGCATTCTAGTCCTATGTAGTGGTACACTGCCAAGGCCTCTAGAGCCATGATGCAGTTGGTTATAATAGCTTATGATATACCATATGAAAGCTTGGAGTCTGTAGTATACATATATTATACTGTATTTGGTGTACCTTTTGCATAGCAACAGTTGCTAGGCAAAGCATCTTCCTTAGCAACCAGCATCAGTGATACGGTTCCTCTGCGATTACATTGTGTTGTGATGTCTGGATCTGGATGGCTTTTCCCAAGTGCCACATGACTTCTTTGAACCTCCAAGATGTCCCTAATAAGAATTTGAGTGGTAACAGTAATACATTCCTACTGTACATCATATTGTACATGACCCCAGTATGCTCTAGGCAATACGTTTTAGTCCTATGTAGTTGTAAACTGTCAAGGCCTTAACAGCCATTTTGCAGTTGGTTATCATAGCTTGCCATATATGAAAGCTTGGAGTGTGTAGTTTATGAATATTATATCATATTTTTGGTGTACCATTTGGAAAAATATACTTGGTTCAGTTATATGATGTGTGAGAGTATTTTTCATTTTTCTGATCCTTTAAATGACTCGTCCATACAACCATACACATATATAAAGACCTTACAGGCAAATACATTAACAATTTGTAAAAGTATAATAATAGTTTCATTACTAACTACTGGAAATATTGACAATATAGCGAGCAGTACTGTATGTGTCACTGTCACATCTGTGCAAGTTGGAGCACAACACCACAATAGAAGGAAACAAGTTGAATCATAAACAAAGTTTTTTGAACATTTGGGGAAAGGTTTAGTCCAAGGCAGACAGTTCATTCACTGCTACTGTCACTGTCTGTGCTTGACCAATCACTTTCAACTTCACTCTCACTGTTATCATCATAGTGGACTTCACCACAGATGTCCTCCAACCTCTGTGGCTGACTCTCACCTTCATACCACAGGGGCTGTATACCACTTTATGCCATTAACCACCCATGTCCTTGACCCACGGATGGAATTACAGGATTGTTGATATTGGCTCTTTCCCACAGGGCAAACTGAAAATTAACCCTATGGACATGCTGCGTGAGGCTTTTTCTGCATGGTGGTAGCAAAGCCATGTCCACATTTCCAGGAATAGACTTTCCGTGTTTGGTGCAAAGTTTGTTAATGATGTTCAATCGCATGTCATCAACCTTTTCAGCTTTCTTTTCGCCATACAAGGCCCATGTGGATTTTTCACAATCATCATTAAGGGCTTCTGTCACTGTCCAGGTTTCACCAAGTTTGGCAAGGTTGGTAACAAACTGGGGGGCTTTGAACATCTTCGTTAGAGGAAGAAGTTTACCTTTGCCCCGGAATGCACTTGTCGCATCATTCCCAGTGAAGCCATGGAGACCAAGTACAGCTGTGCACTTTTCTTGGCCAAGTTCTGCTGCAGTTTGTGTGCCATTGATCAGTCTGGACTTTCTCTGTATCTTGGTGTCAAGTAGGATGGTGATGCCCATGGTTCCAGCAAAGTGCAGCAAAATGAAGAATAGATCAGAGTCAGGACTCTTGATCCGTACGTTGGTATAATGCTCATTTGCAGCATATTGGCTGTAAAGGACAACCCTGGTGTCGGTCTCTTCCTGTGATGACCTGAGTAATGGAATTTCAGTCTTTCTTGTTGTCAAACCGTCCCCTGATGTAAGGTATGCACATTCTTCACAGATAAAAATGACTTTGCGGCCTTGCAGTTTTGAAGCGTACTTATCACCACTCCATTGCCACTCCATTGCTTTAATATAACCCATGTTACTCCTCTATTTATTGAGTTGCACTGGTTACCGATCGCCGCCCGGATCAAGCACAAGGCATTGACCCTTGCCTACAAAACCATCACAGGAACGGCCCCAGCTTATCTGAAGGACCTACTAACGCCTTATGTTACTGGAAGAGATCTGCGCTCATCCAGCACAAGCCGTTTGGCTCTGCCATCCAGTCGCTCTAGGTACTCCCAGTCAAGATTGTTCTCCGTTGTGGTACCCAAGTGGTGGAACAGTCTCCCAGAGGCAGCAAGACTAAGCACCTCTCTTGCAGCCTTCAAGAAACAACTAAAGACATTCCTCTTTCGAGAGAATCTACTAGACTAATGATTGAACTGGCCTTGCCCCAGGGCAGAATCCTGACATGATGTTTAGTTTAGTTTAGTTTGTGAGTGTGTGTTTGTGTGTGTGTGTTCTCGTTATTTCCTCTTTATTAAAAAAAAAAAAAAAAGCTAACCCCTCTTTGTAATTGCACTTGTTGTTCTGTATATCTCCTGTGCACTTTGTATTTGCTTGTGATGTTGGCTTGATTATGTCCTCTTCTGAAAGTCGCTTTGGTTATAAAGCGTCTGCCAAATGCAATGTAATGTAATGTAATAAGCCTGATAAACTGCAAGTCATTGCAACTGCAAGTCAACTGTAAGTCATTTAAAGAATTGAAAAAAAAAACAGAGCTCTCACACATCATATAACTGAGCCAAGTATATTTTCCAAATATCATAGGTACACCAAAAATATGATATAATATTCATAAACTACACACTCCAAACTTACATATGGTATATGGCAAGCTATGATAACCAACTGCAAAATGGCTGTTAAGACCTTGACAGTTTATAACGACATAGGACTAAAACGTATAGCCTAGAGCATACTGGGGTCATGTACAATATGATGTACAGTGGGAATGTATTACTGTTACCACTCAAATTCTTATTAAGGACATCTTGGAGGTTCAAAGAAGTCATGTGGCACTTGGGAAAAGCCATCTAGATCCAGACATCACAACACAATGTAATCGCAGAGGAACCGTATCACTGATGCTGGTTGCTAAGGAAGATGCTTTGCCTAGCAACTGTTGCTATGCAAAAGGTACACCAAATACAGTATATTATATGTATACTACAGACTCCAAGCTTTCATATGGTATATCATAAGCTATTATAACCAACTGCATCATGGCTCTAGAGGCCTTGGCAGTGTACCACTACATAGGACTAGAATGCATGGGGTCATATACAATATGATGTGAAAAATCATAGTGGGAGTGAGTTATATGACTGTTACCACTCAAATTCTTATTCAGGACATCTTGAAGATTAAAAAAAGTCATGTGGCGTTTTGTTGTGGGGGGGGTGCATGGTAGGCTACCGTTCCTCCCCGACTAAAAGGGACACTGTCCCCCTCCCTCCCTCTCTCTTCACTGTCCTGTCATAATATGGCGATATGGGATGGAGATATGGCGATATGGGATATGGAGAAAGGTTGGAAAATGACCCAGGCCACCAGATTTGATCTTGGGACCATGGACCATGGACAATGTTTCCATGCTCAGCCAGGAGTAGGCTATTAGTAGGCTACACTGTGCCACAGCAGCCACACACAACTAACTTGAATTCATTTTTAAAATAATAATAATAATAATAATAATAATAATAATAATAATAATAATAATAATATCGCTCTCAAAGGTCAACTATGAGCTATTTCTGGCCAAAGGAAAGGGGACAGGAGTTATTGGACAAAGGCTAGTGACCATCTTGTATTAACCAAAGACTTCAGTTCGTACACTTTTACCACTGCACTTATGAGTAGGAGTATGCTGGATGTGTTTTCGTCTTGCTGTCCACAGCTCCTCCACCAGGTAGGGCTGTTGTCCCTGTAGGATCTAGAAGGCCAGTTCTCCCTGAGCCCCAGCTAAGCGCAGGCCCTCACAAAGGGACCTCAATTTTGTCCTGACTGCTAGCAGTAGCCAGAATGGATGGAATGGAAACTTATTTTGCCCTATGGGTTAGATAGATATAGAGGTGTTTGGGACCTGCCGTGGCCATCTGGTAGGGCACTCGCCTGCCATGCCACACGCCTGCTATGACACGCCTGCCATGCCACACGCCTGCCATGCGGCTGACGTCGTGTTCGATTCCAGGTGTTTGGACCTGGAATCAATCACAGCCAGTCCTGAAAAGTACACTGTAAAAATGATTTTGTGGGGTGGTACACTTCACTGACTATTTATATAATTTATTATTATACACACTCTACCTATTAATAAAGAGTAGGAGTTGCTCCTGGTTAGAAAAGACTAAACTTGGGTGGCGCTGTGGTGCAGCGCGCTAAGCCCCCCACACTTGGACTTGCATGCCCATGGGGACCCCGGTTCGAGTCCGGACGGGGTCATTTCCCAACCCTGCCCCATCTCTCTCCACACTCATTTCCTGTCACACTTTTACTGTCCTATTCGAAATAAAGGCCCAAAAAGCCCATAAAAATAAAAGACTAAACTATACCCAATTTGTAAAAGTTCAAAGATCGATGCACAGCTTCTAGGTACTGGTAAACGCAGGAATACTTCAAAAGGAAAAAGTTTACTGCACACTTGTTTGACTTTATGCTCTTTTATTCAGAGCGAACAACGCGTTTCGTTTTAATTTGTATTAAAACAGGCCACAAAAAATAAGTTATCCTTATTTTATTGCTTATTAAAAAGAAAATGTTTACATTATAACACAAGGTGACAGTTCCACTTTAAAGAATGGAATTGTTCTGTTCCAGCCTCCATTGAGATTGATCAAGCTTCCTTACCTTGATCTGCAGGTGCTGAGTTAGGTGCCGTTTCCACGTAGCTGGATATTTTTATATGTGGATATTTTTTTCTCCTGCTTGTATTGGTTTTGCATTGGCCTTCCGTTTCCACGTAGCAGATATTTAAAAATCCAGGTGCAGGAGAAAAAAAGATCCTGTTTAGGGGTCTGAAACGCATTTGTTACAATGGAGGATTTTTTTATCCACACGTTGCATTTCCACTTAGCAGCAGAAAAAAATACCCTGCTGAAAAAATATCCTGCTACGTGGAAACAGCACCTTAAAATAACTATTTAAGGACAGTGGATAGTAGGCTATTCCTCAGAACTTCAACAGAAGTGCATGGTTTAAGCCATCACTGTTTGTTCGGAACACATCTCCTCGGAATAGTCTCAAAGTTTAAACCATGCATGGAAATGCACATACTCCAAAAATATTACATTGAAATCAGGAACATGGCAAAAAACAACTTCTTTGTGGGTACCTCAACATGGTAGGCTAAGTGCTATACTGTAATTGATCACCTTTGACACAGTATCATGCAACAGAAATCAATCAAGCTCGGCGAACCCCAAAACACCAAATGCAGCAATGCAGTCGCCATAAACAGCATAGTGTTTCAAAGATAAAATAGTGCATAAGTCAGGACGTTACACTTCCTCATAAAACTCCCTGTCAAAATTTCAGGCAAAGCATGCAAAACATTTCAGATATAAGACATCAGTATCCATAGTTTTCCCCCACTATAAATCTGCTTGTCCATAGTTCACAGTAGGGGTGATGTCACCTAAGCAACACCCCCAGTTTTTGTTGTTGTTGTTTGTTTGTTTGTTTTGTCTTCCTTTAAAAGTTCAAAGTACGGTCCCCAATCAAGTCCAATATCTCTCCTAGTGGTGGAAGATGGCCCCACCTAGTGGCTAGAAATAGACATGGCGGCGCGTGGCTCCAGAGGAGGCAGAGAGGAGAGAGGAGTGCAGGAGAGTGGTGGAAGGGGACGTGGTGGTGGTGGTGGTGGCAGGGGTTCAGCAACCACAGCTGTGGCAGGGAGGGACCGCGTGACCGACCGACCGTGCCTTCACTTCAGATCACATTCTCAAAAAGTTGCATAGAACTCATGATGTTGTCATCCTAGGGGGACAAAACCAACAGGAGGAGTTAAATGTGGCACATATACTAGGTGTGTGATTTTGTGTATGAAAGAAATAATGAATATTCGTGTATGTATGTGTGTATTTGTGTGTGTGAGAGAGAGAGCGAGAGCGAAAGATGGGAAGAAAAAATGAGGGAAAAAAATGGACAGACATGAAAAGGAAATGAGGGGAAGAGGTAGCCTAGAGAGAATAAGAAGAAAACATAGAGTGGTGTAGCTGTGTATCATACCCTCTGGCACGTTTCAATGAACTCATCGAAGGTGACCACACCATCTCGATTCCTGTCCATTTTCTGGGGTAAAGGTCAAACATGAAAAATAAACAGCATTAGATTAGACCTAAATAATGGCATGTATTGACACTTAAGGGCTTGAAGCGCTCAGGAGACAAACCAGCGTTTCTCAAAGTGGGGCGCAAGACCCCCTGGGGGGGCGCGGAGGCATCTGATTTCGGGTTTTTTCCCCCCAAGGAAATGATTTCCTGTCTCGCCAATAAGCCAATACGTTTTAAGCCCTTACCAACATTATATTATTAATTGTCATGAATTTCAATAGTATAGGAAATGAACACACATCTGTATTTGACTGCAGTAACTCTTTGTTTTATCGCACCTTTCCTTTGAGAGGGTGGGGGGGCTTGGAAGCATCCAGACCCTCCGAAGGGGGGAATGATGGAAAAAAGTTTGAGAACCACTGGTGCAAACAATGTTACTCAGATGCTCATCTGTACCGGGTGACGTGTGAGTCCAAAAAAAGGAAAAAGCAGAGGCACTCTGAGATTTGAGAAAAATATAAAAAGGCCTTTAATTTAACATGGCAATTCTATTTAAAAACAAAATGTCTGTCTGCACTGTCTGTTTGTGTGTGTGTGTGTGTTTGAGCCAACAATGCGCGCGCAATCAATGACGACATCACCTCTAAACGGGTCAATTGGTGTACTGTGTACTGTGTAGAGAGAAGGGGGACTGTTTGCATTATTATTTTTTTTTATCTTGCATATGCTTTCGTATGACATCACCATTCCAAGATTGTTATAATAGTTTTCACCTGTACATTTAATACATTTATTTTCAGTTTTCACACACCTGGAAGAACTTCTCAACGTGCTCAAACGGGTCGTCCTCCTTCACACTCGGACTCGTGTATCTGCCCATCATGTCATAAATGGACTTCATGATGGCCAACATCTCCTGCAGACACACACACACACATGAGTACACACACACACACACACACACACACACACACACACACACACACACACACACACACACACACACACACACACACACACACACACACACACACACACACGAACACACACACACACACACACACACACACACACACACACACACACACACACACACACACACACACACACACACACACGCACGTTTGTGCACACAGACACACATTGCGCATGCACAAATGCTGGGGAAACCAGCATATCCCATGCCAGCCCCCTTACTGTACGTACAGTAGCACACAAAGAAGTAGTACACTATGAAACAGGACAATAGTGGCTGTGCCTTTTCACTGTCTCTGATAAAAAAAAAAAAATGTGCAGTGTAAACGGGATGGAACGCCATATATGAATTTTAGATATGCATGATGGAAATGAGTCTGACATTACATACAATACATAAATCTATTAGGCCTGCATGTATACAGTAGGCTTCGTATCATATGAATAACAACAGAGTAGGTGACTGGTGTCCTCACTGTACTGTGCTGTACTGCCCTACAATTTCAGAACGCAGTATAATTCAAAATGCCAAACTGAGAAAAAAGGCTTTAAAGTTTCCTTTCTGTCCACGCGACTGTGTTGGAGGTAAAGTGGTGATGACACTTCCATATAATACTTTTTTAGGGTGAAAATTTATGCACACAAGAAAAAAGCAAAAAAAACAACATTCTCATTACTTTTTAGCTGAAAAATCATTATACTGCGCTCTGTTGTGGTATTACTGTCTACACCAAAACCACGGTGTCAATGGAGAAGTGCAGTATAAAAGTGCAGTATCGCATTATACTGCGTTCTTGGCTAGTAGCCTACCACGTAACCCACTAAGACCACAAAGCGCAGTATAATCAGTTTTTTGCGTTTTTTTCCGAAACGGGACCAAGTTGGGCCGAAAATTTTTAACACAAGAAGAAGAAGGTATTTTAAAGCCAATTTCCGGTCTAAACCCATTTTCGACCATTTTCAAGATACTGCGTTCTGATATTGTAGGGCAGTGTACTGTATTGTACTGTACCTCTTTGGTGATGTAGCCATCTTTGTTGATGTCATAGAGGTTGAAGGCCCACCTCAACTTCTCATTCACCGAGCCCCTCAGTAGCACCGACAGACCTATTACAAAGTCCTACACACACACACACACACACACACACACACACACACACACACACACACACACACACACACACACACACACACACACACACACACACACACACACACACACACACACACATGGATACCACAAAGACAAACATGCACACATAGAGCCATATACACTAAATACAGTATGCAGACAGAAAGATACAAATTAAACATTTCCAATACTGTCAAATAATTTGTCAGGTCCAAAGCCCCACACTTCAAACATATCCATATGCCAAGTGTTACCTCTTTCTTTCAACTCCTTAGTTCATTTTCTTTACATTTACTTTTGTACTTATCTACTTATTTTTTCTATTCTGTCTAGTTTCCTCTCTTGTCTTTTTGCTATTCTTTAAAGGGACACTGTGTGAAAATTTTAATTGTTTATTTCCAGAATTCATGCTGCCCATTCACTAATGTTACCTTTTTCATGAATACTCATTGAGTATTCATTATGACTGGAAAAATGGCCCTTTTCATAGATGAAAAGGGGGATCTTCTCAATGGTCGGCCATTTTGAATTTGCCAAAATAGCCATTTTTAGCTGCAAAAATGACTGTACTTGGACCATACTAGAAAATATTTGTTTAATACATAGTAAAATTTAATGTAAATATCAAATGTGGCAATAGGCAGCCCAGTTTCAATGAGCAGCATAGTTGCAGTACCTTTTTTGACCATTTCCTGCACAGTGTCCTTTAATGTTTCTGTCTATTTTTTCTACCTCCCTCCATTATTTCTTATTTTTAACATTGTTGTTTATCCATTTGTTAATTAAGCATTTTGAGTTGCATGCCTTGTATGATATAGTGCTATACAGTTTAGTATTATATTATTATTACCTCAAAGCGAATGGAGCCACTTCGGTCATTGTCAAAAGCATTGAAGAGAAAGTGGGCATATGTGGTGGCATCTGTTGACATGTCCAAGAGGTGAAACAAGTTATAGTAATGAAGGCTTTATCCAGAAATAGTTTAGTGCATTTTACAATCTTGACATTTGCATCCTTTAGGCTCCCCAAATGTAATCTACACATTCAGTTAAGGGAACTTTCACCACCAACAATGCAGCAGTAAATATTTCAAATTCAATATGTTTCATGCTTTGTTTATGTTATGTATCATTATGGAATGTTCATTTTATCAATAGTGCCTTATCTCATTCACAAATCTTTGACACCACTTTACCTCCTTGAGGAAAGAACTGAGAGTATATCATCTTGAAGGTTTCTTCGTCTACTAGACCACTTGGGCATTCCTACAGGTAAATGAAAAATAACATGGAATTGACAGGGATACGATTAAGCTGTGTGTATTACACAAGTTAAACAAACAAAAACTGTAATAGTTAAAGTATGCTAACACAGCCTGTAGTAGTTCCCTTGTTCACTGATGCTTGTGACCATATAGCAGCGAAGATATGGCCAAAAATAGTTCACTTTGGTGTGCAAGAATGAAAATCGGCACACTTATTGCATGCTTACATCATTAAATGAACTATTCTTAGCCTTATTTACAAGTAGAGAGGGTGGCCATCTTGAAAAAATGACGGCCATCTTGGATTTCTGTGCTGAAAGAGTGTATCCTAATTAACATGTGTGCCAATTTTCATGCTTGCATACCAAAGCGAAGAAGGTGGATCTAACAAGAGCGACACTCAATACAACGCCCCATTGCAACACTCATTGCAACGCCCCATGATTTTCGGCCGCTATTCTGGAATGAATATCGGACAAATTACATTGGAATGCATTGGGAATGTGTACAGGATTTCTACATAATACGGTAAAACTACATCGATATAACTATTGGAAATTCTTCAGTTATTAATGTTTATACCATCTCATGTGTTTTTTCAGCTCAATCAGTGCCGGACTTAATTATCTATAAGGCTAAAGTTGCCAAAGTAGCTAGCCACAGGACCGTCGTTAGCCCTATTTTAGGGGGACTTTAGCCCCCCCTACATTAGTATTAGCCCCCCCTTCAACGAAATGCAGTAAAGCACTGAATACGAACCACCAAGAAGGCAAGTTAATCTGAATACAAGTTCCTGTTTGCTTATTTATTGTTTAATGCCACTTATATCCTACTGCACAGCAATAAAAGCAGGGTGCACAGCAATATGTTATGGGGGGGGGGGGGGGGGGTACAGGTAGAGGATTGTGCTTTGTGACTTAAGGGTGGTTTATGCCTCCAGTCCAGCGTCCCTGCATCGTAATGCAGTGAGCCGCGCAGTTAACGTAGTGAAGCCCTCCCCATCACGCAGGTACTCTGGGGCACCTCCCCAAAATTGTGTCTCGACACAGGGAGCGACGGCGTGAAAGGGCGAAAATAGGTCTCTGATTGGTCCTCTCGACCAGCCTGCTCTGTCCTCGAGTCGAGAACAAGCGCTACTTCCTTGTTCTAACCTTCGTCGGTCTACGGACTGTGAGCTCTTCATTAAATAAGTTGCCCGTGCTTTGTTGTTTAATTTATTTACACGAACCAAAGACAACACATGCGCTTGCAAGTTACGACGCTGAAGTTATTTGGACAGTTGAACAGTGGTTCCGAGGTCGAGGAAACATTCCGCTTCGTCCTCGACAAATGAGCCACTTCTTTGTTCCAAACTACCACTGTGGCTGCCAGTGCGATCAAACATGCACGTGATATAAAAATTTAATGTTTCATTTTCATTGTCGTCGAGTCTGTGATGCTAAAAAACAACCGACACGTCTAGTTTACTCTTTGTATTGAAGGCAGTTTCAGCGTGGAATGACATCGCGCAGACCGTGCTTCAAAACAGGGCATAAACCAAAATTAACTGCATCATGGCTGCGACAAGCTCACTCTGTGGCACAAGTAGGAAGCATAACCCGCCCTTAACACCTCGAGGAAAGTGTAATTACCAATTTTCACTCACAATACCCGTGTAATAAATCCATTTGACATTGTCTTGAAATTATAGTTGAGCTTTAATATTTTGAAAAATATTATAGTTTGAAAACACACATGAACTGATTAAAATAGCTACTAATGGAGTAAAAATGACCTAATATCTGCCGGGGATGCATAGTTTTCCAAGTAAGGAACCTGTTTGAATGAATCACTTCCTGACCACTGCTTCTCCTGGAGACGCGCAGTTAGTAACTCCTTAAAGTTCCTAGTCCTTGTGTAAATTATGCTCTCTGCATTTTTATCTAATCATTTTAACTTCCGTACATAATATTCATCAGTTGAAACATTTTGAAATGTTTTGTTTAGCTTACATATAAGGAATGTTCATTAAAATGTGAATAAAAAAAACACTGTAACTAGTGTTTAAAAATCGGTATGGTGCTCTTAAAATAATTGTTCAAGAAGACGCTTTTGCACACCTCTGTTGGTGGGCAGGTGCATAGGATATTATCCATAGAGGTAGAAAATAACACTAGAGAGGACCCCACCCCCCTTTTACGGCAATCTGTAGCGGCCATTATCTGGAGGTAGATCAGAGAAATGGAAATTAACGGAGAACGAGGCTCACCTCTGCCGAAAATGGCTTAATCATGTGAAAATGTCCATCAACACACTATACAAGGACAATAGTTGAAGTGTGTTGCTAACTATGTTCATAAAATATATTATTTGATTTTTAAATGCATTTTATCGACTCATATGATTTCAGTAGATATGTAGCCTGACATTTCAAATCTGGTCTTTGATTAAAGTGTTACTTTATATTTACACAGTTTTAGTTCATTTATTGACAGGGGTGGGCGTGTTCTCCATTGACTTGCATTGCCTGAAAGTACCTACACTACCTACGGAAGTTGGGAAGCTCCAGCTGCCATTTCCCAGTGCTGTCGCAAATTGCTGTGTCCTCTCTAGTGTTATTTTCTACCTCTATGATATTATCCCACTGGGGTTGTCATTCAAGTGTAAAGAAATCCTGCACACTGTCCATTCCACCAACAAACTTTAATACAACATGAAGAAGGTTGGATGACCGAAACAATGTATTAAAGTTTGTTGGTGGAATGGACAGTGTGCAGGATTTCTTTGCTCTTAAAATAATAAATTCATAGACAAAACCTTAGCAGGTGAGCTGAATTTTTTTTGGCGCATTTTCCTCCTCTGGGGAGAAGCACCCCCTGTCTCTCAAACCTAGAGACGGGCCTGGCTAGCCATATTGTGCTAACTTTAGCATTAGATCCGCGGTCTTTCCTATGGCCAAAGAACGTTGCTATGGCTACTGGTCATAACAAAGTGGCGTACGTGACTACCTGTTCATTCCAGAATGGCGGATTTGACTCAAAACTGACTCAAAACGCCCTCTATTGACTGTTTCCCATAAAAGACCTGAGTGTCTCTTCTTGTTAGATCCACCTTCTTTGACCAAAGTGAACTATTCTGGGGTATTTTGGCAGTTAACTGCTCCACTAATAACTCCATACAGTGAATTAATTTAGGTAAGGCCTTCTTAATGGAATGTGGTGGGTTGCATTGGAGCATTTCAGCAGAGGAGTGCCGGTTCGGCTCGTGAGCATTCCCTCTCTCCTATAGCATAACAAACTATAAAATTCCGGCACACTGACCATTTCGTTTTTTCTTCATTCACCTGATGAGAAGGTCCAAGACTGAAACATTGTGATTAAAGTCAAAGCGAAATTGTCAGTGTGCAAATGCCAATTTCATAGTGTAGTGCCAGCTGAGGTGTGCGGGGGGGAAATATAAATATCAAGTTGTGCTACAGTATACAAGCATCAAAGCTGTGTCTCATCAATCACAAGATCAACTCCCTAGAGGAGCTAGAGGAGGAGTTCCCAAATTTTACCATGGCGAGCCCCCTGATAGTCCGGCATATTCCATCTGAGGCCCCCTTATATGGGTTGTGCCACACTATTTTTCTGTGTATCACCTTTCACAACCATAGTCTAGGTCTGTGGGGCAGTGCATCACTGAGATATATAAAATAATAACTGAACAATAACAGTAGAAATGGTCAGAGATAGGGCTGCACGATAGATGGAAAATGTATCGATATCGCGATATCACAGCTTGCGATACACGTATTGCAAAAGTTGGTTATATCGTGATACCTACTTTTTAATTTTTAATAACAGCCAATTTGGTGAAAAGGTATTAAAAATGTTGACATTTTAAGATGATTCTGTATATTAGCCATGATTATTCCGAATAAAAATAATGTTGGAAATAAAACATTGTTCTCAGTTGTTTCATACATGATAAAGTGTAGAATGGCAAGTAGAGAGGGGAAAATATATGTATATATTAAATATCGCGAGTAATATCGATATCGCGATATACAGTCATGTTATCGTGTATCGCATATTTTTCTAATATCGTGCAGCCCTAGTCAGAGATGCAATAGCTTATAATAATGCAGTTCTTAACTAATAGGAATATTGTCAAGCTTATGTTTTTGTTTACTTACCGTACTTACTATGTTGTAGTTTAGTTATTTATTTAGGTATCTATTGCAGTATTTATTTTGTTTTGCTACGCTTTTCCTGCCAACCTACCGTGACCCCCTTTGTACCCTCTCGGAGCCCCCCAGGGATCCCGGGCCGCCCCACACTTTGTAAACCACTGCCCTTGAGTACCATTAGTCCACAACTGCCCTACACATGCCCTCTAATGCAGCATACATACAGTAGCCGTCATTTTGGTTCCAAGCCCTGCAGTCTCACGTTTTTGAATCCTCTGTAGAGCGACTGCAGCTCCTTGCGTGTGAACTTGGTCTGGGCCTGCAGCTGGTCCAGTCCCTCCGGCTGGTGTCTGACGGTGGCCAGCTCCAGGTCACTCTCACTGCAGTCTGTAAACAGGCACCGCAAGGTTGGGGTATGGGGTACCAAAGGGTTGGGGTAGGGGATGAATAGTGGGGGTTGTTGGAAAAAAGGGGGTATGGTGGGGGTATGGTTGGGGCAGGGTTGGGGTAGGGGTGCAATTGGCATGGACAGTGGGGGTTGTTGGGGGAAAAAACAGGGGGCAAGGTTGGGTGTGGGTGGGATGGACAGTGGGGGTTGTTGGGGGAAAACAGAGGGTTGGAGTAGTGGTGGAAGTTGGGTGGGGGTGGGAGTTGTTGGGGAAAAAACAGGGGGCAAGGTTGGGGTAGGGGTGCAATTGGGAGGGACAGTGTAGGTTGTTGGGGAAAAAGGGGGCATGGTGGGGGTATGGTTGGGGTATGGTGGGGGTTGGGTTGGGGTATGGTTGGGGTTGGGTTGGGGTATGGTTGGGGTAGGGGTGCAATTGGGATGGACAGTGTGGATTGTTGAGGGGGAAAAACAGGGGGCAAGGTTGGGTAGGGGTGTAAGTGGGATGGAGGTAGAGTAGGTGGGGGTTGTTGGAAAAAAAACGGGGTATGGTTGGGGTAGGGGTTTGGGTAGGGGGTGGTGTTGGTGGTTGCGGTTGGTGAAAACCCCGGGGGTACATTAAGGTTGGTGGTGAGGGTGGTGGTGGGGGGGTTTGGGGTTGATGAAAACCCAGGGTTAAGGATAGGGGATGGCGGAGGTGGTGAAATTCCAGAGTGAAAAAGGTGGGGATATGAATGGTAGGGGTTTGGTGGAGTTGGGCAACAACAAAAATAAGGGTGGAGGTGAGGAGTTGATGAGGGGGGGAGGGGGGTGTAGGATGGGTGATGGATTGATTATGCAGTGTTGGTGGGAGCAGGGTTTCAAACAGGAGTTGAGGAGGTTGCAGACCACAAATACGGTAGGTTGATTAAGGGATAGGGGATGGCGTTTTCGACATGGCATGGGGTTAAAAGGAAGGGCAATTTAGTGTTTTGAGAGTATGTTGGGAGATGGGTTGACGGGGGAGACAGAAAGACAAGCAAGAGACAAGCAAGGGTGAGTGAGTGAATGCGGTATAGAGAGAGAGGTGCAGGTGGCATGCATGCAGCATACAGGAAAGACATATCAAGAGGACAGGGTGGTGATGATGTGTGTAAATGGCCCAGTCATGATGACAGGAAACAGTGATGGAGGAGGACCACTCACGTGCATATACACACATAGAGAGGATACACAGACTGATGGAGTAGTTGATGACCATCATGGAATAATAACAAGCTATAATACCTGCCAGATCCAATACTGTGTGTGTGTGTGTGTGTGTGTGTGTCTGCGTGTGTGTGTGTGAATGTGTGTGCGTGCGTCCGTGCGCGCGTGTGTGTGTGTGTGCGTGCGTGCGTGCGTGCGTGTGCTTGTGCGTGTGTGTGTGCATGTGTGTGCATTTGCGTGTGTGTGCATTTGTGTGTGTGTGTGTGTGTGTGTGAGAGTGTGAGTGTGAGTGTGTGTGTGTGTGTGTGTGTGTGTGTGTGTGTGTGTGTGTGTGTGTGTGTGTGTGTACTCACCATCTATTGGATGAAGACAATCGGATGACAGAATATGGATGAGGACCAAGATGCAAGATGGATGGAGAACAACAACGATGAACACACACAAACACACAGAAAGAGAGACAGAGAAGAGAGAACAGACAGACAGGGAGAGCGGGAGAAAAACATTGGATAAGAATAAAACACTTTTGCAGGGCTTTTTTTAAAGTTCCACATTCATCGCTTCAACAGAAAAGTGATTAAAGCAGCAGATAATTCAGCATTCAGCTGAAAATCCCCCCAAAACACCAGCACCATTGCCCATAACCCATTTTACCCTAAGCCCTTTTTGGGAAAAAGTGCTCTCTCCCTATTAAAACCTTAATATCTCGGCCTCCAAAGCACATAAAAACATGAAATAAGTTGCATTTAAAAGCTAGAACCTTCATTTTGCACTAGAATGTGTTCATTCAGCTCTACCATAGCCACATTTGTAATAAAACAGCTCAAATCTCAAGAACCTGAATGCAGCGTATATGTCGCTCCAGGACACAATGGGTTAAGTAATATTAAGACATATTAAACCTCTTCATAAACCAGTTAGAATTGGTCTGGGCAATGCAAAACATGCTCAGGAGGTTATTTGCACACAATCATCCAAAAATAAAGACATTTTACGTCTAAGTTGCGTGTAAGTCTTTTTCCTGCTTGCTGCGTTCACTGTTTCAGTGTTCTGTTTAAGGCTCTCACCCCCTTACATGTAAATAAACATGTTGCTGACCACTCTTCCCCACCCTAATGAATAGGGGTGTGCAAACAAATCGTCATGACAATGCATCGAGCTACTTATTTTTACGATACACTGCATCGATTCATGACAATGTACAGCGATACTTATTTTCATGATATACTGCATTGATTCATGACAATCGATTATTTAATAATAATAACATTGAATTTGCCACTAATTCATTTTTTCAGTAGAGAATAGATAATATTTCTGTGCTAGTATAAATGCTACACAGCAACTGACACATAAGCTGTATTTTTACACATTTACTGAAGTAAATATCGTAATGTTTCGCGATGGGCCGCAATGCATCGAGCTAGAATCGCATTGTGGCATGTGTATTGTGATGAACATTGAATCGTGAACCCTTTGCCAATATCCACCCCTACTAACGAAGCAGTCGGAGGTGAAGTGGTTTGCACCAAATGTGGAAAAAAATGGACTGACACAGTAAAGGTCCTGTATAGGTTCATCTTCTCCCTTTTCTCTCCAGCTACTGTATGATGTCACACTGCAGGAGAAATCCAAATGGCTCACAGCAGAATGTGGCAAACCATTTGAGTAACTGACAGAGAAGGATGGGATGTTTTGTTTCATGCTTAGTGTGTTTATAATATCAGTAGAAACCCAACTATGTACATGAAAGGCCCCAAATGTGATATGGGCCCAATAGGCCCCCTATACATGTATGTGTGTCGTACAAGTGTGTAGGCCAGTGATTTTCAACCTATGGGCCGGGGCCCACTGGTGGGCCCTGAAGGTATACCAAGTGGGCCTTGAAATATTCTAAAAATTATAATCACATTTTGGTGTGTGTTGCTGCTGATTTATGTGAGTTTTATTCGTAATCGGGTCAGAGGTGGGCCCCGAACATTTGTGACAATTTCGAGTGGGCCCCAAGTTGGAAAAGGTTGGGAACCCCTGGTGTAGGCCTTCTGAGCATGTTTCAAGGGGAAAAAGGGTGAATCTACAAAAGGGAACTGCCGTATACACTGCCCTTCAACAGTGATACACCACATACCAAACCATAACAGTTACAACATACAGTATGGGCAATGTAAAGCAAAAAAAAAAAAACAATGCAAAGAGTCTATTGGAATACAAAAAAAGGAAAAGTAGAATACAATGGAACAAGCTAGTGGAGCGATATTGGCTTTTGCTCAATCACACCTGCAACCAGGAAGTTTATAGAAAGTTGCATTGTCACAGAATGTTATCTTTTCACAATGTTCAGGTCAGATCAAGGAAACAGCCTCCACTTCAATGTGTAGTTCCCTGAGAAATCATGTCATATTTTTGCTCTTTTTGTTGCAATAGGTCACTCTGAGTTGCATGTCATTGCCTCGTTCTGTCATTGTACAAAAACAAATGGAATAGCGTCTGGGAACATGACATACAAAAAAATGAAACAATGTTGTGGATTAGAAAAAGTCATGCCATTGATGTGGTTACTGGATGAGTCTCCTCAAAGTACACAATCATCTAGCAAACATGTGTACAGTATACAGGTAAGGTGTCTTACACACCAGGGCGGTAAAGCGTCGCGGAACGGCCGCGTTTTTTACCGGCCGTGTTTTTTACCGGCGTCGTTGAAAATACATTGAAACATATCTGTCCTTACACTCCAACCGGCTGTAGTCGGGCGTCAGCGGCGCAGGAGCCGGCTCCGCGCCGTGCTGCATTTGGAAAATAGAACTCGAGCGTATTTTTCACTACGGCGACCAGCGGTGTCTCATTCAAATGAATGGCAAAGTAGCACGCTAGCTTTAGCTGTGGGGTTTTTTTTAACAGGACTGGCCGCGCACGCCGACGCTGTCAGTGTGAAAGGCAGAGAAAAACACACCAGCCGAAACTAAGCAGAAAGACTGCGTTCGTCCCGCGACCGTTCCGATCCACCGTGGTATGTTTTGGCCCTAACTATATAGTGGTGTGGATTGGCACTGCCCTCACGATCCAATTCGATCACGATTCGGGAGGTAGCGATTCGATTCGATTCTATGCGATCCGATTCAATTCTACGATGCATTGCATTTCTACTGAAAGCAAAGCAAATGTTTAATCCGTCATGATGAGGCAATACAAGTAGTCAGATACTGAGCAACAATTTATTGGCTGTTAGTCTGTATCAGTCTTGCAATGTTTTGAAGTGCTTTTATTTAATTTAACATTCATTTGCTCCCGAAATATCCATGGAAGTAATTGAAACTTAAAAAAATTGCCGGATCGATTCTGGAACTTGCCGGATCGATTCTGGATCGTCCATGCCCCGCATTGGATTGCATCGCTGAATCGATCATTGTTGACACCACTAGTATCTAGGCTTAGAAGTACAGTGCCCTCCATAATTATTGGCACCCCTGGTTGAGATTTGTTAAAAGCCTTAAAATAAATTCAGTGTTTATTGCAGAAGAATACTGTCACACTGAAAATTGTAGGAAAATGTAGCCTTCAACTCAAATGAATTGTAAGAAAATAAAAAATCCCTGACTAAAAAATAATTATTTTTCATTAAATCACCTGTTCCACAATTATTGGCACCCTTAACAATTCCCAGGAAATAAATATAATTGAAGCATTTCTGTCATTTCTACAGTAGTTTACAAAGTTTACCAGAGTATGTAGGAACATTTAATTAGTAATTCATCACTTCCTGTTTCCCTGGGGTATAAATATGACGTGACACCGAGGCCATTTCTCTTATCCACTCTTAAACATGGGAAAGATAAAGGAACACAGCATACAAGTGAGGCAGATGTGCGTCGGCCTTCACAGGTCAGGCAGAGGCTGCAAGAAGATTGCCACTCAACTGCAGCTGCCCATATCCACTGTGAGAGGAATAATTAAGAAGTTCAAAACAACTGGAACAGTGGTAAACAAGCCTGGACGAGGACCCAAGTTTATTTTGCCACCACGCACAGTGAGGAGGATGGTAAGAGAAATCAAAAGATCTCCAAAGCTCACTGTTACAGAATTACAACAAATGGTAGCATCCTGGGGTCACAAAGTCTCCAAATCAACCATCAGGCGCTGTCTACACGCCAACAAGCTGTTTGGGAGGCATGCACGGAGAAAACCTTTCCTCACTCACAATCATAAACGCAAGCGTCTGGAGTTCGCCAAGCGGTATTGGGGCTTCAACTGGGACCGTGTGCTTTGGTCAGATGAGACCAAGATTGAGCTTTTTGGCAACAAACACTCTAAGTGGGTCTGGCGTACCACGAAAGATGCGCATGCTGAAAAGCACCTCATACCCACTGTGAAGTATGGGGGTGGGTTAGTGATGCTGTGGGGCTGTTTCGCTTCCAAAGGCCCTGGGAACCTTGTTAGGGTGCATGGCATCATGAATGCTTTGAAATACCAGGACATTTTAAATCAAAATCAGTTGCCCTCTGCCCGAAAGCTGAAGCTGGGTCGTCACTGGGTCTTTCAGCAAGACAATGACCCTAAACATATGGCCAAATCTACACAGAAATGGTTCACCAGACACAAAATCAAGCTCCTCCCATGGCCATCTCAGTCCCCTGACCTCAACCCCATTGAGAACCTGTGGGGTGAGCTGAAGAGGAGAGGACCCAGGTCTCTGGATGATTTAGAGAGATTCTGCAAAGAGGAATGGCTGAAGATCCCTCTTTCTGTCTTTTCCCATCTTGTGAAACATTATAGGAGAAGATTAGGTGCTGTTTTGTTGGCAAAAGGGGGTTGTACAAAATATTAACACCAGGGGTGCTAATAATTGTGACACACATTATTTGATGTCAAATAATTATTTCTTTATGTGGGATTTTTTCCCCACTGAATAAATGCACTTGTATTGAAGGTTGGATTTTTCTCTTTTTTTCCATTAAGGTCCCATATTATTTAGAAAAAAATTAAAATAATTGGAAGCTAAAAAACACATCTCAACCAGGGGTGCCAATAATTATGGAGGGCACTGTATCTACCAAGTACAAGCCTGTTTAGAGCATTTAGATATTTTATAATGCTGCACTATAACAGGATGGTCTGTAATGTTATTGGTTATAACTTAACTTTTATAACTTTTTATTAATACAAAGATGCGGCCCAATGTGCTTTGCAAAACAGCTGGATTGGAATATAACGTTGCCAGAGTTTTAAACTATGCCAGGCAGCCAGATCAGTGCATGAAAGTTTGACATAAAATCAGATATGATGGTAGCCTATGACAAGTATAGTTAAAATCTTGTGAAAGTGAAAGCCCACCAGGGAATCTCCAACTCCCTCCCTGTGTCATTGTGACACAGAACTCCACAGCACACAAGTGCTCATTGTGCACAATGACATTGCATTTATGCCTCACCCGTGCAAGGGGGCAGCCCCGAATGGTGCCCCAAGCGGAGCAGTGCATCGGGACGGTACCATGCTCAGGGTACCTCAGTTATGGAGGAGGATAGGGGAGAGAACTGATTAATTACTCTCCCCACCAACCTGGCTTCGAACCAGCAACCTTTTGTTCTACAAGTCTGACGCCCAAACCGTTTACCCATGACCAAAGAAACTCAACACAGAAGAACAATCTCTCGGGGGGGAAATGCATTGGCCACGGTGTAGTACGGGGGCGTTGCCTGAGGACACGAGTGGATGGAAAATTAACTCCCTTGCGCATGGTCATTGGGTGCGATGGATACAATTTCCGTACTCTGCAAAATCCGGAGACAAATTAACTGCAGCTGTTGGTCAGCAGTAATTGCTGGGGCTAATTAAGGACAGCTGACAAACTTTCACGCTGTCCTATGACCTGTTCCACACTCCGACCCTCGCGGAAGTGGCATTGCATGCTTCCAATACTGACCGTAGAAGAAGAAGAAAATGTCTGTACTCCCATCGCCATCATTTCGTACTACGCTGTTATGACGTCAGTAAGCCCTCTTGTCTCTACTCTCCTTGCCCATGACTGCCCATTAATTTGTCTCCCTGTTCACCATTATCAGCTCACAAGGAAGTCATTAATTGATATTCCATACACATCATTGCAAAATGAATGAAAATCAATGCAAATTATTTTTTAAGCGCTGCCAATGAAGCCAAAGTGGGCTGCAACCTTGTGCGGCACCCATGCATTGCGCTGTCTGAAGAACACTCAAGTTTATTCCGGACAGGAAGCCGTTCAGTGTGTATACTCGTAGCCTAATAATGCACACCATTCTACCAGTGGAACATCATAATAGTCACGAAAAAACTTAGCAACCATAATACTACACTATTACAACAAGGTATAGGATTTAGTGATACATTGCAACTTTGTCAGTTTACATTATGCATGGTCATTCTGATGTCAAATGCCAAAGTTATAACATGGGTTATGTCTTAACAGTTTACGATTGGCTAGTGTTGGAAGCTCATGGCTCCAGACATGGACAACAGACAACATGACAATCATGACAAGAGGTCAGGAAACAGCAACCTGGAACCTCTAACCGAATCTGGCAGCCAGCATGCCAATAGGCGCCACTAACTACCGTTCACTCACCTTCAAGAGAAAGCGGTTCCCAGAGCCCAAACTGCTTCAGAACCATGTAAAACAGCATCGTCACCACAACTATGGCGATGATTTCCATACCGTGAATCCCCATGGCTAGCACCAGTTCCAAGGGGTGGGAGAACCCTCCCAAACCGAAAGCAAAAAGCACAAAGTCCACAAACCAGAAGGCCAAAATGGTGAGGTATACTACCTCGTAAATAACATGGGGGACCTGCTGAAGTCCATGAGGTCTACCGACCAATGCGGAGGTACTGTAAGGTATGGTATGCCAAGTTTGGTTAAAAAAAGGATATTATTTGGGAATGAGGAAGACAATCGTTCAGTCCTGCAGAACACAACACACTAAAGCAAAGCTCCCTCCATCGCACCATGTGGTTTTAAATTGGAGCGAGCTTGAGAAACAGAGAGGAGGAGAGAGAGAAAAAGAGAGAGAGAGGGGGAGAGAGAGAGAGAGAGAGAGAGAGAGAGAGAGAGAGGGGGAGAGAGAGAGAGAGAGAGAGAGAGAGAGAGAGAGAGAGAGAGAGAGAGACTTCCCATTTGCTTGACGGCTATTTCCTCATACACACACACACACACACACACACACACACACACACACACACACACACACACACACACACACACACACACACACACACACACACACACACACACTCACACACACACACACACACACACACACACACACACACACACACCGCCCAAAGAATTAAAAGATAAATAAATAAATGTTAAAAAGAAAAACGTAACGGAGATGGATGGAGAGGCGTGCTGAGTCAGCCGTTAACATTCACTAAGAGACACTCCTGACTGACCACCATAAAAACTACATCACAGACTCTCAGAGAGGAGAGGAGAGGAGAGCAGGGGGTGGGGCATAGATCTCTCTCACTGTGTGTGTGTGTGTGTGTGTGTGTGTGTGTGTGTGTGTGTGTGTGTGTGTGTGTGTGTGTGTGTGTGTGTGTGTGTGTGTGTGTGTGTGTGTGTGTGTGTGTGTGTGTGTGTGCGCACGCGTTTGTGCGTGCGTGCGAGTGAGAGAGAAAAATAGAGAGGTAGTGTCTGTCAAAGAGAGAGGAGAGAGAGAAAGAGAGCAAGATAAAAATGCATTTCTTTAATGGCATTTCTTATTTTTTTTCATTAAAAACTGATTGCTTGTCTTTTGTCTTTTAAGTCTCTCTCTCTCGCTCCCCCCCCCCTCTCTCTCTCTCTCTGAACTAAAAGTGGAAACAGAACTCCAGTGTTGATGATTCCGTTCTATCCACAAAACTGAACCCACAGCCTGAACCCTACCAACAGACTTTCCCTCTCTTGCTTTCTCTTTGTCTGTCCTCCTTTCTGCATTTTCTCTCTCTCTCTCTCTCTCTCTCTCTCTCTCTCTCTCTCTCTCTCTCTCTCTCTCTCTCTCTCTCTCTCTCTCTCTCTCTCTGTCTCCTGGAAGACCTAAATAAACTTCAAAAACATTCCAAGTCGCCATGACAATCTCAGGTGCATTAGTGAGGCGCTGACAGGAACGCATTGCATTATGGGATGCGAGATCGCATTGCTTGCCTCAAAAAAAAAAAAAAAAATCCAATCCATAGCGAATGCTAGCCCAGCAAAAGACAGGCCTCTTTCACTTAAAGTGCTCTCTGACCCACTGTTTCCCCATCCGCTGAAATGGACCCTGCATCTCTGCTTTGCCGGCTCCAGAAAGTCAATTAAGGACTCTTTACTCTCTTCCCTAACATCTTCTCCAAGACGCTGTAAAACGCAAAACCACCATGTTCAGCCTAAAGCCAAGCCCCGCTACTTAAGAACAGGCAGTTACAGAGTTGTATAATCAAACCAGGGGGGATGGTCAGAGATTGATTGTGATTAGTGGGGGTTGGGGGGTTTCTCCCCTAAGAAATTTTTGAAAATGTACTTGTTAAAAGTGCAATTTTCACACAATATGTGAAGAAGAGAGGCCTATTTTAGAGGGGGATGTTTTTGACCATTTTCATCGAGGGGGATGATTTTAGACCCTTTTCCTTGTTGGGGGGGGGGGGGATGGCATCCCCCCTCATCCCCCTACAACTCGAGCCCTGAGAACAGGCACATATTTTAAAAGCGCATTGGTGAAGTTAGGAGGCAAGGGTATTGTTGCCCTCTAGATGTTTAGGAAAATAAGCAGGTGCGTGGACCCAAAAAGTACAGTTGAATGTGGGAGCAGGTTTGCACACTAAATAAGACACTATAAGGTCAAGCTCCAGGAGTTTTTTTTCCTTGTGCTTGACCTTTGTGTCTTATTTAGTGTGCGAACCTGCTCCCACATTGACATTGGTGGACATCAACCTACATTAACCTACCTGAACCCTCCTGTGTTCATTTGTCCTGGTAATTGCATTAGGCACTCTAGAAGGCCTATTTACAATTAACACATGCATTATCATACAATTAGAATACATAATCATTATAAACACGAAAAGGGCTACTAAATTTTAACATGATGCTTGTTTGTTTTTTATCCTCTACAACAGATGCTAGTCTACGCCTAGTCTATACTGTAAGTGACTGAGCTGATTAAAAGGGATGTGCCCCATGCAGATAGAGCTGATGAGTTAGCAGTTATTAATGGAGCAGGTTGCATAGGATCTGGGAAGCTGACAGGGGGGGATCAGTTGTCCCGGGCCCAGGGCGCCAGAACAAGTTTTAAAGGGACACTGTGCAGGAAATGGTCAAAAAAGGTAGGCCTACTGCAACTATGCTGTTCATTGAAACTGGGTTGCCGATTGCCAAATTTGATCTTTTCATGAAAGTTTACTAAGTAATAAACTAATATTTTCTAGTATGACCCAAGTACAGTCAGTTTTACAGCTAAAAATGGCTATTTCTGGAAATTCGAAATGGCTGACCATGGAGAACATCCCCCTTTTCATGTATGAAAAGTGCAATTTTTCCAGTCATAATGAACACTTTGAATTTGATGGTGGTGGTAAATATTCATGAAAAAGGTAACATTAGTGAATGGGTAGCATGGATTCTGGAAATAATCAACTAAAGTCCTGCACAGTATCCCTTTAAGCATTTTTTTCTACATTCTATATTTCTTACTAATGTTACTGCTGCTGCGCTCCCCTCATTTGTCTGCAGTAAAAAGTTGAGAAGTTGAGCCCAATAGTGCAAACGCACCACTGCATCTCCCTCTCCAGTACCTATGTCCCGGGCCAGCCCATTCTCGGGAAAAATCAACTATATGCTTCGTGGTGCCGCTACGATATAGCCTCATTTTTCGTAGGTGGGCAACGCGCGCTGTCGTCGAGAGTGGGTGAGAGAGAGGGTGAGAGAGAGCGAGTGAGAGAGAGAAGCGTGCATTCCGGGAGGGGAGCGCTGTCGTTGTGTCAGCTTCATGCCATGTCTCCCTTCCTCCAACATTATCTCTAACCTTAACCCTAAACCTAACCTTAACCCTAACCCTAAACTTAACCCTAAACATAACCGTAAATCACTTATTTGAAATGTTAAATTACCGTTGTTTCCAGTTAGCCTTCACTCGCGCTTCATTGTTGACGTCCATAATTATCAGTTCCCCCTTTCGTCGCCCAACCACGAGAAACGAGACTATTCGTAAAGGCACCATGAGGCTTAAAGTAGATTTTTTTCTGTTTTTCTCGTAAAGACTTCACGAAAGGCCTGAGTTACTGTTGCCCGGGCCTATGAGGAAAAAGTGTGTGTGTGTCAGGGGGGGTTAGTAGATTGGGGTCCTCATTATGTTGCATGTATTGGGTGGGGTAGGGGGTGGTGTTGTGGGGCTTTCACAGATGCCTTTGTCACAGGCCCAGCCAAAGCTGTCATCGGCCCTGCGCAGGACAGGAGACAGCGTGAGTGGGAGAGTGGAGAGGGCAGGAGACAGACACAGGACTGTTAGAATAGTATAGTATAGGGGGAAATCAATAAGAAGATCAGAGAAGGACTGGAGGAGGATATGGAGATGGAGATGGAGCAGCGCAGAGACACCTGAGGGGGTGCTGAACTGAGGCGCATGGTTGGACATTACAGGGCATTTTCCCAGTGGGCCAATGCTGTTGTTTTTTTATTGTTGTCGTTGAAGTTCTATCTTTTGTTTGCTTCCCTTAGAGGTCAGTCCACCATTTAGACGGGGAAGCCCATTGGTCCATCTTTAATATGGACAGTGAACTGAGCCAATCACAATATCGTAGATGAACAGGGGAGTTGTGCAAGGGGCTGTATACCAAAAACACCCGGGTCATTTTATTTGGTCCCAGGCCAGCCCTGGGATCTGTTTCTCGATTCTTGTCGTTGCTAACCATCTTAAGACTGTCTTAAGACCGTCTTACCGTTGCCTTGGATTTGGTGGTGAGCGTTGCTGTCGAGAGAAAATTGAGTCGCTCTTACGAAGGACTTTGCCAACGACGATAGCAAAGAGGCTTTCGAGAAACGGAAACCTGCTTTGCAGGGATTGGCAATAAAGCATGTTCAGGGCAAGTTCATTAATTGGGATACAGGACACGGATCAAAATACAGTACAGTAGGTAACCTGTACAAAACTGCATTATCACAGGAAGGACGCTATTATGGTCAGGCCGAGACTACCAGTACAAAACATTTCATGCACACTCAGCAAATCGTAATGTACAGTATGTTGTGTGCTCAGTGTGGATTTTTTTTTTTTTTTTTTAAAGGTTTGCACACTCAGTTTCCATTAAATCTACTACCATAGGCCTAAATATCTTGTTTAACTCACAATGTATGTCTCAAAGCAAAAACCAATAGGACTTGATATGTTGAAAATGTGGAGCAGCAGTGAAAGGGAAAAGGAAAGCAGAGAAAAATGTGGAGCAGCAGTGAAAGGGAAAAGGAAAGCAGAGAAATGTATGTGAAAGTGAAATCCCTCATTGCTTTTAGGAACATCCACAAATGGATATCACTGCTGCGAAAAGCAGATATCACCTGACTCCTTGCAAGACGTCTGACTCCATGGAAAGCCTCTGCAGGGCTTGCAGATGGTTTTTAGATGGCATTTATGTAGTGCCTTTCTACTCAGCATAGTACTCAAGTACTTAGAAATGTCAATACCTGATAAGCTTATTCATCCATTGGAATATATGGCATACGCATCCTCCACATACTGTATGGTGATGCATCCATCAAGGGCAAAGACAGAAGAAGATAGTATTATGAATCTATAAGAATGGTGTAAAAATTAGGTCCTACTTCTCTATTTTACATTGTTACTCCAACATATACTAAGTCAAGTTTTTGTTATTTTTCTTAAAGTTGGCAAACTATGTTTTCATGCACAATTTGTTGTTGTATTTAGTCAGTGTTATACAGGGTTCCCTAAAACAGTGTCTCCCAACCAGGGGTATCTTATGTGTGCCACTAGGGTATGTGAGCACACTCCAGGGGGTATCTTTCTCTGACTTGGAGCATATTGGTACATATGAAGAGATATTAACATAAGGTGCACTCATTGTGTAATTTGTTTTGCCACTACCTGTTCTTGAATTGACATGTAAGGTTTATACAATACCACCCGCAACCCTAAAAGTGAATGCACAAAAATGCCAAGGGAACTGTTTGTGATTCAAGTCGCCTGCAGTGCCTCGACAAGAATGAATGCAAGTTTGAGAAGAGTCTGTGACAAAACAATAAATTGATGACTATAAATTGTATTAAACTTTGAAATTATCCTGCATTAATTCAAACACTTTCATTCTGATGCACATCTTGCAACTGAAAGCCTGCAGCTCAATCAGTAAAGCCAGACAGATTTTAGGTGTTGTGGCATAGCCGTGGTTGGGATCCTGTTGTGCCGGGCTGTGTCTACACTCCCTCACTTTGACCACAAGAGGGGGAAAGAGGACAACAGAAGTTGTTACACAAAAACTGAGTGCATTGTATTGTATTTCTATATTCTTATAACAAAAAGAGAAACAGAAATGTTTCAAATGTTTTTTTTAAATGCACCCAGCTTCTCAGAAAATATTTAGAACAAGAATATACAGTATAATGTAAGATTATATTCATCCTGAAAAGTGTACATAAAGGCAAAGCCGGCCTAAAAGAAAACCAATCTTCCAAACAAGATATCAGTTATAGAACTCTTCGCCAGAGAATTCCTAGAGCAGTGTTTCTCAAACCTTTTCAGACAGAGGACCACTTTGTCCCCCCAAAAATGTTCAGGGACCACCTGTCAACTGAATTCACAGTTGACAGGTGCTATTTCGACACTATTCATTTTGATGCAAATCACTTACTTTTTATTCCCATTTACAAGCCTGTCTTATTGTGGTGAAAATATGACTTCAGACAAGTTTGGCTTTGTAATAATGTTACAAATATAGCCTTCTGATAGCTTGTCTCGGAAAAGTAGAAATCCCTTTGCGGACCACCTGAGCTCTGTCACGGACCACTAGTGGTCCACAGACCACCCTTTGGGAATCACTATCCTAGAGTGACTCCAGCGTTTCACTGGGAATTTTAGCAGCTTCACTCAAACACATCTTGTATCATATTAATACAATTTATCTTGCAACATATAATTCTCACCAATAGATGACAGCACTACCACTTGTGTCGTGTGTTTGATGTTTCTTTCTATGAGGATGATGTGGGTGTGGTGGAAGATCTCAAATCTCCATGGACACACTCTATTTTAAAACATAAGGCAGAAAGTCACTGACGACAGATGATGCCAACTTAATCTACTGATTCATTAAAGGGACACTGTGTGAGATTTTTAGTTGTTTATTTCCAGAATTCATGCTGCCCATTCACTAATGTTACCTTCTTCATGAATACTTACCACCACCATCAAATTCTAAGTATTCATTATGACTGGAAAAATTGCATTTTTCATACATGAAAAGGGAGATATTCTCCATGGTCCGCCATTTTGAATGGTGCCCAGGAATAGAGGGGGGTGGGGGGAGGGGGGCAGGCAGTGGCCACACTGGACTTCAGCCACTGCTGATATCGCTATTGACTGTTTCATGAAGCCCATGAAGGCTGTGCATGAAGAATAGAGAGGGGAAAGTTTAGCTCTGAGATATGCAGCATTAATTCTCGAACCTTCACTGATATGCACACATGTGCAGAACACACACACACACACACACACACACACACACACACACACACACACACACACACACACACACACACACACACACACACACACACACACACACACACACACACACACACACACACACACACACACACACGTAAAGACACAGAACCCCCCGGAAACTCATAAATCAGAAGTAATAACAATGGCAAACACATTTGACAGGTTACAAATAGCTCTTGCCAGTCAGGAGACTTTCAGAGCAGAAAAGATGGACAGGTCGTCCGCTGCAGCGAGCTACGGCGCGGCACGGTCCACTTAAACAATTTCCAGGTTGCCAATCCAAACACATGCGTTTACATAGCGTCTATTGAAACAGATGGAGGCCGTTTGCTTCTCTTTGTATTCTGAATTTCTATTCAGTGATTTCTCACCATACAGTGAGGCACATACTGCAGGCCAGGGATTCTTAACCTTTTTGACGTTGGGGCCCACTTTTTTCGGTGCAGAGTGGCCCGGGGCCCATCTAACATTGCCCAGGCCCATGCACATTGTATATATATATATATATTTTTTTTTAAATAATACCTAATAATAGTAACAATAATAATGAATAACAATATTATCATAATTTATTTATTTTATTGTGTGTGTGAAAAAAAAAAAATACTGTTAAAAAAATTGCAGGCAGTAATGTAGTAAGCTTATTAATGCATTTTGTAATGCAAAAACTGTATTAATTGAGCTCACTTTTCTATATTCAATGATAAACAATCCACTCACAGTGCATCTGGCCAGAGGATTCATACATTTGAATGCCTCTCTGGCATTTGTGACAGCTCTGTTTGCGATTTGTGATGAATCTGCTGATTCAAGATGCTTTTACTTAGTGATGTGCAAAGACGACGCGAGAATAGAAACTCCTCAGCCTTATTATGGCAGGGTGTGAAAAATGGAAAGCTTGTTGCCTAATGTCGTGCAAAATTCTTAACGGTTAACGGGTATGTTGTCCCAGGCCCAGGTAGAGAGGGGGGCCAGAATTGGGCCCTCATTACATTGCATGTATTGTGTGTGGGGCCCTTTCAGATAACTTTGTCCCGAGGCGGGCCCGGCCAATGATGTCAGCGGCCAGGGCTGGACTGGCCATCTGGCATAGCGGGCATCTCCCGGTGGGCCCCGCCCCTTTTTGGGCCCCTACTTTCTGAAATGTTTTTTTTACATTTCTGAACATAGGGGCCCACGAGGGTGCAGTGACAACCTTACAGTCAGTTCTGTGCTGCTAAATTATGAGGGGCCCCTTTCAGCCAAAAGTGCCCGGGCCCTATTTCTCCCCCATGAGGGGCCCCTTTGAGCCAAAAGTGCCCGGGCCCTATTTCTCCCCCAGTCCATCCCTGTCAGCGCCCCTGTTCATGATCCAATTTAAAGGGACACTATGTGAGATTTTTAGTTGTTCATTTCCAGAATTCATGCTGCCCATTCACTAATGTTACCTTTTTCATGAATACTTACCACCAGCATCAAATTCTAAGTATTCATTATGACTGGAAAAATTGCACTTTTCATACATGAAAAGGGGGATCTTCTCCATGGTCCGCCATTTTGGAATTCCAAATAGCCATTTTTAGCTGCAAAAATGACTGTACTTGGACCATACTAGAAAATATTTGTTTAATACTTAGTAAACTTTCATGTAAAGATCAAATTTGGCAATAGGCAGCTCAATTTCAATAAGCAGCATAGTTGCAGTACCTTTTTTGACCATTTCCTGCACAGTGTCCCTTTAAGATTCAATTCAAACAGTAAATCAAACAGTATAAAAATGAGATCCCCTCTCACAATTCAAGGTTAAAAACCAGTGCTGTTGATATTTTTAAGGTGCACAACACACACACACACACACACACACACACACACACACACACACACACACACACACACACACACACACACAAAATAAGTGAAAGCTGGCGGCCTAATAACCGGTCATTAGCTGGTTACGAAATATGACAGCCACATGCTGGGCAAGAGGAAGAGATCCTTCAACAGATAATAGCAATTGGATCCAATTTAATCAAACACACACACACATAGACACACAGACACGGACAGACAGAAAGACAGACAGACACACGCACACACACACACACACGCACACACGCACGCGTGCACGCACACATATACACACATACACACGCACAACCACATACACCAAGTCCACACTTGAGTGAGTGGATGAATTCCAATGCCCTTTCTTCGTCTCAAGCCTTTGCTCACATACACATACAGACACAGACACAGACACACAGACAGACAGACACACACACACACACACACACATACAGACACAGACACAGACACAGACACACAGACAGACAGACACACACACACACACCAGCTACGTCATATCGCAGTGACGATTCATGACCATAACACGACCATGAGTACATCATGTGAACTTCAAGTTGAGGGATGGTGAGCAGGGGGGTAGGCAGAAATAATAAAACAGGTGGGCCCAGAAAAAATCGTACGGGCCCAACCCGAAAGCGTGTAGGTAGCAGGCTTGTACACATTTCCGAATGGAAAGAATTTCAATTCAAAGTAATGCCATAATACAAACACTAGGTGGTGCTGTTCTATGTACTTTCAATGGGTGGTGTAGCTTAAATTCAAAGAAATTCAAGGTAATGGCACCACCTAGTGTTCGTATTTTGGCATTATTTTGAATGGAAATTCTTTCCATTCGGAATTTCGTACAAGCCTGGTAGGTAGATATTTTGAAACCGCGCTCAAAAATTATACTTTGAAATTGAAATAATAGAAATCACAGAAGGTGAACCAGACTTTTGACAAAATGATTAATAATCGCCCAGTGCTATGCCATTAATTTTAGTTCAATGAGGAAAAAGTTGACTGTCCAGTGTGAATGGGGAGGGCCTGGATGTCAAGTGGGCGGACCCAGGCCCATCCAGGCCCACCCTTGGCTACGCCTATGATGGTGAGGCGTCTCCTGAAGGAAATGCACATTTCCTACACTAAATAGAGTAATTAAACCTGACTCACATAATATTCACATCACAAAAATGAATTCATAGCCAAGAGCTGACCATGACTAGCCTGGCTCTCACGCAGACCCTTTGTGCATTTCCGCTCAACTTCGTGAGCTCGCGGGTCTGGAAATCTTAGACGAGAAATGTTAATTTTGCTCTTGGTCAGACCAAGTCTCGAAGAGATTTGAAAGTCGATGATAGTCAGGCTAGATATATACAATATACTGATGAGAGTAATTATACTGTATTGAAATCAACCTCACCTCAGAAAAACAGACTTGACCATGAGCTGACCATGGCCAGCAACTACAAAGTACTAGAGATGCACAGGATCCAAGATCCGGTTCCGGATCCAGCAGGATAATAGGGTTTTTCACAGGCTCCGGATCCGGCAGGATCTTAAACAGTGGATTTAAACAGTGTATCCGGCAGTTACCTAAAAATCAGTATCTGGTGCATCTCTAGCCTAGGTTTTTCAGTCAGTCTTTCACAACTCCAATTCACCTTTGGCTAAGGCCCGTCCTAAAGTGCTTTTTGACCAATCACAGCGCAGCAAAAGGACGACCTCGGACAAACCTCGGACAGTTTTGACAGCGCTCCATTGAACTCAATGCTGAAATCGCATGTTTTCAAGTAGCCTAGTTAGCGAGATACGGTCGTATTATTATTAAAATATGATTGGAAATTGTGCCTGGGGTATTTGTGACAAATGTGCAAGTTTCCCCGCGATGTAACAGGTGGTAATCACTTTCCTCTTTACCTAAAACCGGACTAATATTACTAGCAGCTGGATAGTCTGCCTTGAAGGGTCTCGGCAGCCTCACACTCGACTAGAAAGCACACGGATCAAAAACATACTTTGTGTGCTCCGATCATGACACCATCTCATTCATGTCCCTTTTCAGTAAGGTTGTAAGCAAACCACGAACCTGTTTCAGAGTAGGATTTTGGATTTCTGACCTAATTAATGAAGAAACACCGCTAGCAAAGTTAACTATCGGTCACGGCAGGAGTGTTTTGACTAGCAGCTGATAGACGTGACTTTGTTAAGCTACTGAAGATATAAACGCCAAACGTTAATGTTACACATTGTTGTGGTAGCTTTGAAGATGACTACAGCCATTAAGTTGTGTGATTTCGTTTTCGTCTAGCAAGTTTGAGTCAGGGCTCAAAAGATATGCGAGCTCAGCTTACCATGGTGCTGGTTACAATGCCTATCGATACCCATAGAAGAGCCCATAACAGCTGTGATGCATCGCATGACCGTTCAGAAAATAAATACTTATATTCACAATACTATGAATGCGTTTTTTATTTATGAGTGAATAACTGCTGCGATTTGCAGTCACTGCATAAATCACGTTGATATCTCAGCATTGAAAGTTTATCTGTCCGACCTAGCAACTGTAACTAAAGAGGGCGGGGCTTAGCCAAAGGCGAATTGCTGCATGGAGTGAAAGAACTTTGGAAGCGGCCAGTGCAGGCAGTGTGGCAGTAAGCCAATGAGTCTAAAAAATATCTGAAACTCCTATGCACAGCCAGGTTCCAGGTGCTGGTGAAGTGCCGTCATCAGTAATCCATAGTAAAGAAGAAGGATCACTGCACACTGGTGGACTTAGTTTTGCTGTTTTTATTTAGGTGAACAACGCGTTTCGCATTGCGCTTTGTCAGGTTCATTTGGAAACCTCAAAGTGAACCTGACGAAGCGCAATGCGAAACGCGTTGTTCACCTAAATAAAAACTGCAAAACTAAGTCCACCAGTGTGCGGTGATCCTTCTTCTTTACTATGGAGTCTAAAAAATAGTTTGAGCCAACGTAATAAAAAGGGCCCACGTGTGCGAGTAGGCTATGTGTTTC